>NC_142809.1:2041376-2378433 GCF_049724085.1 Artemia sp. Qi Xiang Cuo
TTTGGGAAACATAGTTGATTGGTACAATTTAAAACCAGTTCACTATATAGCAAAGATTAGTCTCGTGAGTTGCTAACATTTCATGCTGCAAACTTCTCATTCACAGTTAACAAGAAGCAGTGCAAAAAGTTTCATGAATAAAATATTAGTAGCTCCTGCGGCTAATGCTATACATCGTAAATACCTTGAGAGTAAGGCCGTATCCAGGAGGGGGGGGGGTAAAGGGTTTGAAACCCCTTCAGAATGTTTGTCCCACTCGTAAGAACGGTATCATAAATGTATGAATTTTTTTTATGTGTTTTGAAGTTTTTCGTGTAAGCCCCCCCCAAGGAAAAAAAAAATCCTGGATACGCTCTTACTTCAGAGCGATGGTGTTGGGGTCAAAATGAAACCGTGTTTTTGCCGTTCTTTACTGTTTTTTTTTTTTTTTTTTTTTTTTTAATGTTATGAATGTTCAATATGTTCAGCTTGGTGAGCAAATTGTTAATTTGAAACCAATTTCTGTTTAAAGGCAGAAATTTTCTCCTAGTTTTGAAGATATTTTAGAAAAGGGACTGATATAGGTAATTTGCAAAGTAATTCGTAAATCAAATTTTGCAAACTAGGATTGCTTAAAACACTAACAAAGGGGAAAGAAGGAAGTTCCAATTTGGTGATCACTATCTACCTGAAACAGCTAAATAACGAACTTGTTTTTGTTTTTAGGCCACTCCTCTCTATAGAAGCTTTGCAAAATTTTTGTGAAAATGACAGATCTGCCTGGGACCAGCTTTAATGTTAATTTCTTAGTTGGATGTGTCTTTACTGGAATCGTGATGTTTTCGATATTGATTGATTTGATTGATTTGATCGTGATGATTCGATTTATTGATTTGAAGATTAGTATTTTCAAAATTCACGAAAGAGGCATTTCTCAAGGGCAATCACTAAACCCTCATTAAAGAAGAGCCAATGACGGCACTGCCTATTGTCTATATGAAAGGCTAAGCACTGCTATGGGTGCGGGTCTGCTGATGACCCCAAGCTTCTTGACAAATTTTGTGCCACGCACGTAAAATATTTTCGCCCGGCGGAAAAACTTCGTCGTTCGTTTTCAGCTTAAAGTTGAATTTTTGTCACTGGAAGGCAAAATTTTTGGACTAACTGTGTTAATTGCTAAACTGCTAATAAACTGCTAAACTGCTGTGTTAAACTGCTAGATAAGACTGGTGGTGCTTTCCAGATTTTAAATTTGAGCTTAAGTATCTATCCGTCCTAGCCGAGTGAATCGGTGTGCTGGATTTAAGATTCTTTGTCCGAGAGGGTGAGGGTTCAAATCCTAGTGTATCCAATTATTTGGTTTGGGACGGTCAGTGGCTTGACTCTGTAAGTTCAGCCAGAGTCGACCCACCTCTAAATGGGTACCTGGAGAAATCTGGGGAAGGTAAACAGGAAAGGTGTGCGAAAGCATAGGATGGTTGGCCCCCAGCCCCCCGTTGCACTTCCTAGCTGAAGGGTCGAGAAACGGAGATCAGCACCACCGGTAGGGACTGTAAAGTCCAATGCCCTATTATTTACCTTTATTTACCTTTAAGTATGTACAGGTGGCAAATTTTTTCCGCCTTGCGCAAAAGGTGGAAAAATTTCACTTTCCGCGAACACTTAACTACAACGAGTATACCGAACTTCGAAATGAAACTGGTGGTTTGTTTTTGCTGAGTTTCGTTTTTTCTTCCCTCTGCTTAGACATGCTCGTTTTTAATCCAATTAAAGGCTATTTCTTATGACGGTATTTTAAGCGCAAAAAAGCCTAATAGAAAAAAAAAACAGACGAGAAACAATGGTTTTAAATGAGAAGAAATCATTTTTATTGAACAAAATTTGATTTTAAGTCCTCCTCTGTCTTAAGGCACCGAGAATATCTAAGAAGAGTAAGTGGATGTCCAAGTATTTCTTACAATCAGTTCCCTCTTTCTGGTTGAAGTGAGGCGCGCAGACTTTGCAGACCGTTAGGACACAGTCAGCCACAAGTGCGTTTGGTAAAATAAAGTAAAAAAAGAAGAAAGGTACGCGTGAATTATGGCTTTCTTCACGACCTGAATTAAACTTTCGAATTTTATTACAGGTGAAATTGTGGTTTGATACAGCTGCTCATCAACTGGCAGTGACGGTTGTTGGTGCAATGGATTTACGACGAAGGTCTGGCACATGTCCAAGAAATCCCTATGCGAAACTTTTCCTTTTGCCGGATAGAAGGTAAACCATTACCGTAGATGATTTAATAATGAATATAATCCTAGGTTATTGGGTCTTAAATTACTAAAGATCTCCTATAATAGAAACAAAACTTAAGTTATTTATGCCCTAATTGCCTGTCAAAAATTCCATTTAGTTTACGTTTTGAGAAAATTAAGGTTATAATTTCCCTCTTTAATTACAACTTCCGTGTTCAAAAACATAATAAGACTGAAGTTAATGTATTCATCGAAAATTATCATCATCTGCCTACTAATAACATTTTACATAAGAGAACAAAAAACTATCAAACTAGAGAAAATTTTTAATAGTCATAGACAATAATGGTTATATGCTTGTTTAGACTTCTTTACCATAACTTTAACATAAGAGTATAGTTTTTTTTTTTTCTTTGAAGCTGGATACATTCAAGTAAACATTTCAAGTTGGGGTAGTCACTGTATTATTATGATCAGAATATGATCAGATGAAGGATCGGATGGAGGAAAAGTGGCTCTATGCTGGAACTTTTCCTACGACCTATAAAATGGGAAAGATCACGACTGTCAAGGACTTGATGAGTATGAACTTTCGAACTTTTTATTGAATAAAGAAAGTACACTGGACATCAGCTTTTAAGCAAGGGTTGACAGAGAGGTGGTATCTGGTGTGTCTTCTTTATCACTTGATAAGAGCAAACGAAAAAATTATTTTCCTCGAAAGAGAAAGAGGATGAAGAGCCACAAAATAATAAGGAATAGGGATAAGAATAACAAAATAATATAGAATGTACGCTGCTTTCTGAATTTAAGGAGCTTAACTTGCTTGAAATTGCTGCAGGACCAGGTATTCCACGTTTCACCTGGCATCTAAAATTTTGATGTTTTTTGGGAACATGTTTAACCGTTAGATCTCTAGACTCATTACATTTGGGGGGTATCATATATTTATAACAGTAAGATCCATGGATGGACACCTGCTTTGGCATACTTCCCTGTGAATGGGATGTAATTCCTATTTCAGACCTTTATTTTTATCAAAACATCGTAAATGGAAAAAAAATCTCGGATATTAAGTCCTAATTCCATCATTGTTGATCATAAAGATGGTCACTAGGACATTTCGTGTTACCAAGATTTAAAGGTATACTCCTGATTTCCTTTAGCTTTGTGGCAAGTTTATATCTTATCGTGAATCTCTGTCATAGTTGCAAGTACTACGGGTATGGCTTTTCACAAGTATACCTATATTATTGGATTTCACATCTATAGATAGATTGTTGTTTTTTTTTAATGTCATTTACTGCAAATAGGTGTGACAGTAGCGACTTGTATATATCCTTCTAAAGCGCATAAGAGCATCTAATATTTAGAAATTTGTTTGATATACTTTTGATTTGCTAACTCCTATTGTTTCTAGAAGAAATTAATCAAACTTAGAACTTAGACTATAAAAACAATAAAACACAGAAGAAGAACCCAGAGACTTTATCAAACACTCTGCAAGGAACCTAAAATGACAATTAACCACTGTCCAACACAATCTCTGAAAAAAAATATTTTTTTCATGATTACTTTTTTAAAATCAATTTAAGCCGAAATTATTCTAAAAAAGTTATCGGAATGAAATACATATAACCTGTACAAATAATCTCTTTTCCAGGATAAATAAATAGCTCATAAAGTAACTTTCTTTGAAATTCTTTATTTAAAAATGAAATTGTTCGCAGTGCAGTTAAGAAGTGCTCTTTAGGAAAATTGAATAAAGTGAAATTGGTGGCTAGAATGCAAACATATTTATTTTTGGAATTTTTTGCATTACATAAAAAAGTATACAACAATATTGAAAGATTACAATATCAGACCTGCAGATGGTGAATTGGTTCTCAATCGAGTTTGTGACGAGAGTCGACTTGTACGTAACCTTTTTTTTGGTGGAGCAGCTGAACTATTGCCAGGAAAATAGAAAAACTACAACCACGGCTTTCGGTTACTCGGCTTTTGTTAAGAATTTTTCACTTACTGTTGTAAATATTTTCTACAATGGAAGAAAAAGAAAATAGACGAAGTTTTGAAACACTCCTACCTTTGAAAGTTAACACGAAGCTAATAAAGATAAAGATGATCCTTCAAATTTGTATTCTCATAGGCTCATACACAGGAATTTATTTAGAAGATGGAACAATATTTTAGGGGAAATGCATATGTAAGAAGTTTGCCCAAAATTCACGAATTACACTAAGGATGTTCTGAATTACAAAATAAATTGTTCAAAGGTCAAAATTGTTAACTAAACTAAATTGTTTTAACTAAAGTAAATTAACTAAATTAAATTGTTAACAGGCTTTTAACTAAACTAGAGATAGCTTTTGACCATTAGAACTTTTCTTCGTAAACTGTAATACTTTTCAGTGGTGTAGCTGAGGGAGAGGATGGGCAGGGAGTACAATTGTCCTCAAGCGTAACATCAGTTAGGTCACTATTAAAATAATATACGTACCATATATATAATGAAAGATAGGCCCACTTATGTTGCGAGGGGGGTGTAATTATCCCCAGGCACCGAACACACTACTTACATCTCTATGAACTTAGATGTTCTGCAGTCAATCTGAGGCCCAATTAACTTACTGTGCAAAGAATTTTTCATTACTAGAAACTATTCGTATATTATCAATTTTCTATAATACTTCGAAGAACAGTGGATAAAAATCGTAAGGAAAAACTCAAATCATTTTGTAACTGAAGTTTTCTCTCGGATAAGGTTGTTGTTGTTGTTATAATGTAATTCCTGACAGGAGGTTTATT
This sequence comes from Artemia sp. Qi Xiang Cuo, assembly GCF_049724085.1. NCBI lineage: Eukaryota > Metazoa > Arthropoda > Branchiopoda > Anostraca > Artemiidae > Artemia > Artemia sp. Qi Xiang Cuo. The sequence continues at coordinate 2,046,398 of NC_142809.1, forward strand.
GACACTTATGACTACCACGAACCAATCTAAAGGGGGTTGTTGTTTTTTTTTGTTTTTTTTTGGAAAGGGCTGGAATTCAAGCAATCTAAACTAAATACAAAAAGATATTGATGTGTTGACACGGAAGTCCTCAAATGGTAAATAACTCCAGCAAAAAGCTTCATGTTAATGATAGGCCTGACGTAACCGTATTTGATTCTCAAATTAGACATTCTCGTTGGAAATCTTTTTTAAGAGGTATTGCCTCCAGAATAGGTCATTACTTTATTCTTAAAATACAAAGAGCTATATGGAATGTATATAGTAAAATATTCAGAATTTGAGTAGCGGCTTTGCTAACTCGGCACGTCATACAGTTTTTGGTACCTTTGGTGCATTTGCCTTAAGTTATTTTTCCTGATTTTGTCATAGGACTCTTTCTCAACTCTCAGTGAAATCAATTAAGCACAAATACCGGCATTTGTCGCAAAGGGACTTGACTTGAAATTTTTAGCCTACTCTTTATATAATACAAATTAATCTCTTTTGGTTGATTTTTAGTCTGAAGATAGTAGAGTTTTTCGCAAAGGGTTGGCAACGATGTGGAGCATAGTCACATTTAAAAGTGTAGTCAAGTAGTTATATTAATTGCATTTCAATTTGTATAAATTTAGCTTGTAGATGAACCTTGTGCTGTAATGATGGGCTAAGTTATGTAGCCCTTAAGTTTTCTAAAATATTAGGTTAGGTTGCCCTACTCCTGATTGTAGTAATATTTATTTGTTTGCAGTTTGACTCGATTATTCACTTTAATTTTTTTTTAGTTTAAGACTACTTTAATTGATTCAATAATAGAATCTGTTATCTTTGTGTTTGATTATTTATTTAATTTCTTTTCTCTTTTGGTTTTATTTATTAATTGATAGTAACTTCATTTTAAGTTTGAATTATAACATGACTTAATTTCTGCTCGCCCTAGGGTCTAGTATGGATCTTTACTTTTCTTTGTTAGACTACCTTTTTGGAAAAAAATAGTTAAATAAATATACACCGAGAAAAGGAGGATAATAATGTGTTGACACAAAACTACTCATATCCTAAACTCCGCTTATTAAAGATAGTACTGGAGAAATGTATTTGATTCTCAAATTGAACTTACAAATCCCTTTGAGGGATTTTCTTTAACATGTTTTGCCTCCAAAAAAAGTCATGACTGTATTCTTAAAGTATTAATATAGAATATGAGCAGAGAAAAATTTGAAAGGGGTATCGAAACAGGTAATATTACTTGCTTTTCAATTTGTCGAAATTATCTTGTGAAGAAACATTTCGCTGCATTGTTGACAGTCCCAGTCAGAGCGATCATTCAGTTCTTCCCTGTGAAATGAGGTGCATACATCTCTGCAAACTTAACCAGGGAATAAACGAAGTCCCAAAGGAAAACCCTCAGGACGCAAGAGCTTGCTTAAAGGAAATGTGTGAAACACGCCATGGGCTTTGGACAAGGTGATATACACCATTAAGAGGTTCCTTTAACCAGGTCCACAGAACGAAGAGTGGCAAAGTTCGAAAATGAGATTCATAGTTTGAGCTAAGGACGGACCTCACGGAGTCTCGGCATGGTAAGCCCAATGATGGACTCAGAATATTAATAATAATAATAATAATTTTTTTATGCCCTCTATACATACATGACGTACACAGAGGAGTATAGTAAATAAATGAATAGAAAACATATTTTGATCTCGCAGTAGTTTCTGAGAGTGACCCTAATATCTACATGAGTGAAACAGATTTTGCCAGCTCTCCAAAGCCAAAACCTAATGGGCTCTTCTGGAATTTTTATTTTGATGGTGTGATGTCCTTTTCATCAAGTTAATGAACAATATTATAGCGTGCAGAACCCGAATCCCGAAAATGAACCCGAAAATAAGCGCGAGAAAGACCCAAACAGCAGACCCAATTGCCCTTTCTGGCCGAACTGTCACAAAAAAAGAGATCCGACCCGCCTGCTTTGACTAAAAACCCTGTTGTGCTGTTTCTTTACCTACCTTACCTGTGCACTGTTTAGGGGTTGCTTAAGCCTATTCTAAGCTTAAATTCTAAGCTCGACCTCTTCTAAACTTTGTAAAAACAAATATTGAATTTTACATTTTTAAAGTCAGTCTGAAAAGTAGATTCTTTCTGGGTATATCTTTTCATCGAAATATTATTTGTTAGTTTTAGTTTCTACTGAAAAAGGTCACTCTTTACTAATAGATTATTTGAAAAAAACTACGTTTTCTAAAGAGTTAAAGAGGCTGAGTTACAAGGTCGAACCTTAAAACGCTGAAGTTTTTATTGTTTAAAAAAAAGAGATGTGAGAAAGTCAAACTTTAGCGTAAAGAGCGAGGCGTTGAGGAGGGCACAGCCCCTTTCATATACGGAATAATTTCTGCTCGTTTTAAGATTTAATGTCGCTCCTTACTTTCAGGTTAAAAAACTTTTTTTTTTATTTAAAGGCTGCGAAAGGGGGGTTTGGGGGCGGCAGCCCCCCAACTGTGCCTCCCTGTACGTTTTAAGGTTCGACCTTGTAACTCAGCCTCTTTAACTCTTTAGAAAACGTAATTTTTTTCAAATAATTTCTGCACGTTTTTGTACAGTTTATTACTTATTATTGCTTGACTAACTGTTAGCTGATCGTGTCAGGAGTTAAAGTTAGGGCTGCCGCCCGCCAAACCCCCCGCTCTTCAACATTCTTGTGTTAAGGCTTTTAATTCCTGAATACTCAAATCACGTCGTACAGGGTGCCTCCTAATCCCTGTACGTTTTAAGGTTCGAACTTGTGACTCAGCCTCTTTAACAGCCCCCCAACTGTGCCTCCTAATCCCTGTACGTTTTAAGGGTTGACCTTGTAACTCAGCCTCTTTAACTCTTTAGAAAACGTAATTTTTTTCAAATAATTTAAAAAAGAAACTGAGTTTCTTTTTTAAGTTTAAATTCAGTATATAAAAAATTTGCTCTGACGGTGAATCGAACCCGGGTTTTCCGCCTGACAGTCTGGAGTATCAACCGCTGGACTAAACAGACACAATTATAATTGTTTTTTAGTAAATGGAAGCTATTTTCGACGCAAGCAAATTCCCACGAAACTTGATATTTGGTTTTTGGAAAACAGGGAAGGAGTGATCAGATTGAGCTGAAATTTCGAGGATAACGTTAAAGACAACGTTAAAGGGGGGTTGTTGTGGGAAAAATTAACATGGGCTATTATAGGAAAACGAGGTTTTTAGTAAATGTAAATTCGGAGGATAATTTTTTCGGTATGAAAATACCAAAAGGCCCTAACAGATCGAATTTCTCTTTTAACGAGTCCTCATTCAACCGGATCAGTTTCTAACTATGACCTGTAGGCGGGGCTAAGAAAAAAAAAAGAATTTTAGAAGTGGCTAGATTTGGTTTTTTGAAAACAGGGAAGGAGTAGTAGGATTGAGCTGAAATTTCGAGGATAAGCTCCCAGGCCCTAGGAAAGCTTAACCTTTAAATTTCAGCCGAATTGGACAACTTTAAAGGGGGGCTGTGGTGGGAGGGTCCAAACTTCCGGCCCAGTTTACCCCATGAAGATAAAGTCGGAGGAGGATGAAATTTTGCAAGTTTCTTAGTTTGAGCTTGGGCTACAAAATGCGATTACCGCCGTCTCTCTGCGACCTCAAGGACCTGAAATCGCTTAACATTGTGGTGGGTCGCCTCTTTATAGAGGCACAAGTGTGCCTCCTTGATGTGCCTCCTTGATTATAACCATGGTTGGTTTGATGTAAAAAACACTCTCGTATTCGTTTTCATTAAAAGCAAAGCAAAAGAAGAACAAAAACCAAATTTGGAAGAACCCTTTCTGCATTTATGTATCTCCTGTTTCAACCTATAAATGTCTTTTTCCACGTTTCATCATGGCTAATTACTAACATCTATCATGCGATGAAATTTTCTTTATTTATTAAAAACAAATCTTAAGGAAAGCTAGCAATTTCTCTTAGAACAAATCAAAATTAAAATGTTATTTGATACTGACTTTTTTCTTCAGTAGCAATCAAAAGCTGGCAACAGACATTCAGTTTTTACCGATAATATATAGTAATTGTATATTTACCTCATTATTTGACCATTATAAATATTTAGAATATATTCAATAAATACATTCAGTCTGTATAATATATAAAATCTTTAAATGCACTTTAAGAATATGCTACAAAACATAGTAGGGTTTTGGCTGTTTGTGTCATATGTCAATGAAGATGGCGCTACTTGGGGCAAATTATCTATATAGCAGAGGATAAGATCCATAGAAAGGTGCTGAAATCACAGCCAGAGGGAACTCGAAGAAGACAGCCGAAAAATATCCTTCTTCGCACCTACCAGGGGGACGTGAATTGATACACTTAAATATAAATAATACAATCTTCCAACCCGAGTGGGAAGGCAATCTATTCATTAACAGCGCATATAAGGAATGGCTGACGGCTCTTTCTGAATGTTCTAGGCGCTTTGTGTGGCACGAGAGGGATTAGGATCTGAAGTCAAATTTATGACACTATTTGAATTTTTATACTACTTTTATGCCAGGAATTTTTAAAAAACCAGACTAACTTGAACTTACCATAAAAAAATTAATTTTTAATATAGGCATTGTGACAGGCAATAGCTAATGATAAGTAAAAGTATTGATTGTACGTAAAAGGATACTTGCCAAAAGTCGCTATTAATAAATTTATCAAATAATTATGATATTTAAATTCTTGAGATATTATTTGTATTAAGGAGAAATCTACATTAAAACTTTTTTTTTTAATGTTAGCATAGTTCGTTAACAAGAACAACTTCTTTTGTACTGGTAGAGGAAGTTGGAAATGTATAGATGAGAATGTTCTCGTTAGTAAGTAATAATTGGTTATTTTTTTTTATAGGGGAATTGCTTAATTGCTTGTTCTCAACTTTTCAAAATGTAAAATTATTATCAGCTTCTTCTTAATGATCAGTGTGGATTTTAAAAATAGGTTGAAATTCGGGGAAGGTCCATTTTCGCTATTGTACAGAAAAACAGAAATTTAAAGAGGTAGAAAGTGTTCGTCAATGCTCATAGAAAGATTCTATTTGATTTTTACATATCCCTCAATTGAAACATTGAATGGACACCCTATGCACCAGCAATTGCTCTGGGGGATCCTTATCCTTTTTCATCCCTCAGCTGGAGGCTAACATTCCGAACTGGTGATTTACTATCCTAATGGATTCGAAAAACACGAGAAACAGGCAAACCGCATGGAAATTTGGTTAATTTCACGAATAATTGAGAAAATGGGGCTGGACCCCCCCCCCCCATCCTCTGTTCTGTCTGATTCTTAACAGCAAAAAAGAATTACAGAAATATGTCATACCAAATAGGGACAGATTTTGTAGTTCTTGGAAACACTTTTACAACGTGAGACCGAGAAGATTAGCATTTGAATTGCTAGAAGAGATAAATATAGACAGTTATTAAAATTTCGTATTCGAAGAGCGTAGAATTTGGGGTTTGATTCTGTCTACTTTCTTCCTCCGAGGCTGTTTATTAAATTTGTTGTGTGAAAGAATTTCATTTAACGAATCTAGAATTTCGATTCTTGTGAATAACAATTTAATGTTATATCCGTCAAAAAGTTTTAACCACAATTAAAGTATGACCTAACTCTCTACTCTACCTTTTAATAAGAAAAAGCATTTTTATTTTAGATCTCGATATTAATCAACCGTTAAAATCGATTTCCTTTCGTTATAATCAGACCATTGTGATATAAGTGGGCTTTGTTCTCTTTAGTAGAAATCAATGAACGATGGAGCTGACTGAAGAAAGAGAAAAAAAAGTTTCCATAATAAGATAATCCCAAAAGAATCAGTTCTTGTGTACCTTACAAGTAAAACGATTTCTAATTCTAATTTTTATTGTTTATTTTTTTCCCCTCTTTGGGGTGGGAGGATATCGTAAGGAAACATTTGAGGAAAATGGGAGCTTCCTGGGAGGTGTAAAGAAAGAGGCTTTGAATATATTAGGATGAAAGAGGAGCGTGTGTAGCTGTGTTGGCCTCAAAAGGCTTGGTGCTGTAGTAAGTTGTTAGCAGCAGTGGTAGTAGTAAATTTTTTGGTCTGAGTAAGCTAAAGGAGACGACAAACAACCAGCTATGAATAGCATTTTCATAATATCGATGAAAATTATTAATAATTTTATCATGATTAGTTGCCACAGCGTAATATTTATGATATTCTTCTTTTATAACGAAAATAGAGTTTCGGTACATTCTGCCACAAGAGATTGGTTTGCGTTTGTATTCTATCATCACTTAATTACGTTAATTGTTTGCTATCTCTTTTACGAACTACTTTTAAGAATATCTTACCGTTTTGCTTACCGAATGTGCTTACCCTTTCTTAAAACAGCTGTTCCATTGATATTTTTCAGTAACAAGGATTATCTGGAAAGAACTTCAATTCCTTCCCAATGAGGTATAGACAAACAGGCCTGTTTCTAGGGATGGTAGTGCCCGGGGTAAAGCTAACTAGGACACCCCTCCTAATTCAAAAACAATTAAAAAAATGCCCCAAAAGCCCTAGCTGCGGTGCCCTCCTCCCAGCTATGGTGCCCGGGGCAGCTTGCCCTGGTCCCTTTGAACGGCCCTGAAGACAAATGAACTGCTATTGGAACAAACACAGGAGGAGGAACCGACACAGGAGGAGGAACAAACACAGGAGAAGGAACAAACATATAGTTTGTTCGTGAGAAAAACAAGGTGTTGCTCAGTCAAAATGCTCCTGAAGTGATTGCTCCTATGCTTTGTCAATTAAGATTCCAAAGCTAGGGCATATTGGGAACTAAAGTCTCTCAAATCTAAAGAGCAGGACAGTGCTGAAAACCAGAATCTTTCCAATAAATACATCCTCTCCTTTGCACGTTTACGTTTAATAATAAATGTTGCAATTATAATATTTTTATGAATAGATTTAGTGGTTGATTTGGTGCCATTGTATATTTTTAACTGTTCCAAATTTCTAATTACCATAACTGGAGCTCAAATTTCAAATTCTAATTATGATCAGACAAGCAAGAAGAGCTCAAACTATTCAGAAATTACGTTGAAAACAGGGTCGCTTCCTTGTTTGCTATTGTGTCACTAGCATGTTATTGGGGCTGCAAGTTATGAAGTTTGCTCATTGCTTACATATAGTATTGGCTATTGGGAAGCATAAAGATATTTTTTTTGGGGGGGGGGGATTTCCTGGTAGGGTGCTTACGTGGGAAGATCTTTCCATGGAGTAGTCTTCATGGGTGAAGGGAGCAAAACAGGGTCGCTAGCATGTCATTGTGTCTTCCTGCAGTCTTGGTAGTGATGCTTCGTTTATAGTTTTCACAATGTAATTTCTTGGAGCTAAGATTGCCTTCTTTCTTAATCAACACGGATCCGTGTAATTTTTCTAATTATTTGGGGTAGTCTTACCTTGAAAATTTTTACGCTAACACTCTTTACTTTAAGTTTTATTCGTTAAGTGAGTTTTGACCTCACTCTTTACGCTATAGTTGACTTTTTGTTCTAATTATTTAAGAATGACTCCTGATACACAAGGACCGTTTAATTAGAATAATAAGCTTTTTAAAAATTCAAAAAGCCCTTTAGCGTAAAGAGCAAGGTACTGAGGAGGGGACAACCCCCTCATATACGTAATAATTCCAGTTCATTTAATTTTTAATGTTGCTCCTTACTTTCAGTTGAAAAAAACTTGTTTTTTATTCAATTTCTGATAGTTTTTTTAATTAATCCCCTTCCACGGAAAATTCCCTTCCCCCATGACGACTACTCCATCGAAAGATCCTCCCACTTAGCACCCCAACAGAAAATCTCCTCCCCCCCCCCCCGGGAATATATTAATACTTCCCAATAGCCAATACTATATGGAAGAAATGAGCAAACTTCATAACTTGCAGCCCTTCCCCGGGGGCGGTGGGTGGTCAAGTCATCCTCAAAGACATAGTTATTAGATCTTTCGACCGTGCTGAAGAAAATGGCTATTACAAATTTGTATCGGAAAATTTAGGGTAAAAAGAGGAGGGAGGAGGAGTAGCTACCCTTCAATATGATCACTTAAAAAGGGCACTAAGATCACTGGTTTGATGCGATCACCCCTGGAAAAAAAGAAAAAAAAAACAAATAAACACGCATCCGTAATCTTGCTTCTGGCAAAAAATTCAAAATTCAACATTTTTGTGGGATACTCAAATTTCAGTAGGGTTCTCTGATTTTCTCAATCTCATTCTGCAATTTGAATTCAGATCACTGGATTTCTTAGGGGAGTTTTCCCCCATTTTCAAAAATTATGCAAATTTTCTTAGGTTTATAACTTTGAATAGGTAACATTAAACTTCATGAATTTTATATATTTTGAATAAGCATCAAAATTCGATTCTTTTGATATATCTATTATTATCAAGACTCCGTTTCCTACAGTTTTGATTACTATAAGCCGGATCGCTCCTTACTTACAGTTCGTTACCACGAACTGTTTGATTCACCATGGTGGGTCATTTTGATCAAACAATTCGTGGTAACGAACTGTCAGTAAGGAGCGACCCGGCTCAATAGTAACCGAAACTGTAAAAAACGGATTTTTGATCCCAATAGATACATCAAAATAATCAAATTTTTATGCTGATTTCAAATATATAAGCTGACTTAATATTTATATATGCTGATTTCAAATAATATACACGCCTGAGAAAATTTGCCTTATTTTAAACAAAAAGGTTGAAACACCCCCTAAAAGTCATAGAACCTTAATGAAAATCACACCATCAGGTTCACCGTATCAGAGAACCCTACAGCAGAGGTTTCAAGCTCCTATCTGCAAAAATGTGGATTTTGTATTTTTTGCCCGAAGAAAGATTACGGATGCGTGTTTATTTGTTTGTTTTTTTTTTCTTTTCCCCAGGGGTGATTGTATCGACCCAGTGGTCCTAGAATATCGCGGTAGGAATCATTCGAACGGAAATCAAAAGTTCTAGTGCTTTTTTTAAGTGACCAAAAATGCAGGGCAACTAGGCCCCCTCCCACGCTTATTTTTTTCCAAAGTCACCCGATCAAAATTTTGAGATTGCTATTTTGTTTATAATGGTCGAAAAATATAATAACTATGTCTTTGGGGATGATTAGTCCCCCACAGTCCCCAGGGGATGGGCTGCAAGTTATGAACTTTGCCAAATGTTTACATATAGCATTGGTCATTGGGAAGTATACAGACATTTTCAGGGGGGATTTTTTCTGGTAGTGAGGGGGGAATCGGGGGTTACTTGGGAAGATCTCTCCATGGATGAAGTTTTAACGGGGGAAGGGAAATTGTTATGAAAGGGGCACCGGATTTCCCAGCATTATTTAAAAAAATGATCAGAAATTAACTAAAAAAAAAAGTTTTTTTTTTAGTACTTTCATTAGAGCTATATATTCTTATTAACCGCCTTTGTGATTAAGCGGTCATTCTTAAGGAATTGGAACAAAATTTGAACTTTAGCGTAAAGAGCAAGGTATTGACTAGGGGGCAAATAAAAATATACGAATATAGATGACATAATAAGAATATACGAATTTAGAAGTTTGTTACGTAAGTATAAAATAATTTGTAGATCTTTGTAAAATATTTGTAGATCTTTTACTTTTACAACTAGTCATACAAGATTTTCTTCGCTGTTTCTTCGTTTATCTCTATTGTGCCAGAAATTGTACTATAGCTGAGATTCTAATCTGTATTTGCATTTCCTATTTGAATTCTAATAACAACAAAAATTTGTTTTCTTAGAGGGCTCCACCTTCAAGATAAAGGAAAACTTCCAATGAAGTGAATTTGAATGAAATTTAAGACTATAAAATAAAAAGAATTGGCAACAAGTTAGAAACTTTAAAAAGAAGACAAATAACCTTAAAATTTAAAAGACAGCAGTCTTATAAAGACCGTTGTCATCAGTTCTTTTTTCCATGGACTGTCCCACTTTTAAACTTCTTCTTGCTTCGAATGAGCCTCTTTTTAAACGAGCATTTTTTTAACAAATCTTAACATTTTTTTTAATAGATTACCACATCAATTATTGATTATTAGATTCATTTTGGGTTTTCATTTTCATTACTTAGGAAGAAGAGAGGAAACTCATGGCAAAGGGCTACCTGAAAGAGGCTTTTACAGACTAACAGATTTTTATATACTAACATTTTGTATATTAAAGAAGATATAGTACAGTTCTGTAAGTTTGAGGGACTAGGGCCTAAGTCTGCCGTTTGCCTAGGACTAGTATGTCAGACATTGTTAGAAGCTAGATGTTCAATAGGAAAAAGATTTTGCTCCCTATTTAGAATTATCCTATTACATAACTTTTCTGTCTCTAGTTAACGTTACATTTGAAGAGTTCGAAGAAAAAACTAATGTATATCCCTAATTCAGCTATGGCTTAAAAGTTGTATTAAATAAAATTTAGGCGAATACCCAGGAGGTTGCGTGTCAAAATCTGCTTTCCCACTTAGGAAAACACTATTTTATGGCTATTTTCTAATAAACATAGCCTATAATTTTCCAACAGCCATATTCTAAAAGTATTTCTAATAGCCATAGCAATGCCATTTTTTAAGAAGTCGCCACTGTCATTGCACAGATTGTCTTGTAAAATGTGCTATTGCTGTGATCCCCATACTTGTGTCCTTTTTCTGCTCTTAACATAATCGCATAAAAGTAAGGTCAAATTTGACAAAGCCCCTCTTATTGAAAAAGTAAGGCTTTCCAACTAGTTCTACCCTTACAAAAGTGAGGGGGTAATACCCAAATTCGTTTGTCCTGGGTATTCCACTATTCCTTCCAACCAAAGTTGGAATACATCTATGCTAAGTTTCACTAAGTGAAAATGTGTACAGATGATGCTTAAAATAGGCATAAGCAGAAGAGGTTGGTTTCTTTTCAAGTACTGGTCAATCCTAAAATAAACCATCAGTATTTGTTCGCAGAGACAGCCAAAAGGCAGGGTTTGTTTCAATCATAGGCAGCCCGCTAGCGCTGTCTAAGAAAAAAACGATGTTGGCACAATGTATTTTTGGTTTTTCCATACCTGGGCACTTCGTATCGAAGGAGCTGTCGTAGAAACTTCGAAAAGGGCTCATTCGATTGGAAATTAGAGTGGCTAGTGTCCTTTTTAATAGTCAAAAGTGATTGGAGGGCAACTAACCCCCTCGCCCACCCCCATTATTCCCCCAAACACATCCAATCAATATTTTGAGATAGCAATTTTGTTCAGCGTAGTTGATTTCCAAATAGAAAATATGTTTTTTAGGAGGATACTCCCCCATAACCCTCAGGGCAAGGGTTTTAAGTTATGCCCTGGGGGCATATAAGGTTTTTATAGAAGGTGTTGTCGTAGAAACTTCAAAACAGGCTCATTCGCTTGGAAATTCAAAGAGCTAGTACCCTTTTTAATAGTCGAAAGTGATTGGAGGGCAACAAGCCACCCCCGACGCCCATCATTCCCCCAAATACATCCAATCAAAATTTTGAGATAGCCATTTTGTTCAGCGTAGTTGATTTTCAAATAGAAAATATGTTTTTGAGGAGGACACTCCCCCACAACTCTCATGGGAAGTGTTTTAAGTTATGCCCTGGGGGCATATAATGTTTTTATCGAAGGTGTTGTCGTAGAAACTTCCAAACAGGCTCATTCGATTTGAAATTAAAAGGGCTATTACACTTTTCAATAGTCGAAATTGATTTGAGGGCCACAAGCCCCCCTCCCCCCCCCCCACGCCCATCATTCCCCTAAACACATCCAACCAAAATTTTGATATAGCCATATTGTTCAGCGTAGTTGATTTCCAGATATAAAATATGTTTTTGAGGAGGAAACTCTCCCACAACCCTCAGGGTAAGGGTTTTAAGTTATGGCCTGGGGGCAAATAAGGTTTTTATAGAAGGCGTTGTCGCAGAAACTTCCAAACAGACTCATTGGATTGGAAATTCAAAGGGCTAGTATCCTTTGCAACAGTCGAAAGTGATTGGAGTTCAACTAGTCCCCCCCCCACGCCCATCATTCCCAAAAAACACATCCAATCAAAATTTTGAGATAGCAATTTTGTTCAACGTAGGTTTAAGTTGTAGAATGTATGTCTTTGATGATAACAACCCCCCCACGACCCTCAGAGCTTTAGTTTCACGTTATGCCCTGGGGGTTCATCAAGTTTTAACAGAACGTGTGTTTGTAGAAAGTTCGAAATCGTTTCATTCGATTAGATATTACCACTGATAGTGCCCTTTTTGCTATTTAAAAGCTGTTTAAAGGCAGCAGACTCCCTATTTACTCCCGCCATTTCCCCAAACACTTTCCATCAAAATTTTGCCAAAGCTATTTTGTTCTACGCAGTTCAAGTTCCGGAAATTATACCTTCGAGAAGGACACTACCCCCACAGTTTTCAGGGCCAGGGATATAAGTTATGCCCTGGAAGCATATAAGTTTTTATTGAAATCTTTGTTGTAGAAACTTGAAAAACGGCTCATTCGATTGTAAATTCAAAGGTCTAGTGCCCTTTTTAATAGTCGAAAGTGATTTGAGGGCAACTAGCCCCCCTGTCTTGACCACCTTTCCCCCAAACACATCCAATCAAAATTTTTAGATAGCCATTTTATTCATTGTTTTGGATTTCCAGATAGAAGTTATGTTTTTGAGGAGGACACTCCCCCACAGCCCTCAGCGCAAGGGTTGTATGTTATGCCCTGGGGGCATATAAGGCTTTTACTGAACGCGTCGTCGTAGAAACTTCAAAATTACTCATTCGATTGGAAATTGAAATGGCTAGTGCCCTTTTTAATAGTCGAAAGTGATTGGAAGGCAGCAAACCCCCCTTCCACGCCAACCATTTCCCCAAACATATCTGATCAAAATTTCTTGATAGCCATATTGGTCCACGCAGTTTAAAGTTCAAGAAATTATACCTCCGAGCACAACATTCTTACCATAGTCTTCAGGGCAAGGTTATAACTTATATTCTGGGGGCGCACAATGTTTTTATTGAAATGGGAAATTCACCCCCTTTTCACGGCAACCATTTCCCCAAACACATCCAATCAAAATTTTGAGATATCCTTTTTGTTCAACTTAGTTGAAAGTTCTGGAAATTAGGTCTTTTAGGATAAAAACCCCATCAGGGCTTTCAGTGCAAGGGTTGTAATTTGTGCCCTGGGGGGCATATAAGGTTTATATAGAAAGTTGTTGTAGAAATTTCAAAATGGGCTCATTTGAATGGAAATTGAAATTGCCCTTTTTAATAGTCGAAAGTGAGTGGAGAGTAATTAACCCCCCTCTCACGCCTTCCAATTTCCCCAGACACATTCAATCAAAGCTTAGAGATAGCCATTTTGTTCAACGTATTTTGAATGTTCTGGAAATTATGTATTTAAGGATGACAAACCCCCGAGAGTCCCCAGGGCAAAGTTGTAAGTTATGCCCAGGGGGCATATAAGGTTTTTAATGATAGATTTGTCGTAAAAACTTCAAAAGGGGCTCATTCAATTGGAAATTAAGAGGGATAGTGAAAGTGATTGGAGAAAGACTAACGCCCCTCTCACGCCCACTATTTTCCTAGACACATCCATTCAAAATTTTGAGAGAGCCATTTTGTGTAATATAGTTGAAAGTTCTGAAAAATAGGTCTTAGAAGATGACAACCACCCTCACAACCCTTAAGGTAAGTGTTGTAATTTATCCCTTGGGGGCATATAAGGTGTTTATAGGAAGCGTTGTCGTAGAAAGTCGAAAAAGACTCATTTGATTAGAATTTGAAAGGCCTAGTGCTCATTTTAATAGTCGAAAGTATTTGAAAGGCTTTACATTTTTATAGTAAAGATCGATGTGGATATAATGTATTATTTTTTTGTTGTTTTTGTTGTTTAGACCAGGGCACTTTGTATCAAAGTTGTCTTAGGAACTTCAAAAAGGGCTCATTCGGCTGAAAATAGAAAGGGTTGATGCCCTTTTTAATAGTCAAAAGTGATTGGAGGAAAACTAAACCCCCTCCCACACCCACCCTCCCATTTGACTTTTATGTTTAAAAAATAAATGTTGCCATAGGGTTAAATCAAAATGCCCTGTGTTAATACTAATTCCCAGTAAGGCATCTCAGCAGTATCCCAAGAAAGACTGAGGGTATTATGTTCAAACGTTCGGGGCTACTTCTGCTCTTAAAATTTGACCAAATCAAAATAGCGTAAGTGTATCCAAGATATCAAAGAAAGTAAACAGATTTTTTGGCGAATGGTATCAAGTTTTCCATTTCAGGTCAACTAGAGGAGGTATGAAACTAAATTAAACACTACTATTTGTGTCCTATAAAAATTGCGGGTGTATGTTGTTAAAAATTGCTGAAAATTTTTCTCCAGCATACAAATAGCAGGCCACACTATAAATTCTTAAAAAAACGAAAAGATTTAAAGTATTATTTTCTTTTTCCCTCAAAAGAATATGTCGCTATAAAACGAACATGACTTAATTAAAAAGAACTTTTTCACAAAATAAGTTTTTCAAAGAGTGGCAAAGAGTTCCATTAAACAAAAATAAGCAAAAATAAAAAAAACAACTTTACCGAGCCGGAAACCATTACAAATCAGCATCGATAAATAAATGAAACCCCAAACAAGCAGAAATTACAATAAATAACGGAGTCAAACTCAAAACGAGCAGAAATTAACATAAGTTGGGCTCAAAACCCCCATGTCTTCCCAAGGCCAGACCTTAATTTGCACTTTACTGAAAAAAATACAAATGAATGTGCTTTGTCAGTTTAATATACATTTACTGATATATAATAATCAAAATCTTAATATTATTTGATTTATTAAAGTTATAAAAGTAAAAACAGATTTAAGGTTTTCGCTAGATTTAAGGTGCTATTGCTTGTAAATTTACAGCGACTTACATTTATTGGTGACAACTTTGCATGGATTTGGACATTTCGATTAAGGTTAAAACCTCGTTCATGTGCACATTTATCTCAATTGCTGGATTAGGATGACAGTCCTTTTCTTCTACTCTCTCTCTTTTTTTAACCCAAGTAATTGCCTCTAAAACATTATATATATATATATATATATATATTTATATATATATATATATATATATATATATATATATATTTTTTTTTTTATATATATATATATATATATATATATATATATATATATATATATATATATATATATATATATATATATATATATATATATATATATATTTTTTTTTTTTTTTTTTTTTTTTTTTTTTTTTTTATATATATATATATATATATATATATATATATATATATATATATATATATATATATATATATATATATATATATATATATATATATATATATATATATATATATATATATATATATATATATATATATATATATATATATATATATATATATATATATATATATATATATATATATATATATATATATATATATATATATATATATATATATATATATATATATATATATATATATATATATATATATTGCTTTAATTATTAAAAAGATTTTATAGCACCAAAAAATACAAAGAAAAAGAAATTCAATCTTTGATGGAACAATTTAAATGCAAAATTTTTGAAGTGTCCTTAAGATGTAACAGACGTCATATCAAAGGGAAAATGTATAGGTGGTAAATCTATCTCTAATCCTTCAAAACCACTCAATACAATGAATGAAGGAGCTGAGAGAAGCAAAAAGTAAAACAGACGTCTCCATTATAAGATGACGATAAAAGGATAAACTATTGCGAAACTTACGAATAAAGATTATATGTTGCTCAATAAGAAATCCTTGTAAAGTAGAACAAGGGAGTGATCTGAAGAGCCATTCTGTTCCGAGTATTGCTGTTTATTTTTTTGCAGGGGGGGGGGGGAGGGGTGAAGTAAGTTTTTGAGCTAAAATGTTTAAATAGCTTTCAAATACCAGTTTAAAAGCTAAACTAGCTAACTAGCTAAAAGATAACTTAAATAACCGTACTAGGCGAGTGGTTTGTACGCTAGACTTGTAATCCTTTGAGGATAGTGGTTCTAGTCCTGCTGTCGCTGTTTATTTGGTTTGGAACCAGTTCAATAGCTTGACTCTATAAGCTCAGCCAGAGTTGACCCCGCTTTAAATGGGTACCTGGAGATATCCAGGGACGGTAAACAAAAAGGGTGTACAAAAGCAGAGGATGACTGGCCCCCCCCCCATTGCACTTCCTGGATGAAGGGTTATGAAACGAAGATCAGCACTGCCGGTAGCGACTGTAAAGTCCAATGCCGTGTTCCTTACCTTTACTTTACCTATATATTAAACATTTCTCCTCAGTTTGTTTTACGATGGGAATAAATTCGTAAAATAACTGCGAAAAGAAATCAGCTTTCGATTAAGGCATATTACACTTTTCTTAAACTTGGATCTGCATTCACAGTTGACGGTGACTTTCAAAGTGAGGAAGAATCAAATAAAATTAATTTAGAAGATGTCTTAAAAGGATATAAGTTTTCGGGTAATCGACTTTTATATATTCCACAGCCTCCAAGAAAGGCTAACCCAAAGGAAAAAAAATAAGATTTGTCATTTAGTTTTGGTAATATTACACTTTTTTTTCTTTTTTTTTTTTTTTTTTTTTTTTTTTAGCATTAAAAACATTCATTAAAAATTATTTAACGTTAAAACAGTTTCCTCTATTAGCGCACATATTAGGCAAATTTTGTATAAGATAAAGATGGGAAAAATTATGAGTACTTTAAGCACTGGTATCGTATGAAGAGGGGTAAAGGATATCAGAACATTCTATAAGAAAAATTGCAGCAATAAATTTTAAATCTAAAAAGAAATAAAGGGAGGAAAAGGAGGAAGTGGCTTTAATTAAAGTCCACCCAAATTAAACAAAGCTTTGGAACAGTCCACAAAAGGAAGTGCTGGGTGATGGCACTTTACTTCACCGCGCTAGTAGGGCATAAAATAAAGTCTAATGAGTTTGGTTGTAATAGATTTATGTATACCACTTTTTATTTTATGTTTTGTTAATTTTTTATGTAATATTTGATGTAAATTTGACTATTTAATGTACATTGGTCATTTTTTGGCCAATTTACACAATTTTCTTGTTGCTACTTCCTAACCTTTAAGGTCTTGTAAATTCAGTTCTCGGCTTTTGATTGACCTTTGGATATAAATGCTATCTAATCGAAAAAGAATAAAATATAATAAAGATAACTAGAAAGACAAGTTTTTTTTTTAATTTGCCAATTCACTATCCCTACAAACATTATTTTAGGGAATTATTTGGGTGAAACAGTTTGAGGCATTTTAGAAGATGATTTGAGACACAAAAGGGCCCCATCCCCCCAATTTTTGGCTCCCCCTCGAATATATTTTTCAGAACAAGTTCTTTATGTGATGTACTTTCTAAACCCATTTTACAAGTTGAAGTACCCATCCATTTCAGCCACAACTTTACTTTACAGCTTTTTGGATATCTCAACACCAAGCAATACTTTTCAAAATGCATTTCAGAGCAAGTTCTTTTCATAATGTCCCTCCTAAACCCATTTTACAAGTTGAAGCATCCGTCCTTTTCACCCACATATTTACTTTACAGCTTTTTGGATACCTCAACACCAAGCAATACTTTCAAAAGGCTTTTCAGAGCAAGTTCTTTTCTTAATGCCCCTCTTAAACCCATTTTACAACTTGAAGTAGCCATCCTTTTCACCCACAACTTTACTTTACAGCTTTTAGGATACCTCAACACCAAGCAATACTTTTTTTTACATCAGAATGTCATGAAACACTTAAAACACAAAAAGTTCATATTTAATATTTTCCAACTTCAAAATGGGCACACACACAAAAACTTACACACACACACACACAAACTTAAACACACACACAAACACACACACAAAAACTTACACACACACAAAAACTTACACACAAAAACTTACACACACAAAGAAACTTACACACACACAAAAACTTACACACACCCAAAAACTAACACACACACACAAAAACTTACACACACACACAAAAACTTACACACACACAAAAAACTTACACACAAAAAAACTTACACACACACAAAAACTTACACATACACAAAAACTTACATACACAAAAAAAAACTTACACACACACAAAAAAACTTACACACACACAAAAACTTACACACACACACAAAACATACAAACACACACAAAAATACACACACACAAAACTTACACACACACAAAAACACACACACACACAAAAACTTACACACACATAAAAACTTACACATACACAAAAACTTAAACACACACACAAAAACTTACACACACACAAAACTTACACACACACACAAAAGCTTACACACACACAAAAACTTACACACACACACAAAAACTTACACACACACAACAACACACACACACAAACACACACACACACAAAGCTTACACACACACACAAAAACTTAGCACACACACAAAAGCTTACACACACACACAAAACTTACACACACACACAAGAACTTACACACACACTAAAACTTACACACACACAAAGACTTACACACACACACACAAACACTACACACACACACACACAAACACACACACACACAAACACACACACAAAGCTTACACACACACAAAGACTTACACACACAAAAACTTACACGCACACAAAAACTTACACACACACACACAAACTTACACACACACAAGAGCTTACACACACACAAAGCTTACACACACACACACAAACTTACACAAACACACACACACAAAACTTACACACACACAAGACTTACACACACACACAAACACACACACACAAACACACACACACACAAAAACTTACACACACACAAAAACTTACACACACACAAAAACTTACACACACACAAAAACTTACACACACACACACAAGAACTTACACACACACAAAGGCGCACACAAAAGCTTACACACACACACGAAGACTTACACACACACAAGAAACTTACACACACACAAAGAGCTTACACACACAAAAACTTACACACACACAAAAACTTACACACACACAAAAACTTACACACACACAAGACTTACACACACACACACAAGACTTACACACACACAAAGCACACACACACACAAGAGCACACACACACACAAGACTTACACACACACAAAGACTTGCACACACATAAGAGCTTACACACACACAAACTTACACACACACACAGACACACACACACAAAGGCTTGCACACACACAAAGACTTACACACACACACGAAACTTACACACACAAAGACTTACACACACACAAAGACACACACACACACACACACACTGACACACACACAAAGGCTTACACACACACAAAGCTTACACACACACAAAGACTTACACACACACAAGACACACACACACACACACAAAGACTTACACACACACAAAGGCTTGCACACACACAGAGGCTTGCACACACAGAGCTTGCACACACACAAGACTTGCACACACACAAACTTACACACACACAAGAGCTTACACACACACACAAGACTTGCACACACACAAGACACACACACAAGGCTTACACACACACACAAGCACACACACACACAGAACTTGCACACACACACACAAGAGCTGCACACACACAAAGACTTGCACACACACAAGACTGCACACGACACACAAAGAGCTTGCACACACACAAGACTTACACACACAGAGCTTACACACACACAAGAGCACACACACACAAGACACACACACACACACAGAGCTTGCACACACACAAAGGCTTGCACACACTGAAAGCTTACACACACACACAAGACTTGCACACACACAGAGACTTGCACACACACAAAGGCTTACACACACACAAGAGCTTGCACACACACAGAAGCTTGCACACACACACAAGAGCTTGCACACACACAGAGCTTACACACACACAAGAGCTTGCACACACACACAAGAGCTTGCACACACAGAGACTTGCACACACGCAAAGGCTTGCACACACACAGGCACGCACGCACAAAGGCTTGCACACACACGAAGGCTTGCACACACAGAGGCTTGCACACACACGAGACTTGCACGCACAAAGGCTTGCACACACGCAAAGAGCTTGCACACACAAAGGCTGCACACACACAAGAGCTTGCACGCACAAAGAGCTTACGCACACACAAGAGCTTGCACAGCACGCACAGAGGCTTGCACACACAAAGGCTTGCACACACACACAAGGCTTGCACACGCACAGAGGCTTGCACACACACACGAGGCTGCACACAGCGCACACAGAGCTTGCACACGCAAGAGGCATGCACACACAAAGCTTACGCACACACAAGGCACACGCACGCACAAGAGCTTGCACGCACACAAAGGCTTGCGCACACACGAAGCTTGCGCACACACAAGAGCTTGCACACACACATGAAGGCTTGCACACACAAAGGCTTGCACACACACACAAGAGCTTGCACACACACAAGGCTTGCACACACAGAGGCTTGCACACACGCACAGAGACTTACGCACAGGCTTGCACACAGAGGCTTGCACACACACACAGAGCTTGCACACACGAAGGCTTGCACGCACACAAAGGCTTACACGCACACAAGGCTTGCACACACACAAGACTTGCACACAGACACACAGCACGCACACAGAGCTTGCACACACTGCACACACTGACACACACACAAAGAGCTTGCACGCACACAGAGCTTACACACACACAGAGGCTTGCACGCACAGGCTTACACACACACACAAGACTCACACACACACAAAGACTTGCACACACACACACACACAAGGCTTACACACACACAGAGCTTACACACACACACAAAGACTTACACACACACAAAGACTTACACACACAAGACTTACACACACACACAAGACTTGCACACACACAAGAGCTTGCACACACACACAGAGCTTGCACACACACAGAGACTTGCACACACAGAGCTTGCACACACACAAAGGCTTGCACACACACAGACACTTGCACACACACGCACAAGCTTACACGCACACAAAGACTTACACACACAAAGAGCTTGCACACACACACAAGAGCTTGCACACACACAGAGACTTGCACACACACAGAAACACACACACACAAGACTTACGCACACACACACACACGAGCTGACACACACACAAAGACTTGCACACACAGAAGCTTGCACACACACAAGAGCTTGCACACACACAAAGAGCACACACACACAAGAGCTTACGCACACACAAAGAGCTTGCACACACAAAGGCTTGCACACACACAAGAGCATGCACGCACACAAGAGCTTGCACACACACACAGAGCTTACACACACACAGAGCACACACACAAGACACGCACACACAAGAGCTTGCACACACACAAGACTTGCACACACACAGACATGCACACACAGGCACACACACAAGGCTTGCACACACAAGCACACACACAAGGCTTGCACACACACAAGAGCTTGCGCACGCACAAGAGCTTGCACACACACAAAGGCTTGCACACACAAAGACACGCACACACACAGAGCTTGCACGCACAAGAGCTTGCACACACACAAGGGCACTTGCACACACACAAGAGCTTGCACACACGCAGAGACTTGCACACACACGAAGGCTTGCACGCACACAGAGCTTGCACGCACACAGAGCTTGCACACACACAAGAGCTTGCACGCACAGAGGCACACACACAGAGGCTTGCACACACACAAGGCTTGCACACAAAGGCTTGCACACACGCAGAGCACGCACACACACGAGCACACACACACACAAGAGCACACACACACACAAAGGCTTGCACACACGAGGCTTGCACACAAGGCTTGCACACGCACAAGGAGCTTGCACACAAGGCTTGCACACACACAGAGGCTTGCACACACACAAAGCTTGCACGCACACAGAGCTTGCACACGAGGCACACAGCACAGAGGCTTGCACACACAAGAGCTTGCACACACAGAGGCACGCACACACAGAGACTTACACACACACAGAGGCTTGCACACACGAGAGCTTGCACACACACAAAGACTTGCACACACACAAGACATGCACACACACACAGAGGCTTGCACACACACAGAGGCTTGCACACATAGAGCTTGCACACACACGCAAGGCACACGCACACACAAGAGCTTGCACACACAGAGCTTGCACACGCACACAAGAGCTTGCACACACACACACAAGGCTTGCACACACGCACAAAGGCTTGCACACACACACGAGACTTGCACACGCACAGAGGCTTGCACACACACAGAGGCTTACACACGCACAAGGCTTGCACACACACACAGGCTACGCACACACAGAGACTTGCACACGCACAAAGGCTTGCACGCACACAAGGCTTGCACACACAGCACACACAGAGCTTACACACACACAAAGCTTGCACACACACACAAGACGCACACACACACAAAGGCTTGCACGCACACAAAGCTTGCACACACACAAGAGCTTACGCACACACACACACAAGGCTTACACACACACAAGAGCTTGCACACACACAAGAGCTTGCACACACACAAAGACTTGCACACACACAGAGGCACACACACACAGAGCGCACACGCGCACAGAAAGCTTACACACACACAAAGGCTTGCACACACGAAGGCTTGCACACACAAAGGCTTGCACACACACAAGAGCTTGCACACACACAAAGACTTACACACACACACACAAGACTTACACACACACAAAGCTTGCACACACAAGAGCTTGCACACACAAGAGCTTGCACACACACAAGACGCACACACACACAAAGACTTACACACACACACAAAGGCTTACACACACACAAAGACTTGCACACACACACAAGACTTACACACACACAAGGCTTACACACACACAAAGACTTACACACACACACAGAGCTTGCACACACAAAGACTTACACACACACACAAAGCACACACACACAAGAGCTTACACACACACAAGGCACACACACACACACACAAAACTTACACACACACAAAGAGCTTGCACACACACAAAGACTTACACACACACAGAAGCTTGCACACACAGAGCATGCACACACAGAGACTTGCACACACACAGAGACTTACACACACACAAGACTTACACACACACACAAGACTTGCACACACACAAAGACTTGCACACACACAAAAGCTTACACACACACAAGAGCTTACACACACACACAAAGACTTACACACACACAAAGCTTACACACACACAAAAACTTACACACACACAAAGACTTGCACACACACAAACACACATGCACACACACAAAAGCTTACACACACACAAAGCTTACACACACAAAAACACACACACACAAAGACTTACACACACACAAAGAGCTTACACACACACAAAAGACTTACACACACACAAAAACTTACACACACACAAAGACTTGCACACACACACAAAACTTACACACACAAAAACTTACACACACACACAAACTTACACACACACACAAACACACACACACACAAAGGCACACACACACACAAAGACTTACACACACACAAAGACTTACACACACACAAAACTTACACACACACAAAGACTTACACACACACACAAAAGCTTACACACACACACAAAACTTACACACACACAAAAACTTACACACACACAAAAACTTACACACACACAAAGACTTACACACACACAAAAGACTTACACACACACAAAGACTTACACACACACAAAAGCTTACACACACACACAAAAACTTACACACACACACAAAACTTACACACACACAAAACGCACACACACAAAGAACTTACACACACACAAAAACTTACACACACACAAAACTTACACACACAACAAAAACTTACACACACACAAAAACTTACACACACACAAAAACTTACACACACACAAAACTTACACACACACAAAACTTACACACACACAAAAACTTACACACACACAAACACACACACACAAAAACTTACACACACACAAAACTTACACACACACACAAAACTTACACACACACAAAAACTTACACACACAAAAGACTTAGACACACAAAAAAACTTACACACACACAAAATCTTAGACACACATAAAAACTTACACACACACAAAAACTTACACACACACAAAAAAACACACACACAAAACACACACACACAAAATTACACACACACAAAAACTTAAACAAATACACAAAATTAAACACAAAAACAAAAGTACACACACACACAAAAATTTAAACACAAAACAAAACTTACACACACACACAAAAACATACACACACACACAAACTAACACACACACACACAAAACTAACACACACACACAAACTTACACACACACAAAAACTAACACACACACAAAAACTGACACACACACACAAAAACTTACACACACACAAAAACTTACACACACACACATAAACTTACACACACACACACAAAACTTACACACACACACAAAAACTTACACACACACAAAAACTTACACACACACACACACTTACACAAAAAAAAAATTACACACACACAAAACTAAAAAATACGCAAACAAATACACGCACAAAGAAACTTAAACACACACAAAAAAGATAAAACACCCACAAAAACTTACACACACATAAAAACTAACACCTAAACAGAAACTTACACACACACAAAAACTTACACACACACAAAAACTAACACACACAAAAAAATATACACACAAAAACAAAATTACACACACACAAAAACTTACACACAAACACAAAACTTACACACACACAAGAAAATACACACACACAAAAACAAAACCACAAACAAAAAATTACACACACACACAAAACTTACACACACACAAAACTTACACACACACAAAAACTTACACACACACAAAAACTTACACACACACAAAAAACTTACACACACACAAAAACTTACACACACACACAAAACTTACACACACACAAAAACTTACACACACACAAAAACTTACACACACACAAAAACTTACACACACACAAAAACTTACACACACACAAAAACTTACACACAAAAAAAAACTTACACACACGTACACACAAACTTACACACACACAAAAACTTACACACACACAAAAACTTACACACACACAAAAACTTACACACACACACAAAAACTTACACACACACAAAAACTTACACACACACAAAACTTACACACACACAAAACTTACACACACATAAAAACTTACACACACACAAAAACTTATACACACATAAAAACTTACACACACAAAAAAACTTACACACACACAAAAACTTACACACAAAAAAAAAAATCAACACACACAAAAACTTACACACACACACAAAATAACTTACACACACACACACACAAATAGTAAACACACACACAAAAAAAAAGTTTAACACAAATAAAAACTTAAACACAAACAAGAACTTACACAAAAAAAAAAAATTACACAAATACAAAAACTTACACACACACACACACACAAACTAACACACACAAACTCTAAATTACACACACACAAAAAATTACACACATAAACTTACACACACAAAAAATTACACACACACAAAAACTAACACACACACAAAAACTTACACAAAAAAAACTTACACACACAAAAACTTACACACACACACAAACTTACAAACAAAAAAAAAACTAACACACAAAAAACAAATTACACACACACACAAAATTACACACACACACAAAAAACTTACCCACACAAAAATTGAAAAACACACAAAAAATAACACACACACAAAAACTTACACAAACAAAAAAAATTACACACACACAAAAAAAACTCACCCAAACAACAAATTACACACACACAGAAACTCACACATACACAACAACATACACACACACAAAAACTTACACACACACAAAAACAAAAACAAAATAAAAAACATACACACACACACAAAAGAATACACACACACACACACACAAAAACTAACACGCACACACAAACATAGACAAACACGCAAAAAATAAAAAAAACAAAAATACATACACGAACATAAAAACTTAAACACACAAAAAAACTTACACACACACATAAAAACTTACACACACAAAAACTAACGCACACACAAAAACTTACACACACACACAAAACTTACACACACACAAAAACTTACGCACACACACAAAAACTTACACACACACAAAAACTTACACACACACAAAAACTTACACACACACAAAAACTTACACAAACACAAAAAACTTACACACACACAAAAACCTACACACACACAAAAACTTACACAAATACAAAAAATTACACACAAAAAAAAAATTACACAAAAAAAAAAACATACACACACACAAAAAATTACACACAAAAAAAATTACACACACAAAAACATACACTCACACACACAAAAACTTTCAAACACAAAAAAACTTACACACACATAAAAACTTAAACACATAGAAACTTACACAAACATAAAAACTTACACACACATAAAAACCAATACACACACAAAAAATTACACACACAAACACACACAAAAACTTACACAAAAACAAAAACTTAAACACACACACAAAATTACACGACACACAAAAAAAACTTACACACAAAAAAAAACTTAAACACACAAAAAATAATACAAACACACAAAAAACATAAAAAAAAACAAAAAATTAAACACACAAAAAAAAACTAAAACAAAAACAAAAAATTAAAAAAAAACCCAAAATACAACACACAAAAACATTAAAACACACACAAAAACTTACACACACACACAGATAAACTTACACACACACAAGAAAACTCACACACACACAAAAACTAACACACACACACAAACTAAAATACACACACAGACACTAACACACACAAAAAAACTTACACACACACACAGAAACTTACACACACAAAAAACTTACACACACACAAAAAATAACACACACACAAAAACTTATACACACACAAAAACTTACACACACACAAAAAATTACACACACAAAAAAACTTACACACACAAAAAAACTTACACACACACAAAAAATTACACACACACACAAAATAACTTACACACACCCACAAAAATCGTAAACACACACACAAACAAAAAGTTTCACACAAATAAAAACTTACACACACATAAGAACTTACACACAAAAAAAAAATTACACAAAAAAAAAAAAAACTTACACACACACACACACACAAACTAACACACACAAACACTAAATAACACGCACACAAAAAATTACACAAATAAACTTACACACACAAAAATTTACACACACACAAAAACTTACACACACACACAAAAACTTACACACACATACACAAAAAAAACTTACACACACAAAAACTTACACACACACACACACAACTTACACACACACAAAAAAACTTACACACACAAAAACTAACACACACACAAAAACTTACACACACACACAAAAAACATACACACACAAAAACATACAAACACACAGAAACTTAAAAACAAATAAAAAATTAAACACACACAAAAAATAAATCAAACACACACAAAATATTACACACACAAAAACTTACACACACACAGAAACTTACACACACAATAAAACTTACACACACACAAAAAGTTACACACAAACACAAAAAATTACACACACACACACACAAAAAATTAAACGAACAAAAAAACTTACACACACACACAAAAACTTACACGCACACACAAACTTACACACACATAAAAACTTACACACACACAAAAACTTACACACACACATACAAACTTACACACACACAAAACTTACGCACACACAAAAACTTACACACACACAAAAACTTACACATACAAACAAAACCTTACACACGCACAAAAACTTACACACACACACAAAAACTTACACACACACAAAAACTTACACACACACAAAAACTTACACACACACAAAAAAAAACACACACACAAAAACATACACACACAAAAAAACTAACACACACACAAAAACTTACACACACACAAAAAAACATACACACACACAAAAACAAAAACAACAACACAATAATAAACACCCAAAAAAAATTACACACACACACACACACACAAACTTACAAACAAAAACAAACTTACACACACACCAAAACATACACACAAATAAGAAATTACACACATAAAAATACACACACACATAAATTTGCACACACAAAAAAACTTACACACACACACAAAAACTTACACACAC
Source organism: Artemia sp. Qi Xiang Cuo (assembly GCF_049724085.1). Classification (NCBI taxonomy): domain Eukaryota; kingdom Metazoa; phylum Arthropoda; class Branchiopoda; order Anostraca; family Artemiidae; genus Artemia; species Artemia sp. Qi Xiang Cuo. The sequence continues at coordinate 2,074,716 of NC_142809.1, forward strand.
ACAAAAACTTACACATACACAAAAACTTACACACACAAAAAGAGTTACACGCACACAAAAAAAACTTACACACACACAAAAACTTACACACACACAAAAACTTACACACACAGAAAAACTAAAACACACAAAAAAACTTAAAAACACACATAAAAAATTAAACACACACAAAAAAACTTACACACACACACAAAAAAAATTACACACACAAAAACTTAGACACACACACAAACTTACACACACACACACAAAAACTTACACACACAAAAAAACTTACACACACACAAAAACTTACACACGCACAAAAACTTACACACACACACAAAAACTTACAAACACAAAAAAAACTTACACACACATAAACTTACACACACACACACACAAAAACTTACACACACACACAAAAACTTAGGTTAAGTTAGGTTAGGTTAGGTTAAGTTAGGTTAGGTTACGTTAGCCTACGTACGCGCGCGTACGTAGGCTAACCTAACCTAACTTAACCTAACCTAACTTAACCTAAGTTTGTGTGTGTGTGTGTGTAAGTTTTTGTGTGTGTGTGTGTAAGTTTTTATGTGTGTCTAAGTTTTTTTTTGTGTGTCTTAGTTTTTGTGTTTGTGTTTATGTTTTTGTGTGTTTTTAAGTTTTTGTGTGTGTTTAATTTTTTTTGTGTGTGTGTAAGTTTTTTTGTGGGTGTGTAAGTTTTTGTGTGTGAGTGTAAGTTTTTGTGTGTGTAATTTTTTTTGTGTGTGTAAGTTTTTTTTTTGTTTGTTTAAGTTTTTTTTTGTGTGTAAGTTTTTGTGTGTGTTTGAAAGTTTTTTTTGTGTGTTTAAGTTTTTGTTTGTGTGTTTTATTTTTTGTTTTTGTGTTATTTTTTTTGTGTGTTTAAGTATTTGTTTGTGCGTGTAATTTTTTTTTTGTGTGCAAGTTTTTTGTGTGTGTGTAAGTTTTTGTGTGTGTAAGTTTTTGTGTGTGTGTGTAAGTTTATGTGTGTGTAAGTTTTTTTGTATGTGTGTAAGTTTTTTTTTGTGTGTGTAAGTTTTTGTGTGTGTGTAAGTTTTTGTGTGTTTATACGTTTTTGTGGGTTTGTAAGTTTTTTTGTGTGCGTGTTAGTTTTTGTGTGTGTGTAAGTTTGTTTTTGTGTGTCAGTTTGTTTGCGTGTGTGTGTGTAAGTTTTTATTTTTTTTTAATTTTTTTTGTGTGTGTGTGTAAGTTTTTGTGTGTGTGTAAGTTTTTGTTTGTGTAAGTTTTTTTTGTGTGTGTAAGTTTTTGTGTGTGTGTGTGTGTAAGTTTTTGTTTATGTGTAAGTTTTTGTGTGTGTATTCTTTTATGTGTGTGTAAGTTTCTGCTTGTGTTTTTGTTGGTTGGTGTGTGTGTTTAAGTTTCTGTGTGTGTGTGTAAGTTTTTGTGTTTGTTTAAGTTTATGTGTGTGTGTAAGTTTTTTTTGTGTGTGTAAGTTTTGTATGTTTGTGTAAGTTTTTTTGTGTGTGGGCAAGTTTTTGTGTGTGTGTAAGTTTTTGTGTGTGTGTGTAAATTTTGTGTGTGTGTAAGTTTTTGTGTGTGTGTAAGTTTTTGTGTGTGTTTAAGTTTTTTTGTGTGTGTAAGTTTTTTTGTGTATGTAAGTTTTTTTTTGTGTATGTAAGTTTTTTTGTGTGTGTAAGTTTTTGTGTGTGTGTTAGTTTTTGTGTGTGTGTGTGTGTAATTTTTTTTTTGTGTTTGTTAGTTTATTTTGTGTGTGTGTTAGTTTTTGTGTGTGTTTGTAATTTTTTGTGTGTGTGCAAGTTTTTGTGTGTGTGTAATTTTTCTTGTGTATGTGTTGTTTTGTGTATGTGTGTAAGTTTATGCGTGTAAGTTCTTATGGGTGTGTAAATTTTTGTGTGTGTGTGAGTTTTTGTGTGTGTGTAAGTTTGTGTGTGTGTGTTTGTGTAAGTTTTCATGTGTGTGTTAGTTTTTATTTGCCTGTCATTTTTTTTGTGTGTGTAATTTTTTTTGTTTGTTTTTTATTTTTTGTTTGTGTGTAAATTTTTGTGTGTGTGTGTAATTTTTTGTTTTGGTGCGTGTATGTTTTTTTGTTTGTGTAAGTTTGTGTGTGTGTGTGTAAGTTTTTGTGTGTGTGTGTAAGTTTTTATGTTTCTGTAAGTTTTTGTTTGTGTGTGTAAGTTTTTGTGTGTGTGTAAGTTTTTGTCTGTGTGTAAGTTTTGTGTGTGTGTAAGTTTTTATGTGTGTGTGTAAGTTTGTGTGAGTGTGGGTTAGTTTTTATTTGTGTGTTAGTTTTTGTGTGTTTGTTATTTTGTGCGTGTGTTTGTTAGGTTTTGTGTGCATGTTATTTGTTTTGTGTGTAGGTAAGTTTTTTTTTTGTTTGTTAGTTTTTGTGTGTGTGTAAGTTTTTATTTGTATGTGTAAGTTTTTGTGTGTGTGTGTAAGTTTGTATGTGTGTGTAAGTTTTTGTGTGTGTGTAAGTTTTTGTGTGTGTGTCTGACTTTTTGTGTGTGTAAGTTGTTGTGTGTGTGTGTAAGTTTTTTTTTGTGTGTGTAAATTTTTGTGTGTGTGTGTAAGTTTTTGTGTGTGTATAAGTTTTTGTGTGTGTGTTTGTTTGTGTAATTTTTTATGTGTGTGTAAGTTTATGTGTGTGTGTAAGTTTTTTTGTGTGTTTTTTTTTTTTTTGTGTTTGTTAGTTTTTTTGTGTGTGTTTGTTTTTTTGTGTGTGTTAGTTTTTTTTTGTATGTTAGTTTTTTTTTGTGTGTGTCAGTTTTTGTGTGTGTGTGTAAGTTTTTGTGTGTGTGTAAGTTTTTGTGTGTGTGTAAGTTTTTGAGTGTGAGTAATTTTTTGTGTGTTTGTAAGTTTATGTGTGTGAGTTTTTGTTTTTGTGTTAGTTTTTGTGTGCTTGTAAGTGTTTGTGTTTGTCTAACTTTTTTTGTGTGTGTTAGTTTTTGTGTGTGTGTAATTTTTTATTTATTTTTAAGTTCTTATGTGTGTGTAAGTATTTGTGTGTGTGTGTGTGTGTAAGTTTATGTGTGTGTAAGTTTTTTTGTGTGTGAGTAAGTTTTTGTGTGTGTAAGTTTTTGTGTGTGTGTGTAAGTTTTTATGTGTTTGTAAGTTTGTGTGTGTGTTTAATTTTTTGTTTGTGTGTTAGTTTTTGTGTGTGTAAGTTTTTTTGTGTTCGTAATTTTATGTGTGTTTTTAATTTTGTGTGTGTAAAAGTTTTTTTTTGTGTGTGTGTAAGTTTTTGTGTACAATTTTTTTTTTGTGTAAGTTTTGTGTGTGTGTAAGTTTTTGTGTGTGTTTAAGTTATTGTGTTTGTGTAAGTTTTTGTGTGTGTGTAAGTTTTTGTATGTTTGTGTAAATTTTTGTATGTGTGTGTGTAAGTTTTTCAGTGTGTGTAAGTTTTTGTTTGTGTGTGTAAATTTTTGTGTGTTTGTAAGTTTGTGTGTGTGTGTGTTTTATTTTTTGTGTGTGTTTTTAAGTTTTTGTGTGTGTGTGTAAATTTTTTTGTGTGTGTTTAAGTTTTTGTGTGTGTGTGTGTGTGTGTAAGTTTTTGTGTGTGCATAAGTTTTTTGTGTGTGTGTAAGTTTTTGTGTGTGTGTAAGTTTTGTGTGTGTCTAAATTTTTATGTGTGTGTATGTTTTTGTGTTTGTGTTTGTGTTAGTTTTTGTGTGTGTGTAAGTTTTTGTGTGTGTGTGTACGTTTTTGTGTGTGTATGTGTATGTTTTAGTGTGTTTCTTAATTTTTGTGTGTGTGTGTAAGTTTTTTTGAGTGTGTAAGATTGTATGTGCGTGTAAGTTTTTGTGTGTGTGTTAGTTTTTGTGTGTGTGTGTGAGTTTGTGTGTGTGTGTGTAAGTTTTTGTGTGTGTGTAAGTTTATGTGTGTGTGTAAGTTTTTGTGTGTGTAAGTTTTTTGTGTGTGTGTAAGTTTTTGTGGGTGTGTAAGTTTTTGTCTGTGTTTAAGTTTTTGTGTGTGTGTAAGTTTGTGCGTGTGTGTGTGTGTAAGTTTTTGTGTGTGTGCCCATTTTGAAGTTGGAAAATATTAAATATGAATTTTTTATGTTTTAAGTGTTTCATGACATTCTGATGTAAAAAAAAGTATTTCTTGGTGTAGAGGCATCCTAAAAGCTGTAAAGTAAAGTTGTGGGTGAAAAGAATGGCTACTTCAAGTTGTAAAATAGGTTTAGGTGGGGCATTAAGAAAATAACTTGCTCTGAAATGCCTTTTGAAACTATTGCTTGGTGTTGAGGTATCCAAAAAGCTGTAAAGTAAAGTTGTGGGTGAAAAGGATGGGTACTTCAACTTGTAAAATGGGTTTAGGACTGACATTAAGAAAGGAAATTGCTCTGAAATGCCTTTGAAAATGATTGCTTGGTGTTGAGATATCCAAAAAGCTGTAAAGTAAAGTTGTGAGTGAAAATGATGGATGCTTCAACTTGTAAATTTGGTTTAGAATGGACATTAAGAGATGAATTTTCTATTAAAAGAATTTTTTAAAGTATTACATGGTATTTAGATATCCAAAAAGCTGTAAATTAAAATTGTGGATAAAAAGGATGGATACTTCAAGTTGTAGAATGGGTTTAGAAGGGATATTAAGAAAAGAAGTTGTTCTGAAATACCTTTGAAAATATTACATAAAGTTAGGTTGTACGTATGCATAAAACACTTGTGTTTTAAGTGTGTTTCATGACATTCTAAGATGTAAAAAAAAAAGTTAAAAAAAAAAAAATTGGTCACTACAAACATTATTTTTCTAATAGTAAAAGTTGCGACACACATATCTATATCATTCCCATTTTGAAGTTGGAAAATATTAAATATGAATTTTTTGTGTTTTAAGTGTGTTTCAAGACATTCTATGAGATCAAAAAAAAAGGTTAAAAAAAACTAAAAAAAGAAAAAAAAACTCAAAAAAGAAAAAAAACTCAAAAAAGTTTGGGGGGGGGGGGGTTTGGTGGGAGGGAGGACGTGGAGGGGTTGGAGGGAGGGTGGAGGGATAGGGTTGAGGGATAGGGGTAGGACTTGGGGCCCAAAAGCTGTAAAGTAAAGTTGTGGGTGAAAAGGATTGGTACTTCAACTTGTAAAATGGGTTTAGGAAGGACATTACATAAAGAACTTGTTCTGAAAAATATATTCGAGGGGGAGCCAAAAGTTGGGGGATGGGGCCCTTTTGTGTCTCAAATCATCTTCTAAAATGCCTCAAACTGTTTCGCCCAAATAATTCCCTAAAATGCCTAAAACTGTTTCGCCGAAATAATTCTCTAAAATGTCTAAAATGGTTTCGCCCAAATAATCTTTAAATGTAATTTCAGCGTGTTCCCTTTGTTTTGACATCCCTGCACTGTCACATTTGAAACTCCTAGGAAACCCTTTCCCGCGTTAATCTCTTCATCTCTAAGATCAAAACATTCTTCCCCACCTCCCCCTTAGAAACAACAAATTAAGTGCCCTTTCTTGAATCAATTATTCCCCTTAAAAACAACAAATTAATTCCCCTTTCGTAGATCTATCATTCCCCTTAGAAATAACAAATTAATTCCCCTTTCGTGACATATCAAGCAACTTTGACATCATCTGTCAGACACTAATATACTTCGCCCGGAAACAATTATCCTGGACGAACACCAAATATATTAATAAACTTCGCCCGGAGACAATTCTCCAGGACTTGTTGTTGAACTTATGTATACATCCAGCAATTCTTGTTGAAGTTATGTCTACCTCCATCAATTGTTGTTGATATCCAAGAAATATCCATAAAGGTGAAAAAAATCCTGTTTTTCAAGTGAGAAAAATCCTGTTTTTCATTCTCAGCGATAAAAAACATAAAAACATCCATAAAAGTGAGAAAAATCCTGTTTTTAAATTATCAGTGACAAAACCCCTAAAAACATCCATGAATTGCTGTTAACACCCATGAAAAACAACACATAAATTGAACAGCACACATAACCATCCAAGAAACATCCATCAAAGTGAGAAAAATCATGTTTTTTCAATTGAGAAAAATCCTGTTTTTTCATTCTCAGTGAGAAAAACCATCTCCCTAGGGACTCTAGGCCCATATATGGACTCCCGTCGGCATTAACCTAAATTGTAGATGGCAGCATGGGTGAGGGGTGGGACTATAAGATAGGTATCTACTAATAAAGTCATATAATACTTCAAAAAGGCCGTATCCAGGGGGGGACTAGGATTTTTTTCCCTCCCCCCCCCCCGAAATGTTCATCCGACTCGTAAAAACGTAACAAAAATTAAAATAAACAAATGTTTAGAGCGTTTTTGTAAAGTTTCTTTTTGTAAAACGCCCCGGAAAAACCTTAATTTGGCCCCTCCCCCCTCGAAAAAAATCCTGGATATGGTCCTGACTTCAAGCCTTGAATTGAACAGATATTATTATGAATAAACAAGTGCAATCTGTAACGAAAAGAAATTAAAACGAATTGTCACATCACATATTGAGATAACAGGTACTGTTACGAATCAATAAATGAATGCTAAAACGAACAAAAATTAAAATAAATGCTCAAAACAAGCCTAAAACGAATAAAATTACAACAAATAAGAGTGGGGTCTCTCCTCCTCTTAACCGTCTGTCAGCCACAGCTTCATTTGCGCTTGAACCAAATTTTTCGGGTTGTGAATCTAGACAAAGAAATGTTTCTTCCTAACTGGTTGTCTTTATTAAAGTCCTTTTGACCCAGTATGCTTATCCTGGAAGTTTAATGCCGATTAAAAAATAGTTTTTTCACATTCTAGGTTGACACAAGACGGAAAAGCATTTTTTGTTTTAATCTCTTCTCTTATTTTCATTTTGTTCATTTCCGAGTAAGCTGATCGGAGAAAAATCAAATTTGAACCTATTTCGGTTGGTATGAACCAATAATTTTTTTTTTCTCGATTTATATTTTCTTATCCCTGCCTATATGTCCCGTAATTTTAAGCCAATAGGAAAAGACAAAACTTGCTTTGTAAATTTCATGTGTACCAGAGATGGAACACATTTTAGGCTCAGTTTTGGGCGTCACAAATCGGTACAGCTAAAAAAAAAAAATTTAGGGGGGGGGGTTAAGAAATAGGACTGAGAGTTTTGCATCATTAGTAAATTCGAGTTATTGGAGCATGAACTTACATTATTTGTCCACCGACGGATAATTTTACAGGTTTCATTTAAACAATGCAAGGACATTTCAAGGACATTCAAGAGTTCATTTGAGTTCATTTCAAGGACAAATCACATTTGACCGAACATGTGATATACTATGTCGGTTGATAAACTATTGGAAACTAGCAAAATACTGTGCCTATTTTCTGATGAGGCAAATTGACACCAACATAATTTTTTTCTTTTTTTAATAGGATTCCCTTGAAGGAATTTTATATATAAGCTTCAAATCAGTAGAAACATGCTCTTTGATTAATGCTTAGGGGGATAATGTCCCAGTCTACTGTTTTGCATATTGGGGATCTCTTGGTTGAGAAACATTTTTGTTTATATACATTAGGGTACCCTTGCCCTTGGGATTAACGATTCTAAGCTTCAAACCAACAGAAAAAAAGTTTTTTTTGCTCTTTTTTTTAAATTTATGTTCGCTTCGGATTTCAGATATTTATCGATAGTGATTTATGGTCGTTTTACGCTTTAAATATTACTCGACTTTAAATCTGCTCGTCTTTGGTTTAATGTGGCACTTTACTTTTCTCTGATAATTTTTTTTGTGGAAAAAAAATTAAATTAATTTCTGGTCACTTTTAATTGACATAATCTTTTTGGTTAATAAAAAAATATTTTAAAATCTTTTTCAATCTATCGTAATATAGAACTTTATTACATTATATTCCGAGAAGTATGAACTGTGTAAAGTTTTTTATTAATAAAAATAGATATTTTATAGTATTTTTAGATACATTTTTAAATTATATATGTATTTATACTTATATAATAACATTTATAATATACGAACAATGTTTTTACACTCCTAAATAAATATAATTATAAATTACAAAATTACAATTGCTAAAATTATTAGATTATTGTTTGTCTCAAAACTTTATTTATTCCACTTTTTTCAGCGAAAAGTCAAAAAGACGGACTAGGGCTATAGCGAATACGTTAGAGCCCCGTTGGAATCAAACATTTCTGTATTCGCCAGTTAGAAGAGCAGACCTTAGAGTTCGCTCTTTAGAAGCGAACTCTATAGATATTTTATAGTATTTTTAGATACATTTTTAAATTATATATGTATTTATACTTATATAATAACATTTATAATATACGAACAATGTTTTTACACTCCTAAATAAATATAATTATAAATTACAAAATTACAATTGCTAAAATTATTAGATTATTGTTTGTCTCAAAACTTTATTTATTCCACTTTTTTCAGCGAAAAGTCAAAAAGACGGACTAGGGCTATAGCGAATACGTTAGAGCCCCGTTGGAATCAAACATTTCTGTATTCGCCAGTTAGAAGAGCAGACCTTAGAGTTCGCTCTTTAGAAGTAACTGTATTTGACTACGACAGATATGAAGCTAGTCATTACATCGGAGAGGTAAGCTTTCTTCTTTTCCCAAGTTGAGTTGTCTTTGGATTTTAATTAGAACAACGAAGGTACTTTCAGTGAAAGGAAACCATATATTGTCAACCCTCAAAAATATGACCATCATAGTCATAATTAACAAGAGCATAGTAATTTCGGTACTTATTTAGTATCCGTTAAACACTTGAGAAGTTAATTTTGGTTAATGCTAACGAAATAAAACAAAGCATGATAAAAATATAATAGTTTAGAAACAAATTTGGACTATATATATGCACATTAGGGGGAGGGGGTAAAGCATAGCATATATTAAATGCATAGCCCAACCTAACCTGGGCACCTATTTTTGGTCCCTTTAACCCAAAAAAAACTAAAGTTTAAATATTGTTCACAGAGTGAGCAATACCTCACTAGGCAGCAAAAACCTGTTTTTCAATAAGATCTTTGAAATTTCGATTCTGTTCTTCTCGCGTGTTTACCGGATACTAAATAAGCACCGTATTTTCCATTATATATAATGTAATTTATAACTTACAATTCCTTTATACAATACCGAATTTAAATTACTTAAAATGACATTTAAATGGCTATAAAAAGCGAGAATAGTGTAAAAATATGCTCTTGATTTGATTTTTAACTGAATGAATTTCCTTGTTTCCTGTGGTTTGGATTCCTTGAAGTAATTGATTCTAGGATTGTTTTAATTTTTGTTTTAGTATTAATGACCAGGCATTTTACTGTATGTCTTATTTTATATTTTTGCATGTGCTTTGCTGAGAACGGTCCTTGGATATAGAACCGAAATATTCATTTACGGGTTAAAATAATTCACATCTTAGATTAATCCCCATATTTCGTAAAGTCCCATATTTATCTTCCTAATATTTTGATAATTCTCAAATGAGATGTATCCCCTCTCCTGAAGTGCAAACAGCCTAGGCCTATACAAAAGGACACAAGCGGAAACTAAAGCATATAGGTTCCTTCACATTGAAGGAACCTATGCCTTTTAAATCTTGAATCTATGCCTCTTAAATCCCTACCTGCTTACAGAAATGGTCCAGTCCGTATTTTCTGCGGTAAAATTAATAGGTCAATAATTAAATAAAAAAAATTCATAATGAATCTCCGTAATAAAAAAAAGGACAGGAAGTTAAAGTAATTGACACGTGGCTGGGACAAGTTAATGCGTTGCATCATCACAAGTGCTTTTGTACTACAAGGCTGACCAGTGATTAAAAAAAAAAAAAAAAAAAAAAAAAAAATGTTGGAGTGCTGCCAAAAGCATAGAAAAATATTTTATCTAACTTCCATTCAGATTAAATAGACTTTTCCCGGAAATTCTCATAATCAAGATTCATTGAGTAAATTTCTGACTTTGATTCAGTAGACTTGGCAAGTAATCTTTTTTTTTATAATTTACGCCGGTACGAAGCAATGTGCCTTTTTTGTTGGGGGGGGGTATTATTCAGGAAGAATTACAGTAGTCTTGTAGTCATTCAGTAGTCTTAGCAAGTAATCTTTTATTATAATTAATTTAAAAAGCTTTTTCCACAAAATAAGTTTTCAAAGAAAAGTAAAGAACTCCATTAAACCAAAAATGAGCAAATATAAAATCAAATAATCTACCAAGTGTGAAACTACCATAAATCAGCATCGATAAATAAATGAAGCCCAAAACGAACAGAAATTACAATAAATAACCGAGTCAAACTCAAAACGAGCAGAAATTGACATGAGTAGGGCTCAAAACCCCCTATGCCTTCCCAAGGTCAGAACATAATTTGCACTTTACTCAAAAAATATAAATGTTTTAACTTCTATAACTTTAGTAAATCAAATAATATTGACATTTTGATTAATAAATATCAGTATATGTATATTAAACTGACAGTGCACATTCATTTGTATTTTTTTCAGTAAAGCACAAATTGTGTTCTGGCCTTGGGAAAGCCAGTCATCCTCAAAAACATAATTTCTATCTGGGAATCAACTACGTTGAACAAAATGGCTATCTCAAAATTTTGATTGGTTGTGTGTTGGGAAAAGGTGGGCGTGTAAGGGGTGTTAGTTGTCATCCAATCACTTTTGACTATTAAAAGGGGCACTAGCCACTCTCAATTTCCAATCGAGTGAGCCATTTTCGAAGTTTCTACGACAACTCATTCGATACGAAGTGCCCTGGTCTAAAGAAAAAAAAATAATAAATAATACATTTTGCCAGCATCGTTCTTCACTTAGGCAGCGCGATTGCGCTTGAAGACTTATGGCCTATTTGCAACATTATTAAGTACGCTCTGATTACGCCACTACGATTCAATGTGCCTTTTTTTGCTGGGGAGGGGGTGTAATTCAGGAAGAAGCCAAAAAACTTGGAACTATGATATTGAGGGCATCATAAAAGGCTTGATATTTTAGAGTGGGCATAGATCGGAAGGCTCTCGGAAAAAAATGGGAAGGCAGCAAAGAATAGTTGTTCCCCCTTGTTGAAGGTATTGTCCCAGGAGGGCTCTGGGAATCAAATTTGCTTAAGTATATTTGCATAAATCCCTGTTTTAATTTGCAAACCAATTAGCATAAGAACTATTTAGTTACTAAATTAAATTATTTACTAAATTTTTTTATAGTATTTACTAAAGGGTGTTCATGCTTCTTAGCTTAGTTACCAATTATAACTTAAGTAGGCTGGTTGCGACCGATTACAAGTCATAGAAAATACTTAAAACTAATCCATAAAGAGAAAAAATAAATAATCCTAAAACGTGTCTGTATAATTTCTTTGTGGTCCTGTCCATTTTAAATGGCAAACGTTGCCAATTGCAGTAATGCCAAAGCCTATGCAGGCTTCCCTTCTCACAAAACTTATTAAAAGGCTTCATAGCTTCGTCCCAGCTTTTCCATTATATTTTTTAGTACTCCAAGTATTGAAAGTGCCTTCGTTTCTTATTATGGAATTTCTTTAATATTGACATATCGATTGTATATTCTTAATAAACAGTAAGATAAACTTCCTAGACGCTGAAAACAAATTGTACTATACACATTTATTTTATATTTGTTATTTTAAAAAATAAAAGTTAAAACACAATCTCAAATTGCTGAATTTCCAGGGATTAATATCATTATAAATATTGAGTTTTTTTCATTAGTTCTTTCCAGTCATTTTGATTATTATAGTGATTTATTTTGGTACTTTCCCATTATTTGGGCACTTCTAAAAAGTCAAGTTTGGTTAATGCTAATGAAATAAAATAAAATAAGATGAATATACAATATTTTATAAACAAATTTGGGCTATATATTTGCACATCAGGGGGGGGGGGTAAAACATTGCATATATTAAATAAAATAAATGCATAACCTAACCAAACCTAGGTACCTCCCCCCCCCCCTAACACCCAAAAATCAACAGTTTAAATATCTTTTAAACAATGAAAACCACGCTATGGATTGCATTACTCTGAAGCCGTCTATTGAATTAACCCGTCAAAAACGGGTTTTTCATGACTGGTTTCCTTGAAGGTCCTCATATAATGGGAAAGTACCTTTATTTGTGTTTGAAGTCAATGTTTTGAAAAAAAAGGACACTGTCCAAAATAAAAATATTTTCAATAAAAGGCAAATGAGGCAATAGGCTTTAGAATTTAAAACGGTTAGAGGAGGGGGAAGGGACCAGTAGCTGAACTCCTGTTTGAAGTAATTTTCCTCGTTTTAAGTTTGACCTGAATAGTCAATTTCATTTTTTATAGTTTTAAGAGTTATTTATTCATCTACATCAGTGTCTATTATCTATATGTTTAATAAGATCATTTATCTTAGTTCCTGTTCGTTTTGAGTCTCAATTATTCTTTTATTGTAATTTCTGGTCGCCTAGAGTTTGAACTATTATAAACTTTATCTCTGCTGTTCTTAAGTTTGAAATGGCTCTTTACTTTTCTTTAAAAGCTTCATTTTTGGACATTTTTTTAAAATGAATAATAAAAAATGGTTTTTTTTTTATACTTGTTTTGGAGAAGTAAATACAATCCTCACCCCTCTAGTTTTGCACTATCTATAATTAAGCAGTATACTGTGCAGAATAGTGTAAATAAATTCCTAATTTTTGCTCGCTGACGCTTAGGGGGGGAGGGGGTTAAAATCTAAAGTTTGACGTTTTGTCACAGTTGTTTAAGAAAGACGGCTCAAACACAAGGGCCATTGAATTTGAGAGGCGTATTAAAAAACTTTAAGACTTTAGCGCAAAGAGCCAAGGTTGAAGAAGAGACAGCCCCCCTCATATATGGAATGCTTTCTGTTCGTTTTATGCTTTAATATTGCTCCTTACTTTTAATGGAAATAAATTTTTGTTTTTTAATTTTATAGTAATATAGTAGGCAAAGGCTAAAAAACAGAAATAACTTTCAGTGGATAAAAACCCCGAATGAAATGCAATGTTTTAAAACCTAAACACTATCTTCAAAACTATCTCTGCATCAGGTTATTTTTTCCGAGGAGTATGTAAAAATTAAAAAAAAAAAGACCACCACTCATTTAGTCATTAATCAATAAATTATGCCTCCAAAATATGTTCTTTTGAAGTTTAGGCCTATAGTACAAGTCTTTTTATGGGCAAGCCTTTAAAACCATCTTAAAATGAAAGATATGATCATTAAATCAATTTTCAGGTTGTTATCGAGCTTTCTTCAGCCCTTCTGGACGGAGAGCCAGAGTGGCATTATCTGACCGCATGCGAGGACTCCATAAATCAGGTATATTACTTTTATTAGCAAGTTTATTTCATGTTATTAATTGACTGTAAGATTTTAAAAAATTATTTTCAGAGTTACAAAGACAAAACTAAATTGAGTATACATATGAGTAGAATGTGGTACCCTGTCAGAACGGTAACTCCAGATCCCCAAAAGCTCAATTCCCTCCGTGCAATCGCTCACTTCCCTCCCCCTCGCAAAAAGTGGGTTGCATGTATCTGTTGTTTGATTCTAAATATGCCACTATTGAACATTATAGAATTAGCTCTATTCTGACTTTTAGAAGAAAAGGCGCAGCAACACATTTTTATAAGCATTTTAAATTGTATTTTTATGTGTGGGAGCAGAGGTGGTTTTAGGGGGGAGATAAGGCATTTTCCCCGGGCGTAGAAATTTTGGGGAAGCAGTATTTCAAACAAATAATCTAACGGTCAGAATCATTTTATAATTTTTTTTTTTATTAAAACAAAATAGAGGGCGCAGATGGCAATATTTTCTTAGTAAATGATAAAATTTGTTGAAATTTTGTCTGAAATTTTTGAAAGACAGTGGAGGGGGGTGCTAATAAAGATTTTGTCCCTGGTGCAAAAGAGGCCAGAACCGCCACTGTTTGGTAGTGAGCACCAAATGGGTTACTTTTGGTATTTTTTGCTCCATTCTAAAAATGTAGGCATTTTCTAAAAATTGACAACTTTCAAACAAAAGAAGGATACCGCTCTGTTTATTTATTTGTAATTTTGATGTTGATGAAGCTGCTGTTTTTCAACATGAAAAGGGTGCATTCAAATTTTGGAATAATGCTTTCATCCTTGCATCACGTGAAGTCCTGCTAAAATAGTGTTTTTATGGCGCAAAAAAAATTATTGTAATGAAAAGTTGATAAAAGCTGTTATGACGAAAAATTCACAGGCTAGAATTTAACTTGGTGGGTTTAAGAGATATGAATTTTCGTTGGAGATAGACAAAATTCAAGGAATCCGTACGTTCATCTCATTTCTGGGAAAAACATATTTTTCTCTGCCCATGTTTTGTGAATACTGGACCTTGAAAGGCTTAAACGACAACCATAAAGAGGAATATTTTCATGCTGAGTTGTCAAATACGGTGACAATTTAAGGGACAAATTTCTCTTGGCTCACAATTCTTTGAATTAGGGTCTCATTTCAAAAGAACTAAGAAATGGAAAGGGCTATATGATTTTTTTTTTCTGATAACCATCGACTAAGGCCTAAAGTGTTGTAAATAGGATAGTCATTTGGGCACAGATTTCATGGCCGGTCATTTGCATTACGTTTGTCAAGTTCTTTAAGCAAATAATGACGAAAACCCTACTGCCTTTCCATCATAAAAACAAACAACAAGTAATATAATAGGGAATTTCTTAGACGGTAAACTTCCTCAAACTTCAAATGAAAATTTCGGCCCTATATCCAAGGGCCAAAGACAGATGATTTTTTTTTTTCACGGGGGAAATTGATTGCTCAGAAAATGAGCAATCTATTGATTACTCAAAAACGTGACATAAATATAACGTTTTTAGGAACGAAACATCCATGGCAACCCTGCCAAGACATTGGTACTGCCATTACTGATTTTTCACGTACTCCCCCCCCCCCCAGGCTTTAATACACCTTTGTAGGTTTGGAACCTCTGATGTACACACATAATCAAGTTAGGGAGACATGTTAAAGTTAATTCAGGTGTTTTGTTCAAATAATTATCAAGAGTTTGCTGCACACCACCTTGTTGTCAATAATTGGTAAGATTTCTATAACGCAATGTATTTTTTTTTCAATCCCCCTCCTTACTGGAGATAGTCATAATACATTGCGATTGTTTTTTCCATTGATATGAACAAAATTATGAAGATGCATGAAGGCTTCATTCGTATTTCTTATTAACTAAATTTTTTTTTTCAACTGAAAGTAAGGAGCAACATTAAAAATCAAAACGACCGGAATTTATTCTGTATATGGGGAGGCGTTCCCTCCTCATTTCCTCACTCTTCAGGCGGAAGCTTTCATTAGTTTGTAAAAGCTTCTTATTCTAATTAAACGGGCCTTGTGTTTCAGCAATCGTTTTTAAGGAATTGAGTCAAATATTCAAAAATTAGGGTACAGAGTGAGGAACTGAGGAGTGGGAAGCCCACTCATATATGAAATAATCTCTATTTGTTTTGAGTTTTAATGTTGCTTCTTACTTTCATTTGTAAAACTTGTTTATGGTATTTTATTTCTGATCATTTTCAAATCACGTCGGAAAATCTACCTCCCCCTTCCATGGAAAATTCTCTCCAGAAACTTTCCATCCCGTGAAAAATCCCCCTTTAGAAAATTCACCTCCCAACCCCAAAAAAATCGTATATTTCCCAAATGCAAACACTATATGTAAACAATTGGCAAAACTTAGCCTTTTCTCCAGGGGCAATGGGGGTCTTGTCATCGTCAGAGGCGTAATTATTGGACCTTTCAACTATACTGACTCAAATGACTATCTCATAATTTTGATCGGATGTATTTGGGGGAAAAGGAGTGTGGGGGAGTTAGTTGCCATTCAATCTTTTTGGTAAATAAAAATGTCACTGGAACTTTTAATTTTCGTTCGAACAAGCCCTTTTCCAGTGTTCTAGTACCATTGGCTCGATACGATCACCCTGTAAAAAAAAATGCTAATATACTAAGTCTGCTAATATGCTAATATGCTGATATGCTAAGTCTGATGGTGTGATTTTCATTAAGACCACTTGACTTTTTGGTCGTGTTTCTACTTTCTACCCTTTTGCGAAAATTAGGCAAGTTTTCTCAAGCTCGTAGCTTTTGATGGGTAGCCTAACTTAAAACTGAATAAATTTCACATAATTTTAATCAACATGAAAATTCAATTCTTTTGCCGTATTAATTATTATCAAGCTCACTTTTTTTAATTTTGGATATTATTGGACCGAGTCGTTCTTTATTTACAGTCCGTTAACATGAACTGTTTGATAAGATATATAAAACTCTACAGTTCTCCACTTGGCTCAAACCTTTGTGAATTTGAGTTATCAAAGGTCAAGGACATGACCCCTATACTAAGGATCTACGCCAACCATGCCGCCGTAGTTTCCTCCAAAACCATTAAACGATCTAGTTGTTGACACCAATTAATATTTCTTGATTTTATTTTGTCGTTGATATTGAACGCGTAGTTCATTCTCTTATCTAAACAGAAAGGATACTCTATGGACATGAGGCTCTGGTATGAGAATCCCAAGAATTTTTAATTTTCTAACAACTCTTATTGCTCCATTCTTTTCGCCTTAGCTCCAATTGGCACGTCGTTCTAAAGCCATTTATATTCCATATAAACGCGTTTCTCATATCTGATTGTCACATATCCAACCTGGAAGAGCCGGGGCTATTCACTGCTGTCACGTTTGAAATAGCTGTAAATGGTATCTGATCTCTTTCTCCTTATTGCCTGCAATACTTTTATTAATGCAATTCTGGATTTTAAGGAAATTTTTGTGTTGCACTATGCAGTAGCGGTTTTAGGCCTAGTAACCAGGGGGAGGGGGGGGCAAGTTACCTTAATAGGAGTGTAAAAATATAAAATATCTCTCAAAAAAGACAAAAAAAAACAATTGTCTAGGTATTATTTACTTTAGTTTAGCATGAATTAGTTTAGTTGACCTAAAATAGAATTTATATTGTTAAGAATAACGATTTTCTGTATTTATATTAATTATTTTACAGCTTTGTTTTATTTTCTTTTTTTTTTAGTTTTTGAGCTGCTTTAAACTTCACTAGAATTTAATTAAGATCATGCAGTTTGTTTGATCTTACAACAACAAACTGAAAAATAATATCACAAGACTAATTAAGTTTCAAACAGTTTGTGGTAAGTAAAGAGTGACTCGGCCCAATAGTAACCGAAGACCTTAAAAAGAAATATTGATAACAATTAGTAAATCAGCTGAATTGGCCTTTTATGCTGATTCTAAATATGTGAAATTCATTAAGTTTAATGTTACCCAGTAAAAAGAATGAGCCTGAGAAAATTTGTCTGGTTTGAAGTAGGGAAACATCCCCAACAATGCAGCAATCTCAATGAAAATTTCAATATCAGGTTCAGCCTATCAGAAAACCTACTGTAGATGTTTTAAGCTTCCATCTGCAAAAATGTGGAATTTTGTATTTTTGGCCAAAAGAAAGATAACAGATGTGTATTTATTTGTTAGTTTTTCCTATTTCTTTTTCTTTTTCATGGTATTGAACCAATGGTCCTAGAAGACCAGGAGAAGGCTTAATCGAACGGAAATTAAAAATTTGTTCTTTACTCGACCGCTCAACTTTTTGTCCCTATTCCTTAAACACAAGCACAAAGGCCGTTGCATTTGAATTAGAAGTATTTTTAAAGCACTTTAAGACTTTAGTGTAAAGAGTGAGTGACGAGGAAAGGAGCACTCCCCTCATATACGAAATAGGTTCTCTCTCTTTTTTTAAGTTTTAATTTAGATCCTTACTTTCATCTGAAAAACTGGTTTTTGCTGATTAGCTTTGATTTTTAGTGCCTTCCCAATCTATAATTCGTCTGGTAAAGAAACAAATATGATTTTTTTACTCTTGCGTTTTTTTTGTTTGTTTTTTTTGTTGTTTTTTTTGCTGAATTGGGAAAATGGGTTAAGTAACACTGCTGCATCGACAGATATGGAGTTTCTAGCCCCTTGGATGCTATTCAAAGAAGAACTGAGCCGTTTCAAAAACGGTCAAATTTTGATTCTACTTTCCTATATGTCTTTCTATAGGCTTGTCGTTGGTTGAGAGAGAAAATTCATTTTTATTAAATATCAATATTCACAAAAAAAAACATATCAAACAGACCTACCACTTGAAAATCTATACAGATTTGTTTGTGGCAGGACTCACTATTTTACTCACTCATATATATATTTAAAAAAACTTGCTCACATATATATTGAAAAAAAATAATAATGCAATCATATAAATAAATAAGAAATAAACCTCATGGGAACCGCGAACCAATCCTTACACAAGACAGAAGACCGAATGCAGCCCCCCCCCCCTCAGCCATCCCTATTTATTAAGAAATTCTTTAACCTATTTTTAAAAGAGGGCACACTCTCAGCCATCTTAGTGCTTTCCGGAAGTCTGTTCCATACTGAAACACCTACATGCCTAAATACAAAACTAGACCTAGCAGTGTGTAATCTCATGTACTAGGTCCTCAGAATTCCTTGTATCATAAGAATGGTACGCAGAATTCGATAACAAAACATCACAAAAATAATTAGGTGTTAATTTATTTAAACACTGATACACAAAAATACCGGTCTGATATTCCCTCAACTGCCCAACATTTAAAATAATAAAATGGTGATAACAATCCATTGTACTTTCACAATTTTCAAAATCACTGAGCAGGCGCAGTGCTTTATTCTGCACAATTTGTGAAACCAATCAATCCAATTTCCTTTTATCCCTAAATCTGACATCCTATCTAACAACAGCTCAAAATCAACAGTATCAAAATCTTTCTTAAAATCAATAAAAATAGTTAAAGGAGTAGAGCCGCTCTCGAATACATTTTTCAAAACATCAAGAAGGTGGTGCACTGCATGACTAGTAGAATTAGATTTTCGGAATCCAAATTGCGTGTCACATAAAAACCCAAGAGAATTAAGGCAGGAATATAGTTTCTTCTGAACAACCTTGTCAAATATTTTTGAGAACAGTGGCAGAATCGATATAGGTCTCCAGTTTGACATTTCTCTTTTGTCACCACCTATAAAGGTGGTGACAAAAGTTTTGCTTGTTTTAAAGCATCTGGGAACTGACCTCTTTCCATAGATAGGTCCACCAAGTATAGAAGACAAGGCAAAAGGTAAGCGGCGACATCCTTAAATACGTTAAGGGTAAGACCGTCAATTCCTGCTGAATTCGATTTTATTGCTTTCAGTGCGTCGTTGAGATTAGACTGAGTACACTTTACGAATTTCATGGAACGACATTCCCCATGGTCATCAATAAACAGCTTATTTTTATACCCATGGTCAGCAACATCATTTTTAACATCAATTCCAACATTTGAAAAATATTGACAAAATTCATCACTAACATCTTTCTTACTTTTAATTTGTTGTTCAGCAACTACAAGTTCATACACTGGATCTATAATGTTATTACTGCGTAGTGCCTCGTTTATCACTTGCCAAGTTTCCTTAACATGACCGGTTTTACCACGAAATTTCTCTGAATAATAATGTGTCATTGATGACCTTCTGAGGGAATTCACATTGTTCCGAATTTTCCTAAATTCTTCAAGGTTTTGTTGCGTTGGAGAATCAAGGTACAACCGATAAAGTCTGTTCCGTTCACAAATTTTGTCTAAAATTTTATTCGTCACCCACGGTTTCCTTGGGACATTTTTCTTCTTACGAATAACCTTCACGGGGCAACACTTATTATAAATAGGTGACAATATTTTTTAAAAAGTGTCAAACGCCGCCGATGCGTTTTCTTTTTAATTCATAACTTCCTCCCAAGAAACTATACTTATCTCTTCTTGAAACTGTTTAAGATTTTCGGCTTAAGATCCCTAACTGTCGTTTTCTCCATTTTAAAAACTTTTTTTCCAGTGTCCCGAATTACGCACGCCAAAGGAAGATGGTCAGAACCTGGACATGATCACGTCGCAATAACTTTTCGGTATAAGATTCGCCGATAAATAAATATTATCAATAGGGTAGCCGACTGACTAGTAATCCGTGTCGGTATCTCTGCTAGCGAAAAAATTGTGCGACAACATAAGATTAAAAAAAATCAAGGTTAGAACTACTTAAATTAAGAAGATTAAAATTTAAATCACCAATAAAAACCCGATCCAATTTCGTCGCCGCTGTATCGGAAATAAACTTATCAAAATCACAAAAAAAAATCCTCTGGATTAGCACAAGGTGGCCGGTATACTAAACAAACTAAGAACTTTTTCTTCTCCGAAACTTCAATCTCAATAGAAAAAGTTTCGATCTTACCTACAATCCAACAATTTAAATCCTTCTTTACTGTGTATCTTATTTTATCCTTAATCATAAATGCAAGTCCAACCCGCATCATAGAATTTCTTGATTTTGAAACCAGCTGGTACCCTGGAAAAGTATATGATGGGAGAAAGCTATCCTGTGTAAGAATTAATTAAAAAAAACTTTCCTAAAAATAATTTTTTCAAATAAAATTAATGGCCATTTTAAAATTAACCTATGGAGATACAAATACTTGTTAAAATTAAAACTCAAAACGACCAGAAATTACTATTAAAGAATACATAAAAACCGAAATGAGCAGAAATTAAATAAACAATCATAGCAAAAAACAAACAACAAGTAATAATATAAATGAATAAATAGATCTTAAAGCGATTAATGCTTAGATTGAATATGAAAATCAAGCTTAAAAAGAAAACAAATATTTTGCTATTAAAGTATAAATGAAACTTAAAACGAACAGAAATTGAATAAACAATCATTGCGAACAAACATACAATATATATTAATGTAAATGAATAAATCAATCTTAAAACAAGTGAAACTTAAATTGAATATGCAAATCAAGTTTGAATCGAATAAAAAAACTACAAACAAGAGTTTGGGTATCGTCTCACTGCAGAAGCCTAAAACCTACTGCGTCATTGGCGCTTTACTGAAAACAATTCTTTGAAATATTTTTAACTTTTGTAACTTTAATAAATAAAAAATTAATTAAGATTTTAAGGAATAAATTTCACCATACTAGTATCCAACTGACAATGAACATTTTTTTTCAGTAAACTCATTTGATTTTTTTTCATTAAATCACAGATTATATTTTGGATTTTTGAAAAAATAGGGGTTTAGAATACTGTATACGCTAATTTTTGCTTGTTTCTATTTTGTGTCAAATATTTCCTTTAATTTTTTGGGTTTCATTTTGGGTTCGTTTTCGGTTTCATTTATTTATTGATACTGATTTGGGGTAGTTGTATGCTTGGTAGATAATATGATAGTCCGGACGCCAGGTGTTGAAAATGTGAACCATTAAAATTCTTTTTAATTCATAACTTCCTCCCAAGAAACTATACTTATCTCTTCTTGAAACTGTTTAAGATTTTCCGGCTTAAGATCCCTAACTGTCGTTTTCTCCATTTTAACAACCTTTTTACCAGTGTCCCGAATTACGCACGCCAAAGGAAGATGGTCAGAACCTGGACATATGATCACGTCGCAATAACTTTTCGGTATAAGATTCGCCGATGAATAAATATTATCATTAAGGGTAACCGACTGACTAGTAATCCGTGTCGGTATTTCTGCTAGCGGAAAAAAATTGTGCAACAACATAAGATTAAAAAAAATCAAGGTTAGAACTACTTAAATTAAGAAGATTAAAATTTAAATCACCAATAAAAACCCGATCCAATTTCGTCGCCGCTGTATCGGAAATAAACTTATCAAAATCACAAAAAAAAATCCTCTAGACTAGCACAAGGTGCCCGGTATACTAAACAAACTAAGAACTTTTTCTTCTCCGAAACTTCAATCTCAATAGAAAAAGTTTCGATCTTACCAACAATCCAACAATTTAAATCCTTCTTTACTGCGCATCTTATTTTATCCTTAATCATAAATGCAAGTCCACCCCGCATCATAGAATTTCTTGATTTTGAAACCAGCTGGTACCCTGGAAAAGTATATGATGGGAGAAAGCTATCCTGTGTAAGAATTAATTTAAAAAAACTTTCCGAAAAATAAGTTTTTCATAAAAAATTAAAGGCCATTTTAAACTTAAGCTCAGGAGATACAAATACCTGTTAAAATTCAAACTCAAAACGACCAGAAATTACTATTAAAGAATAAATGAAACCCAAAACGAACAGAAATTAAATAAACAATCATAGCAAAAACATACAACAAGTAATAATATAAATGAATAAATAGATGTTAAAGCGAGTAATGCTTAGATTGAATATGAAAATCAAGCTTAAAACGAAAATAAATATTTTGCTATTAAAGTATAATGAAACTTAAAACGAACAGAAATTAAATAAACAATCAATGCGAACAAACATACAATATATATTAATGTAAATGAATAAATAAATCTTAAAACGAGTGAAACTTAAATTGAATATGCAAATGAACTTTGAATCGAATAAAAAAACTAGAAACAGGAGTTTGGGTATCGTCTCACTGCAGAAGCCTAAAACCTACTGCGTCATTGGCGCTTTACTGAAAACAATTCTTTGAAATATTTTCACTTTTGTAACTTTAAGAAAACAAAATTAATTAAAATTACAAGGAGTAAATATCAGCATATGTACATTAAACTGACAATGCACATTTTTTTTCAGTAAATTCATTTGAATTTTTTTTCAGTAAAGTACAAATTATATTCTGGCTTTTAGAAAGCATAGGGTTTAGAACCCTACTCACATTAATTTATGCTCGTTTTGAGTTTGACTCTAATATTTATTTTAATTTTTTGAGTTTCATTTTGGGTTCGTTTTGGGTTTCATATATTTATTGATACTGATTTGGGGTAGTTGTATGCTTTGTAGATTATATGATAGTCCTGACGCCAGGTGTTGAAAATGTGAACCATACCACGACGGAATGGGGCTGCTACGAGTATTAGCCTACCCTCCACGCCCTATATTCAACATGTGGATTCAGAAATACCAATGGCACTTGCTTGCGAGTAGTGGAACACTCCGAAACTAGACGTTTTATTATATTTTGGTGTTTCATGCAAAAAAATGCATGTTCCACAAAGTATGAGGTGCAGTTTTCCGCTCAAATAGAAATGCCTAGAAGCCATAGAATATAACAAATTAACACGATTAGTTACAAAAAATCGCAGAGTTAAAAAAATGGTAAAACTATATGAGTCTTGAACAGTCTTGGAAAGTATAAACAAAATCAAATTGAATATTAGATATATAATGATATTAATTGTTGAAAGATCCATCACTTCAAGATTTTTTTTCACTGTAATTTTTATTTTTATTTTCAATGCTGTAAGAACTGGAAAATAATAAATTTGTAATATACGAGTAATTTGTTTTCAGTGAAGCACTAATGACACAGAAGGCTTTAGGTTTTTACAGTTAAAGAAGGGGGCAGTATCCAAATTTTGCTTGTAGTGAAACTATATGTGTCTTGACCAATCTTGAAAAGAACTAATAAATTAAACTGAATATTTGATGCATAATGATATTAATTGCTAAAAGCTCATCAGATCAAAATTTTACAGTAATTTTAATATTTATTTTCAATATTAAGTTCAAAAGAAAACATTTGTAATATAATTCGTTTTCAGTAAAGCGCCAATGACGCAGTAGGTTTTAGGCTTCTGCAGTGAGACGATACTAAAACTCTTGTTTGTAGTTATTTTTATTCGATTCAAACTTGATTTGCATATTCAATTTAAGTTTCACTCGTTTTAAGATTTATTTATTCATTTACATTAATATATATTGTATGTTTGTTCGCATTGATTGTTTATTTAATTTCTGTTCGTTTTAAGTTTCATTTATACTTTAATAGTAAAATATTTGTTTTCGGTTTAAGCTTGATTTTCATATTCAATCTAAGCATTACTTGCTTTAAAATCTATATATTCATTTATATTATTATATTAAAATTAAGTACAAAAGAAAACATTTGTAATATATTCGTTTTCAGTAAAGCGCCAATGACGCAGTAGGTTTTAGGTTTCTGCAGTGAGACGATACCCAAAATCTTGTTTGTAGTTATTTATATTCAATTCAAACTTGATTTGCATATTCAATTTAAGTTTCACTCGTTTTAAGATTTATTTATTCATTTACATTAATATATATTGTATGTTTGTTCGCATTGATGTTTATTTAATTTCTGTTCGTTTTAAA
Source organism: Artemia sp. Qi Xiang Cuo (assembly GCF_049724085.1). NCBI lineage: Eukaryota > Metazoa > Arthropoda > Branchiopoda > Anostraca > Artemiidae > Artemia > Artemia sp. Qi Xiang Cuo. The sequence goes on from NC_142809.1 coordinate 2,098,912, forward strand.
TTTCATTTATACTTTAATAGTAAAATATTTGTTTTCGTTTTAAGCTTGATTTACATATTCAATCCAAGCATTACCCGCTTTAAGATTTATTTACTCAATTATATTAATGCTCGTATGCTTTTTGCCATTACTGTTTATTTATTTTCTGTTCGTTTTGGGTTTCATTTATTCTTTAATAGAAAGTTCTGGTCGTTTTTAGTTTGAATTTTAAAATGTATTTGTATATGCTGATCTTAAGTTTAAAATGGCCTTTACTTCTCTTTGAAAAACTTATTTTTCGGACAGTTTTTTTTTAATCAATTTTTGTTGGTTTTTGATTGCAAAAAGTTTCAAGTTTTTTTTCTTGACTTTAAAAAATGGATCTAGAACTCTCAATTTAAATCGAATGAGGCTTTTTTCAAAGTCTATACTATTACTTCTTTGATAAAAACCTTATATATGAACAATAGACAGCTTGCATAACTTGTGGACAGCGATTGACAACAATGAATAGATTGAAAAAATAGCTCCAATAAGGGGGTTTAGACCATTTCACTTGCTGACACAAAGGGATCACGACTGTTTGGAATTGACCTTAATAGGAATTTGTATGCCAAAGCAATTTTGCCTCTATCACAGAGTATGTATTTTAACCTTATAATTAGATAATTATAATAGATTTCCTATGTGTTCTTCCCATACAAAACCCCTTCCCATAAGTTATAAACCCCCCTTAATAAGTTATGCCCCAGGGCATAACTTACAATGCCTACCCCTGGGCCCTCGTGGGCTGTGTCGGCACCGGAGTTTTTTGTTATCAGAACTTTGAACTATTTTAACAAAATGTCTATCTCAAAATTTTTATCTGATGCATTTAGGGTGTGAAGGAGGGAGAGGGGCTAGTTACCGTTCAATCTTTTTTGACTCTTAAAAAGTGAACAAGAACTTTCAATTTTCAATCAAATGAGCCCTCTCTAAGGTTTATGCGAGCATCCCTTCCATAAGAAATAATATGAAGGATTCGGAGAATCCTTAAATTACAACCCTTGCCCTGAGGGCTTTGGGGGAGTTGTAATCCTCAAAGACCTAATTTCCAGAAATTAAAACTATGTTTAATAAAATGGCTGTCTTAAAATTTTAATTGGATGTGTTTGGGGAAAAGGTGTCGTGAGAGGGGGGGTTAGTCGCCCTCAAATCACTTTCGACCATTACGAAGGGCACTAGCCCTCGGAATTTCCAATCGAATGGGCCTTTTTTGAAGTTTCTACGACTCCGCCTTCTATAAAATCCTTATATGCCCCCAGGGCATAACTTAAAACCCTTGCCCTGAGGGTTGTGGGGGATTATCCTCCTCAAAAACATATTTTCTATTAGAAAATCAACTACGCTGAATGACATTGCTATCTCAAAATTTTGTTTGGATGTGTTTGGGGGAATTAGGGGCGTGGGGGGGGCTTGGTACACACACATTCCTTTCATCTGTTAAAAAGAGTACGATACACATGAGGATAACGTCGTTTGAGTCTGTTTTGATATTTCCCCGATAGCACCTCCTATAAAAACCTTCTATGTCCCCAGGGCAGAACGTGACACTCTTGCCATGAGGGTTCTGGGGGAGTATCCTCCTCAAAAATATATTTTCTATCAGGAAATCAACTACGCTGAACAAAATGGCCATCTCCAAATTTTGATTGGATGTGTTTGGGGGAATGATGAGCGTGGGGGGGGGGGATAGTGGCCCTTCAATCATTTTCTACTATTAAAAAGGGCAATAAATCTCTCAATTTCCAGTCGAATGAGTCCATTTTGAAGCTTCTACGACGACCCCTTCCAGATGAAGTGCCTCTGGGGAAAAAAAAAAAAATAATAAAACATTGGAGCCGTATGGCCTTTACTATAGGCAACGCTACAGCGTTGCCTCTGAAAGATTCGCATATACCCAACATATCAATTTTACCACAACATGAAGTAAGAAGGTTCGACACTTCAGAAAAATTCGACGTGATGCGACAGTTCCACTGACCAATACATAAATCCATATTTGTCACATTAATTACATTACAGTTCATAATATCATCATATCCACTATGCCTCAAGCCTCATCGGCCTAACATTAACTTCAGCTGGATCATTTGCCACGCGAGATAACATTACGTCATCAATACGAAATGGATTATTTCAAGCGACTTCAAATGCGAAGGATTAATACACGAAGCGATTAACATTATTTAACTTCACTGACAACAAATGATTATATGTCCCTGGTTGACGGAGGACAAAACCTATGAATGGAAAACTAATGCTAAACTGCAAAAATAAATGAAAAACCAATGATACGTAACTAAAATTACTACAAGCAGGAATAAACTTATGAAGATATGTTAACTAATAATATATGCAAAAATAACACACACACATCAGAAGATTTCTTCTAGCGACCAGAGCCACCGGGGTGAAGAATCGCTAGTTTTACGAACGAAAATTCAACCTTGGTCGGACCATACACACTTGTTCCCAAATTTATCTCTAGCCGCATTTAAAATATCACGCTTCTTGCGCGTAAGGTTTTCGCACAAAAAAATCCCGCTTTTTGCAAGTTTAGGCTTAGCTTTGAAGATAGACTTTGCAATCTCTTTGTTACCGAGCTTCACTATAACTGGCACTACTCTGTCAGGTCTACTTGTCGGGTTGTTATTCAGGCTCAGTCTATGCACACTAATAAAATCGCAATCGGCAATATTTGCAAGGCCAATTTTTTGCGGATCACACTCCGCATGGTACTGTTTATTTCAACCGTAGCGGGCTGCTTGACACCATTAAATAGAAGCGACTCCAGTTTCCTCTCTCGTTCGAAATCGTCCAGTTTATTTTCTAAACTATGAACTTTTTCTTCAAGTAAACCAATCTGATGAGAGACTCCTTTGAAAGATTTTTCCAGAAGCAAAAATTTGGGGGTGTATTCCACAGTGATTGCATCACAGATTTCAGACACAATAATTTTCGTCGGAAAGTTACCAACCCCTCGTTCATTTGATTTTTCCTGTACCTTGCGCTGAATATCCTTCCTAATGTTTTCTTTCATTTGAGCGGTTTCCTGCTCAGACGCTACCAATTGAGCTCGAAGTCCACTCAAATCAGCAGAAGCGCTGCTGGCAGTTCCGTCCTTATTTGTGCCACTTGGATTTTTAGCTTTTTTCAATGCATCAAGATAAATTTCCGGAAAAGAACGAAGTTCTTCGAGCAATTTTTTTACTCCTTTCATTATTCTCTTGGATGCCTCCTCTTTGTTAATCTCGTAATCTACGAGTTGGCCATCCATGATGAGTTGCTGATCATGCGACCCATAACAGAATACTTGATACTTTGTTGAACCCGTTGTAGTCTTCACCGTCTCAATAATCCTGACTGGCCAAAGGGGATACGCCGCAAATCGTGCTAAAGCTATGTCACCTTCCTTAAACTGGTTAGATGAAGGAACCATTACGAAAATGAATAAACTCACTAAATAAAGACTTACACGCAAGGGGGGCTTTTTGATTCCCCCCACTTTCCAATAAACGCTTTCTAAATATCAAAATTAAAGCTCTGAATCGTAACCACAAGTATTCACAGAATCGAATCAGCAGTACGCCATTACTGGCTGAGTGCCGAGACACGACTGAAACCTTATATGCCCCTGGTGCAAATATTAAAACCTTATACGCCCCTTAAAAACCTTATATGCCCCTGGTGCAAATAAGTTGCAACACATGTCCACGGGTTCTGGGGGGCTGTGTAAACCCGGAGTTTTATTATATAATCTCTGGTCTATTTTGGACAAAATGAAAACCTCTAAAATTACACGCAAGGGGGGCATTTTAATTCCCCCCACTTTCCAATAAACGCTTTCTAAATATTCAAATTAAAGCTCTGAATCGTAACCACAAGTATTCACAGAATTGAATCAGCAGTACGTCTTTACTGGCTGAGTGCTGAGTGATTTTGTATTCGTTGTGTTTTTTTGTTTTTTCTTCTTTTTTCCTTCTCTACACCGTCAGTTGTGTTCTCTTATAAACTATGATGGGCCATAAAGGTTTACTTACTTTTTTTTTTATTCCAATATTCACGGCGCCAGGTACTTCAAAGTATCTGATATGCCGCTATTCATTTACCTCTTTCAATGGCCTCGAGGTTTTAAATGTCTATTGAACCTTCTTTTGAAGGTGTCAACAAAGGGATTTGCAGGGATAATATCCCCAGGAAGATCGTTCCAGATAGAAGTACAACGCCGGATGAAACTATTCCTCCAGTACTCGGTTTTCGGCGTATCCTCCTCTAGATAATTGGACCGAGTTGTGTGCCTTTGTGTCTGCCTTGTCGGTTGGACAAAGGGGGGGAACAATGCGAGAAAGCTGGTCTGAGGGAGGCGAATTCATGTACTTGTAGAAAACAGCCATCCACGCTACATCAAACCTTTCATTTAGAAGCTGGAGCGAGTCATGTGTAGAGGCACAGCCCGCCCTGTTTACCCTATTCTGGATTTTCTGGAGTGTTGCCAACAGCGTTTTCGGAGCACCAACATATAGCGGGCATCCATATTCAGCTATGGGTCTGATGCAAGACTTGTAGAGTGGGATGATCGAGCTTGATGGAAGAAGGTTTTTGCAGCGAAGAGTAACTCCCAGCTTTCTTGCGCAGGAGATTCTCACCCGATCAAGGTGGTTGTTCCAAGTGCGATCGGTGGAGAAATGAATCCCCAGTAGACGAAGCTCGTCGACTCTCATTATAGCTTCATTTTTTTCTCTTATAGCTTCATTTTTGAAGATGAAACTGGGGTGTTCACGTGGTACCTTTGATCGGGTAATTAGAAGCTCCTTTGTATTCGATGCATTGAAGTAGATCATCCATGCATCAGACCACTTTTCAATTTTCAAAAGATCCATCTGTAGGGAAAGGGAGGCTTGTTTTGGGTCTTCGTGTTTAGGGACGGCTGAGTGTGTCGTGGTATCGTCGGCAAAGTGATGCAGAGGGCTTGCGAGGTTGTCTCCCATGTCGTTTATGTAGATATGGAAGAGCGTAGGTCCCAAGACACTGCCCAGGGGTACCCCTGCTTTCACTGGATATTCGTGGGAAATAAACCCGTCAAGAACAACCCGCAGTGAACGATCAAAAGAAAGCTCTCAATCACTTTTAACAGACATCCACGAACACCATACACATAGAGTTTCTTTAGAAGGCCACGGTGCAATACTCTGTCAAAAGCTTTCGCAATGTTGAAGGATAGTAGTCTGATGTCGTACCCCATTGCCAGTAGTTCTATCCAATCCTGATACTGGGCCACTAGGCAGTCTAATGTTGAGCGTCTCCGGCGGAATCCATGGTGGCGATCGCCTAGAAGGTCATTTGATTCCAGGTACTGATGAAGTGTTTTATTGGAGACGCTCTCGTAGACTTTGCCAACACAGGAGAGAAGGCTAATAGGCCTGTAGGAGACCACGCTCGTTGGATCGCCTTATGGCTTTAGAGTAGGTATAACATGGGCGGACTTCCATGTTCGTGGGAAGGTTCCAGAGCAAAAGCACAGCCGGAAAAGCAATGACAAGGGTCCAGCTAGTTCGGCACTGCAGGACTTGAGAACAACATTTGGTATGTTGTCAGGACCATTGGCTTTGGTCACATCCAGATGTTACAGAATGCAAAGGATCTTGGGAGCAGAAAAATTCATGCGTTCCAGGACAGTGTCGGTTCGGTCGGAGAATTTTGGCACTTCTCTACGGTCATCGTCTAGATTGAAGAATTCGGCAAAAGCCTTAGCAAGAGCTTCAGCCTTTGCCTGTGGATCTTGTACAACTGTCCCGTTACTCTGGAGAGAAGGAATTGCGGTCCCCTTGGACGACGGTAAAGCCTCCTTGACAATTTTCCACCAACTCTTTGCCGAAGCAAGTTGAAGCTTGGTGGCGAATTTCTCCTTATACTGAACCCGGGACTGCCGGATCGCTCGAACTGCATCTTTGCGTGCATTCATGAATGCAATTCTGTCCTCTCCGCTCTTCAAAAGTAGCAATCACTTGTGTACCTTTTGCTTTGCTCGGATTGTCTTCTTACACTGGGCGTTGAACCAAGGTTTGTCCTTACTGGACACCTGGATCCGCTTTGAAGGGATATACTTTTCGACAGAGTCAATTATGGCCTGCTAGTAATTATCTGCAGCTTTCTCTGGGCCCTCCAGGAAGAAGGCTCTCCACTGCTGAGAAAAAAGAGTGTTTCTCAAACCGTCCCAATCACCTCTTTTGTATAGCCAGATTGTTCGTTCATGCTTTACTGGAGGTGGACTACGCAGGTTTCCAGGTGCAACGACGGCAATGTGGTCACTTGTGAAAGCATGAGTGTCTACCTTACAGAAGTCAGGGTGATCTCTAAGGATAGGTCAAGACGTGATGATCCGTTTGGGCCGTGATACGTGTCGAAATCGACAAGTTGTTCCAGCTCATAAGAGAGAGACAGATCATACAAGTCTTAACCTTCCCTATCAGTATTTTTGCTGCAAAGCCACACGCTATGATGGACGTTGAAGTCTCCATGAAGGATAATGGCAGACTTAGCGTACTTTCCCCGAATATATTCAAGGGAGGTTTCAATGTAGCTGGTAATCTGGTAAGTTGGAGGGTTATACACGGTACCGACAATCACGGATTTATTTGGGAGGGTCACCCTGACCCAAAGAGCTTCTTCGCCTGCTGAATCTGGTACTTTCAGGCATGAATAAGGTATATGGCTCTGTAGATAAACAGCGACACCGCCTCCTCCGCATTTAGCGCCGTCAGTACGCTCTTGATCCCGCCTGAGGAGCGTGTATCTCTGTATGGCAACCTCACTGCTCTGAATTTCTTGGTTTAGATCGGTCTCAGTGATGCACATCATAGATGGCTTGACCGAGTTCACTAAATGTAGGAACTGGTCAAACTTAGATCTGAGACCTCTTACATTGCAGTGGGCTACCGTAAACAGGTCCTTTTGGATGGTCGGTGGACGCGCTACAGGTCGTCGTCAAAATGGCTGTTTGGTCCGAGGCTTTTTGTTGTTAATCATAACCAGGTAAAAGACTTATTATATTACATTATGAATTTAGTTAAGTTGGCTTTAAAAAGAATCTAAGTTATTTAATGGTAATTGTTTTCATTGTTTTGGGATTTTTAACGCTTTTCTAAGTCAATCCCTTGAGCCTGTTAAGTTATAAGTTAACAGAACTCAGGCTTTGTTTTGAAAGCATAAATAAATTGTAGCATAGCCGAAAGACAGCTTTGACATTAGAATCTGAAAGATGGCAATAGTAGTAGGTCAAATGAATGGGTTGGGCTTCTGAACAGCTCTTTTCGTATTTAAATCCTCAAACCCCTCCCCTGGATTTAGCACTGTGCCTATTTGAATTGATTCCTCTCATGGTTATGCATATCCTAACGAATTTTGAATACTGATGACCGACTGTGTGATAGTCGTTTAGTAGCGGTAATTCTATGAATCAGATTTCTTAATTAGAGAAGAAATTGGACCCAGTAACCTTCATAAAAATATGTTCGAGCTATTTTTGGAAATGTAATATCGGAAGATGAAGCAAGACACTATTTATTTTTCAGATTGTTACGAAATGTAACTATGGTGACCTTATGAATTAGGCAGCAGAAATTGGAAGGTCGTAAATACTAGATTTCGTGTTTTTCAGATAGAAAATTAATACTGATATCCTGTGTCGATTGGAAACTAAATAATTTAAAATTCATATTGTAAGTTTTTGAGGAAAAAGAAGTAAAAAAATCAAGACGTTCAATATATTCGGCGATACGTCAGATATTACCAGCAGATCCCTATAATGTTCCGTCAGGTTCAGCTTCATAATCAGACAACGAATGTACTGCCGTTTATCAGTAAGCTCGACTGTTTGATTTACCCCTAACTGTGAATTGCAAGTAATATGTCGGTTATTTATTGTAGTCAGAGTCTGTAGTGAGTCCATAATTCCTCGATTTTTCGTGTATATGATTGTGATTATGGAAAGCTACTAAGCTAAGAGGAAAACCTCTCTAATCATGGAATAGGTACTTATATAATGAGCTTTTCCTCTTCAAAGTTCCTGTTTCCATATAGTAGGCTACTGGTACACCTAGTTAAAGTAGGTGCACAACCCAATTCAATTTTTTTTATTTTATTTTAAGATGAATATCACGTCCCTTAAAGTTAAATTATTTGTCTAGAGTCATACTGTTGAACATTGGCTAAGCAGTTGATGTTTATCTTCTTTACCCTTCAATCTTTCTATTATTCATAGCTACTTATGTCTCCCCCTTGCTCCCTCTTTTATAAGAACTCGTTTTTTGCCTCATAAACTCTGATTGTACACTTAAAAAAAAGATTTTCATAGACTTATGAAAATTAGAAAGGCTTAACTATTTTAAAACCATCATTGATATGCCTTACGGTTTTTTTACATGCAAAATAGTCAAAATTCCTTCCAAAGACGAGAATTATTTTCTTGTGCATAATACTTAACCACAGAACTATAAAAATATTTTTCATGGCAATACCTCACATACCGACTAATCGTCGGATAAAGTTTTCAAAGAAAAAGATTTTTCCGACAAGATATCTGAGGTACATTTTCTGTGTTACCTCAGCTCTTGTTTAGGATCATTTTATACATAGCCTTAATATGAAAGGGATGTATATGAAAAGTCCGTATGCAGGAAATAAGTATAGTTGTTACACTGAAACACACCGAAGGGATGAAACGTACAGAACAGCTAAACTATAGTCTAAATTCAAGTTCCTATACAGATAAACTTAACAAGCGCTGAAATGGTTCAACTACGAACAAGATATTTCTAAAGCTATTTTAAAGTCAAAGCTACATGTTTTTATGGGCTACTGTTCTGAACCCACCCCCTCCCCAAACTATCTGCACCTGATGCAGGAGATGTAAATTAAACAAAAATAGACAAGAGCTTCATGCGAGAACGGCTTGCCGTCATTTCAAAACTTCCAGAATTCTAGAGTCCGATAATCATGCCTTAGTTATACAGTCATACCCTGAGAGAGGTGTGAAGAGACATAACACAATGCATGGGCAGTGTTTACCAGCTTTAAAATTCCTGTGTTACCTACATATGGCCACCATAAAGGCTAAACACAAAGCTTGCGAAATTTTAGTCCAATTTGTTATATTATGCAGAGGATCATGGTTTTCGAAAAGGCCTGTCTGTGGGGTGTCTTTGGGCATCTCTGTGTACACCCTCGAATTTTTAATTACAATTGGTAAACAAAAATTGGTTTTGTCTCGAGGATTACTTTATTGCAGTAAGTAAACATTGTCTAATTAAATTATTCTTTTTCTTTTTAGCGGCGTGGGGGTTATCTCGATACTGAAGTTTGCTCACCAATAGGCTCTTTAGATCATATTTCTCCGCCTTCAACAACTTCCCGTCTTTCTGATTCTGACCCGTCAGAGCTCGACCCAGAAGAAGTAGCAATAGGTCCTGGACCGAGGGATAAAAGATGTGATGTTGCATCTATAAGTAGTTTTGGAAGTTCTGCAAGGTAAATTTAATACTTAGAAATAGTAGTTAACTGACGTAAAGGGCTGAGAACACCCCCCCCAACTAAGGGGAGGGATTGAGTTACTCCTTCAATAGATAAACTAATCTGTGGTTAAGAAACAGACAAAACAGTTTCTAGGGTGTTTGCTAACCTTAAACAGTACTACCTTTCTGTGCATGGGATATTGCTCGTTTTTTTTCTGTTGGTTAGCTTTTATTTATTTGATATTTAATTCAGAAGTTTGTTGCTATAGTCATTTCCTAAAATAAAAATTTTCAAAATAAAGAAAACCCATGTTCATTGAAAAAGGTCAAAGTTGATAAATCCTACTGAAGTATGTCTTAAATTATACATTATTGGGCTTTTGTCCTTCAAGGTTGTATGTGCTGCAATAAAAAGTCGGAAAAAGATTATCAAAAAGGTATTGATAAATATTTTGAGGAGTCTAATAGGCTTGTAGCGTCAGTAATTAATGTTTGAACAATAATATTTTTTAGTTTCTAATAATTTAAATGCTCTTAAAAATAGGTAAATATTTTAAAAGGACAGTGACAAAATAAAACTTTTGCATTAATGATAATAGTTGTCTGTATATTTCAACTCAATATCCGGAAGCCTTTATCAGCGAGAAGATAAAAAAAAATGATACACTTAGCTAAAGTAGAATATATAAAGAAAATTAAGAGAAAAAAAAACACAAACGCTTTTGAAAAACAAAAGAAAACTTACATGTAAATAAATTCTATCTGGATGATTCGTTTTACTATAGCCCAATATACAAGACAGGACAAAGCAGGATGTCTGTCATTTTACTTTCGTCTGAAATACTTTCTCATTTCTTCAGATCATTAATATCAAACTTCGTCTTAAGATTATTTTTGTTTCAATTTTTTCTTTCTTCTGACATTAAATGTGGCTGCCAGCCGAGAAAACTCAATTGTAATTAGCCATATGTAAGTCGGGGTTACCCAGAAAAAAAAGCACATGTCTGAAACTAAGATTTCCCCAATACTTGTGTTGAATCCCATTCCGTGTATATTAACCTTTATGGTGTTTAAAATAATCTCTAAGTGGCTATTACTGAACAACGTCTGGTGCTAACCACAAAAGTGAACCCATGCACACAATGAACCCATTCACAATGCACTTCGGAATTATATAGTACATAACTGAAAATTCAGAACATGGAAAAAAAATACTAAGCAGCTAATGAGGAGTAGGACGCCCATACACAAAATGATTGTGATGAGGAGTGCCCACCACAAAATGAGGAGTGAATCACTCCTCGTTTCTCCCTGCAAACCTTTAGGTTAGTTTTCAAATAATATTCTGCCTTAAAGTATTTTAAAAGTAAACTAAACAGGGTTGCTATTCGGGCATGGGCCAAAACATTGTGTCCCACCATTCTGACATATACTCCAGATTTAAGATCAAACGACTGCCATATGTTGGGTCGTAGCACTGCAGCAACGGTTCAGAACTAAGTGTTGGCACTATTTCTCCTTTTCTGTTAGACAAAACTACTACTATTGTAATTAACAACTCTCTGCAGAACCAGGTTGACTGAGGCCAAAACGGCTGCGCAAGCTTCTGCTTCACCCTGATGTATTCAAAGCTTCACTTTTTACTCTATCCCATGTAGTTCCAATTTTCCTTAAATCCAATTTATGAGCCCTTCCCAACCCATTTGGGGACGACCTCTTTTCGTTAGGCCTCAGATGAATGACCAGGAAGCATAACTTTTTGAAATCTGTCTCTTTTCCTTCGCGAAACCTTGACAAGCCATATTAAGGTTTATTTCATTTGGAAATGAAATGAATTTCGTATAGCTTACTGTTTGATATAATGGAAAACAGACTGAAAGCAAAGCAGTTTGCAGGGACAAAAACCAGTTCACCGTTTTTTTTTTTGTTTTTTTTTTTTACAATTCTCCTTTTCAAAGGAGAAGAAGAGAAGTCCTCCTTTTCCTGAGAAACTTCAAACAGCAGTGTTTAAATTTAAAAAAAAAGTAATGTTTGAACTGTTTGAATCTATTTTTGCACTATTCAAAATTAAGGAAATAGTACATACAAGTTTTTTATATACTCAAACACCTCTATACAGCTAAGGAACTGTTTTTATCATGGTGGTAAGCGGAGAACTGCCTCATAAGATTTGAAATCAAATATTTTTATTAAGGCTAAGCAGATGCTTCGGTCTTCCATTACTGTAAATCCCGGCAGATTAAATAGAAATATTGGTCAATAGATAGAACTGCTAGAGATTGTAAATCGAAAAGGAAGAGTAAGTAAAGATAGAAGTGAAGCTATATCGCTGATGGTTTCGGCTCGTTGGCTTAGTACAAACTAATTAACGCATTGAATTGCCAAAGAATAAGCGGTTCCCAAGCCGTTTGGAATAAACTTCAAGGAAAAATGAATGGTTTCACCCAATAACGAATAAAGTGAACCAAACGTTTACTGCTACCAATATCCCCTTAAATATTTTTAATTGTATTATTTTAAAACTGAATCCAATTCTAAACACATTTTCACTTTGAATATTTTGAAAACAATCTTTCGGGTGTTTATATAAAAAAGAATCCCAAATCCCCTTCATTTGATCTCATAGCTTCCCCTCCGTTAAAAAAAAAAAAAAAAAAAAAAAAAAAAAAAAGACTAACATTGTAAATAGGTCCACTGACAAATAAATTGCCACTATAAGTATACTAGGACGGATGTAGAATCCTGCATAAATAAAATTAAAACTAATATATTATGACTATAAAATAGTAATATAGATAAAATATCTGATAACAGTATTAATCAAAGGACTAGTAAAAATATTCGTTAAGGAGTAAAGCCCCTTGAAATCTTTTGAAGTACATGGTTTTAAGATCGGAATAAATACCAACAAATTAGCGGCTTAATTGTCAAGGATTATTCTTTCGGACCTTTTTTTTAATAACAACAGCTTGCCTATAACCACGCAACAGTTTTATGTGGTAACCTTCCTTATGGCAACCTTTTTTATGTGGTAAATGTGGTAACCTTTTCTTTCTTGAGGAACATAATCAGATATCCAGATAAATATGTCCCCGTGTTTAAGCTTTTGCGATTGCAATTCAATTGAATTTATATTTTATAAAGAGATGCAACAACAATAAAAAATGGGTTCTAAAAGCTTTGACCTTTGGTCCTTTGTCCTTTTGGTCCTTTTGGTCCTTTAGTCCTTTTGGTCCTTTGACCAAAGAACCGATGACCACGCTAGGATAAAATATGTAAACATAAAACAATTGAAGAAGATTTGATAGTATGGAAACCGAGGATAAAATAATACAAAGTAATGATAAAATAATGATATCAGCCCTATTACGACAGTTATAATACTGAACAAATATTAACTGTGAAAAAAACGAAAAATTACAGGTACACTATTTTTCTTCAAGTTTGGTCATGAATAGGAATCCTGTGACGGAAAAATGTTACTCCATTTTATCATACATCACATTATCATGCATTTATTTAGGCACAATGTCAAGTGTTCCACTGCACTACAATGGACTCGTCTAAAGCATTTACTATGTTGGTATGAGTGGTTTTCTTCGCTAGGGAGTCTCGTCTGCACAGTAATATCTCAAAAGAACTATCACGCGCACCAATTAGTTTTAGGAATAATCTTGCATCAGAAATATTTTTAAGAATCAAATTTTATTGAAAACTCATCTGGGAACAAATTCGCTCTCGTCTTATGTTCTAATTTTCTAGTCCACCGTTTGAGCCTGATTACGAAAGGAGAAGAGGCGTTTCGTATGCCACACAAGGAGGAAGGAGGGATAACCGGCCTGCTCCTGCTAACTTACGGGATGATTACTACCAACGGAGTTCCACAAGGGTACTGAGCTCTTTCCTATTTGCTTTTTATCTATTTCAATGTTTTTCCATTCTTATTCCCATCAATTCCAGCCCAGTCCTAGTGAAATTCCTTCAAATAAAAGAAAAAAAACGTATACAGTGGTAATAGAGATAGTAATGTCAATGGACTTGCAGAGATAATTAAATACGCTTATACAAGACTTTTCTAACTTAGTAAACACTGATATAAAAAAAAAATTATAAATACTTATAAAGTAAAATAGTACGATCAACTAACTTTGTCCCTACTATGCTGAACGTTCTCTCAAAATTTTGACTGGATGCGTTTGAAAAATGAAGGAGCTGGAGAGAATGGCTACTTACCCTTAAATCTCTTGTTACTCTTAAAAAGGACACCAGAACTTTCAATTTTGAATGGAATTACCTCCTTTAAACGTTTCAATGATATTTCTAGCTATCATAGCGTGGTTCTGCTTATGATATTACTTATATACCCTCTTGAAAACCTGCATGCCTACAGTTTTTTCTTTTAGTTGAAACTCCTAAACGTTCCCTAAAAGTTTAGTCGCTTCTGGCTAGTTCAAAATCCCCGACAACTTATTCTAACGGTCTAAATTAATAATCTAAATTATTCTTCAGACATTGCTTTGTTACTTTTTTGAATGTCGATATGCTCATAGTTTTTTTTGTTTTTTCTTTAGTTCAACATCCACCTAAATATTCCTTAAAATCCTCACGTTAATACTCCTGGCTTGTGCAGTAGCAATATTTGTAGCAGTATTAATAGCAATAAGGACATACCAACTTTAGTTTCTTAAACATCCCCTTCAACACACGCTGAAAGTTCCAGTTTAATACATACCATCAACCTTTCCTGAAGAATTTTTGATGCGTCCACTTGACAACCTGTGTGGGCATAGTGTGTTTCGATTTAGTTCCATACAAGCACGGATACAAGGGGGAGGAGAAGGGGGCGATCCCCCCAAATGATAAAATTTAAGAATCCTTTCTAAATTATCTTGTTGAGTACTATATACGAGAAATAAGGACTGAAAAATCGATCGTTTTTTGAAATAAAAATAATGAAACACATCAACGCAATAAAATTGTTCAAATACAGTATGGTATGTGTTATAAACGCAAGACTGAAACGTTTCTGTGCTACTAGGGAGAGCCCAAGGAAGTGCAGACCCAAGACAAGAAGTTTAGACAGTGCTATAGCATGTATAACCATGCAAAGGTTGGCATCACTTATCACTGATCCCCAGAGACAGAGACACAGATGAAGTGTACGTAATACATACGTCCAAGCGGAAAAATTTTATTTCTATCACTGAACTTGACAAAAATCAAGACTCCTTCACCAACGGTATAAGTGTTTGCCTCATTGCGAGTAGCCACACAATATTATATGAATTACCCCTGACAATGATGCCAATTCATCTGCCAGAAATCTAATGTCTGCCTTGTTTGGTGGCACTGAAATAGCTTAGAGTTGTGATGAAGATCACAATTATAAGGGTCGAGGTTGTTAATTTCGTTATGCCGAATGGCTTAGCACCCTACTGTAAAGAGATTTAGGAATCTCGTGTCTCCTCATACCAATCGGGAGTCGGAAATTTCGCTCCTCAATTTCTTCCGCCAATTCTATGTCAACAGTTAAGTGAGTACAAATTTCAAATCTCTCTTGACGTGAGACCTGGTTGTACTTTTTTTTCCCACATGTGGAACCGTTGCAGGGCACCATAAGGCCAACTATCCTTTCGTCCTTTGAGCAGTAATACTCTTTGGAAGATGCATTTCCTGCTGCTAGGGCTAGGTATACTAGCACTATTTATCACCCCCTGTACCCATTTGTCCTGTTTTTCTTCACGTCAAATTCTGAACTTGATTAAGTTCTCTTCTAGTCTCATAGAGACAAATTTTTGACAAAAAATCAAACTGGCTTAAAAGTTTGTTGTCCATTGCATCAAAACGCACTGTTTATCTTGTGCCAATCTTTTGCCGTGTCTGCTTTTCACTTTGATTGGGATAAGTTATGCAGCATCAGAAAATCTTGTCTTTTTCCCCAGCCAACTGGCTAGGCCTTTTCTTATTCCTTACCCTTTTTCTTAGCTTTCCAGTACCTTAGCCAAAAGTACCGGTAACAACATTAGAAATAACCCCCTCATCCTCAAACATTATCATTTAAACAATGGGTGCGTTCTCGAACATTGTATTTTGAGAGAGGATTTTTCTAAATTTTTTTTTGTTCTAATTCTATAGGAATCTTTCACGTTGGTGTCCAGACACTTAGATTATCCATTCATCTTATATTCCAAACTTACAATACCGTGATGGTATCAAAGAGCAATCGGAAATATTACAACTCACCAAATACAACAGGCAACGAGTGCGTAACCTTCCCTTTGACTGGGGTCGCCACTGATTGGTCAACGGATATCGATGTTTAGTGGCAATCACGTCCCCGACTAAATTTCCCAATACCTTGAACAAGCGGCAAAGTGAGCCAGTTGATCTCCCGTTGCGTTACGTTACGTCGATAGCAAACCCGACCTTAATTCAATTAATTTAAACAAAATTATATATGGGGAAGGTGTTATACTTTTTCCTTTTGACACTGCCGCCCCCCCCCCCAAATTAAGGCTCTGGATCCGTGCTTGGTTCTATAGAGCTTCTATAGATCCCAAATTTATTATCTTAATATCTTTAGTTTTAATAGCAGTAGTAGTAGTAGTAGCTGTTGAATTAATTGTAGTAGCCTAAGCTTTAGTGGTATTAGCAGCAATAGAGGTAGCAATAATAGTAAAAATAATAGAAGTATGAGTAGAAGCAGAAGCTTTAGGATGCAAATATATCCTTTTGGTTAGTTCAACGTCCCTTGCAACAAGCCCTGTTAGTTTCAACTTCACACACCAAACTGTTCCTAAGATATTGCTATTACACCTCTTTGACAACCTGCATACAAAGGGCCTGTTCTCATTTAGTTCACCTTCCTCCCTCAAAATTTCTTGAAAATTTCACCTTCATACCCTTATGCATAGTTGTAATAGTAGTCACAGTAGTAGTATTGATATTACTCGTAGTATTGAATAGGGGTAGTACTACTAGCAGCAGTAGTATTAACCTATTGCCTTTTAGTCAATTGAACATCCATCTCATCAAGTCCTGGAAGTTTCAACTTCACGTAATTGGCAATTGCCATGACAATGCTGATATGTTCTTTTGATAACCTCTATGTTGATATTTTTCTTGAAAATTTCACCTCATTGCTCTTAGCCCTACAAGTAGTTGCACTAGAAGTAGTAGCAGTAGTAGTACGTAAATGTAGTAGTAACAGTAGTATTAGTAGTAATGTGCAAATATTGCCTTTTGTTGACATGATCTTCCCCTTCAAGTATTCTCTGAAAGTTTCAACTCAATACCCAAATCAACTCTTGAAATATGCTATTTTTCATTGTGCATGCACATAGCCTCTTTTGATTTAGTTCAAAATTTCCCTTAATACTGTAAATTGAGTAGTGCGGTAGTAGTAGTGGCGGTAGTTGTAGTAGTATTGATAGCATGCAAATATTGTCTTTTTGATCATCTCCTTTATCATTTCCTGAATTTTCCAAATAAATATATTCATTTATTACTGCGCTGTACCCTTTTGACAATACATATACACATAACGCGTTTTGACTTAGTTCAACACTCCTTTTAACATTCCCTGAAAGGCTCACCTGAATACCCTTTGTCATCTCGGAAAGTAAAGTTCAAACATGCATACCTTTCTCAATAACATATACTATGTGTAAGCAACGAACGAATTGCTTAACTTACAGCCCTTGTCCTGAGGACTATGGGGAGGCTAAAAATTTCTGGACCTTTCAACAATGCTGAACAAAATAGCTCTCTTAAAATTTCGATCGGATATATTTTGGGGAATGAGTGGCTTGGGGGGGGGCTGATGTCCCTCCATTCACTTTTGACTCTTAAAGATTGACTCTTAATTATGTATAAAATATTTTAACTTTTTTACGTTAATAAAAAAAAATATTAAAACTTTAATAAATAAATATCAGTATATGTCTACTAAACTGACAATTCAAACCCATTTTTTTCAGTGAAGTACAAATTATGTTCTGGTCTTGAGAAGGTATGGGGGTTGTCAAAGACATAATTTCCAGACATTTCAACTACGCTGAATAAAATAGCTATCTCAAAATTTTGATTTGTTGTGTTTTGGGAATCGATTAGCGAGAGGGGGGCTTGTTACCCTCCAATGACTTTTGACCAATAAAAATGGCACTAGCCCTTTCAATTGCCAATCGATTGAGGCTTTTTTGAAGTTTCCACCACAACAAATGGCCATCTCAAAATTTCTATCAGATATATTTCGGTAAAATACGCGGTTGGGGGGGGGGGGCATCCACCCTTCGATCCCTCTCAATCTTAAAAAGGGCAGTAGAACCTCTTATTATCAATCCGATGAGCCCCCTCTGAAGTTTATACTTTCACCCTTTCTATATAAATCTTATATGCTCAAAGGGCATAACTTACAAACCTTGTCCTGAGGGCGGGGGGGGGGGGTGTTGTCATCAATATAGACATAATTTATGGATCTTTCAATTACGTTGAACAAAATGGCTATCTCAAAATTTTGATTGGATGTGTTTGGGGAAATGGTGGGCGTAGGAGGGGGGTTAGTTGTCCTCCAATCACTTTCGACCATTAAAGGGGCACTAGCTTTTCAATTTTCAATTGAATGAGCCCTTTTAGAAGGTTTTACTACAACAAGTGGCCATCTCAAAATTTCTATCAGATTTCCTCCAAATATCCTGATTAGAAAATTCCTAGATACTAGATATTATTTCTCACTGAGCTTGATTGAGATTTAACAGCATGTTTTAATAGAATTTGTCGTGACGACAAGGTGTTTAGGGAAACCTCCTTCCTCTCTTCCTCCCTTACGAGGATCGGATTGGGTCCTGATCCCTAAAAAGCATAGCTAGCACAAGAGCTCTTAATTTCCATCAAGTTTGGTCGCTATTCAGCAACATCTTTTGTAGATACCCTGATGACAAGAATCAAGGGTTATTATTTTTGTAGATGCACAATTTCAAGACTTTAGAATTTTAGATTGAATTTTCTATAAGTATTTCCTGGAAATTCCGGAAAGATATAGAATTTTAATCTTATCTTGTCAAAAAGACACTCCCATAATCTACGCACACCTACAATTACATGATCACCTAGATGTTTACTTTCGGGGGTAAGATAATTCCGTTTTTTATGTGCTATTTGGTAAGCAGAAATGCTTACCAAAGGTAAGCTATTTGGTAACCAGATTTTATTTAGGCTTATTAACTAAAAAAAAATCAAGTCTTATCGTTTCGGAGCTAAAAACCGCTAATAGCGAGATCATTTTGACTTCTTACTCATCGCTGACCTCAACTGATAACTTTTCAGATAAAGGAAATTCCCCTTCCCCTTTCCTTCCAATATATTTTCCCAGTTGGTGATAAAAGCCAAAACCCCAAAGTTGTGTGACAATCATCATAATTTATCGCAGTTTCTCAAGTATTTTACTCAAATATCCATTTCAGTTGATAAAGTTATGTAATAATTCTCAGACTGTCAAAAATATCTTTTCCCCTCCCAGTATTTTTTTAGTAATGCCTTTCCCGAAATTCTAAACCTAAAATTATACTTTTATCCTTTTGTTCGTCAATAACACGGAGCTTCAAAATTTTAATATTTTATTGTGCCTATGTTTATCAAACAGTTCGTGGTACAGAACTGTATGTAAGGAGCGATGCAGCTTAATAGCAATCGAAACTCTAAAAACATAATTTTGATGACAATATATATCAAAAGAATCGGCTTATTATGCTGATTCCAATTATGTAAATTTCGTTAAGTTTAGCGTTACTCAACAAAAGCTACGAACCTGAGAAAATTTTCGTGATTTTCGAAAAAGGCGGGAGACACCCCCAAAAAGTCAACGAATTTTAATGGAAATCACACCAGTAGAATGGCCCCTATTGACCCCACGATTCACCCCTGCTGCCACCTACAACTTTTTTGCACACCATATATGGGCATAGAGTCCCTAGGGGAAATGGATTTCTGGGAAATTGATTGCGTAATCAAAGTGTGTCAATGACCTAAATTTCCAAAGGTGTTGATGTTGGTGTTGTTGTAAGTGCACGCTCTCAGCGAATGTTATGAGTTTCCAGAAATTTGGAACACCTGTGCTGTCGACCTCAATTCCCCTATCGTGAATCAATAATTCCCCTTAGAAACAACAAATTAATTCCCCTTTCTTGACAGATCAATCAACCAATGACGTCATCTGTCAGACTTTAAAAATTTTCACCTAGAAACGATTCTCCAGGAATAGATCCAAGTCATTAAGGTCTTTGACTCGGAAACAACTCTACTGGTCGAACTCCAAAAGATATTAATAACCAAACGCCATGGAAACAATTCTCAAAGAAACATCTTAGCGATGAATTGTTTTAGCGCGGGAATCAGGTTTCTTAGTAATTTGAAATGCTTCAGCGCAGAGATGCCAAAAACCAAAGGAACACGCTGAAACTACGTATCGGGATTATTTGGGCGAAGCAGTTTTAGACAGGTTATGGAATTATTTTGGCGAAACAGTTAGAGACATTTTAAAAGATGATTTAAAAGATGATTTTAGAAGAGGATTTGAGAGTAAAACTCTGTGGTCCTTATACCACACAAGTTCCATTTTAACAGTGTTGTGAGGTCCCCTATCCCAACCCCAAAGGGTTCCGATCCCCCTACCCCAACCCCAAAGGGTTCCAATCCCCCTACCCCAACCCCGAAGGAAGCCCTCGATACTCAAAGGTCCCCCAAGCTCCCAAAGGACCCCCGGACGCCCAAAGGCCCTCCCCCGGTCCTCAAAGGTCCCCAAGCTCCCGAAGGGCCCCAGGACCCCCCAAGGCCCTCCCCCGGCCCCCAAAGGCCCTCCTCCAGCCCCCAAAGGTCCCCCAGGCTCCCAAAGGACCACCCAGTCCTAAAGGGCCCCCCCCAGACCCCCAAACGACCCCCAGCATCCCAAAGGCCCCTAAAGCCCCCATTTTCAATACTTTTTATGGTTTTTATTATATCTTTTCAGAACAAGTTATTTTCTTAATGTCCATCCTAAACCCATTTTACAAGTTGAAGTACCCATCCTTTTCACCCACAACTTTACTATACTGATTTTTGAATGCTCCAACACCAAACAATACTTTTCAAAGCCATTTCAGAACAAGTTCTTTTCTTAATGTCCCTCCTAAACCCATTTTACAAATTGAAGTACCCATCCTTTACACCCACAACTTTACTGTACTGATTTTGAATGCTCCAACATCAAGCAATACTTTTCAAAAGGCATTTCAGAACAAGTTCTTTTCTTAATGTCCATCATCACACTAAAGTAATAGTTTTTGTACCAATCATTTCAACAAAAAACATTACATCACAGCAATTTAAATACTCAAACACACATAACATCTACTTAAAGTTCCTTTCAGACAGCCCCCATTTCTTTATGTCACTGCTAAACCCATTTTCTAACTTGAAGTACTTATCTTTTTCCACACGTATTTACTTTCCGACTTTTTGCATACCACAGCACCAAGAAATACTTTTCAAAAGGCATTTCAGATCCAGTTCCTCTCTTAATGTCCCTCCTAAACCCATTTTCCAACTTGAAGTTCCCATCCTTTTCACCCACAACTTTACTTTACTGCTTCCTGAATGCTCCAAAACCCAGCAATACTTTTCAATGGCATTTCAGAACAGGTTCTGTACGTAATATCACTCCTAACCACATTTTACAAGTTGAAGTACCCATCCCTTTAACCCACAACATTACTTTACAGCTCTTGAATGACCCAACACCATGCAATACTTTTCAAATGAATATAGGAAAACGTTCTTGTCTGAATGTCACTACTCAACACATAATACAAGTTGAAGTAATCACACTTTTCACCAAAAACATTACTTTACAGATCTTGAAGGCCACAACAACAAGCAATAATTTTCAAGATTCAATTAAGAACACTGACCTGTACTAAGAGAACTCCCCAACACATTTTACATCTTTACGTATCAATAATTTGCACCCACAACATTACTTTATAGCTTTTGAATGCCCCAACACCAAGCAAAACTTTTAAAAAGTCATTTCAGAACAAGTTACTTTCTTAATATCACTCCTAAACCCATTTTACAAGTTGAAGTACCCATACTTTTCACCCACAACTTTACTTTACAGCTTTTTGAATGCCTCAACAACAAGCAATACTTTTCAAAGGGCATTTCAGAACAAGTTCTTTTCTCAATGTCCCTTCTAAACCCATTTTCTAACTTGAAGTACTTATCTTTTCACCCAACACTTTACTTTACAGCTTTCTTGCATACCACAACACCAAGAAATACTTTTCAAAAGACATTTCAGAACAAGTTTTTTTCTAAATGTCATTCATAGACCAATTTTACAAGTTGAAGTACCCATCCTTTTCACCCACAACTGTACTTTCCTACTTTTAGAATACCACAACACCGAGAAATACTTTTCAAAAGACATTTCAGAACAAGTTCTCTACGTAATTTTCTTCCTAAACCCATATTACAAGTTAAAGTACCCATCCTTTTCACCCAAAACTTTACTATTCTCCTTTTCGAATACTCCAACACCAAGAAATACTTTTCAAATGGCATTTCAGAACAAGTTCTTTTCTCAATGTCCTTCCTAAACCTATTTTCCAACTTGAAGTTCCAATCCTTTTCACCCACAACTTTACATTCAAGCTTTTTGGATACCTCAACACCAAGAAATACTTTTCAAAAGGCATTTCAGAACAAGTTCCTCTCTTAATGGCCTTCCTAACCCCATTTTACAAGTTGAAGTTCCCAACCTTTTCACCCACAACTTTACTTTACATCTTGTTGTATGCCACATCACCAAGAAATGCTTTTAAAAAGGCAGTTCAGAACAAGTTATTTTATTAATGTCCCTTCTAAGCCCATTTTATAACTTGAAGTACCCAAACTTTTTATCCGCGACTTTACTAAACTGGTTCTTCAATGCTCGAACACCAACAAATACTTCTCAATGGCATTTCAGAACCATTTATTTTCCTAATATCCCTCCTAAACCCATTTTACAAGTTGCAGTACCCATCCTTTTCAACCCACAACTTTAATTTACAGATTTTGAATGCCCCAACACCAAACAATAATTTTCAAAGGGCATTTCAGAACAAGCTCTTTTCTTAATGTCCTTCCCAAACCAATTTTAAAAGTTGAAGTACCCATCCTTTTCACCCACAACTTTACTTTACAGCTATTTTAATGTCCCAAAACCTTCTAATACATTTTAAATGGCATTTTCGAACCAGTTCTTTTCATAATCTCCCTCCTAAACTCATTTTACAAGTTGAAGTACCCATCCTTTCCACCCCAAAATATACTTTACAGCTTATTGAATGCCCCAACATCAAGCAATGCTTTTGAGATGGCATTTCAGAACAAGTTCCTTTTATAATGTCCCTCCTAAACCCATTTTACAAGTTGAAGTACCCATACTTTTCACACACAACTTTACTTCACAGCTTTTGTAGGCCACAGAACCTACCAAAACTTTTCAATGCATTTCACAAAAAGTTCTTTTCTTACTTTCCCTTCTAACCCCATTTTACAAGTTGAAGATCTCATCCTTTTCAAACACAACAATACTATACAGCTTTTTGAATACCCCAACTCCACGCTATACTATTAAAAAGGCCTTTCATAAACAGGTCCTTTTCTTAATGTTACTCCTAAGCCCGTTTTACAACTTGATGCACCCATCCGTTTCACCAACAACTTTACTTCACAGATTCTTGAAGAACACAACACCTAGCCATACTTTTCAATGCATTTCACAACAAGTTCCTTTCTTAATGACCCTCCTAACCCCATTTTACAAGTTGAATTACCCATCCTTTTCAACCCACAACATTACTTTACAGCTTTTGAATGCCCCAACACATAGCAATACTTCTCAAATGGCATTTCAGAACAAGTTATTTTCTTAATGTCCCTTCTAAACCCATTTTACAAGTTGAAGTTCCCATCCTTTTCACCCCCAACTTTACTATATTGCTTTTTTGAATGCTCCAAGACCAAATAATACTTTTCAAAAGACATTTCACAACAAGTTATTTTCTTAATGTCCTTCCTAAACCCATTTTACGAGTTGAAGTACCCATCCTTTTCACCCACAACTTTACTTTACAGCTTTTTGAATGCCCGAACACCAAGCAATACTTTTCAAAAGGCAATTCAGAACCAGTTCCTTTCTTAATGTCCCTCATAAAACCTATTTTACAAATTGAAGTACCCATCCTTTTCACCCACAACATTACTTTACAGCTTCTTGAAGACCATCAACACCAAGC
Source organism: Artemia sp. Qi Xiang Cuo (assembly GCF_049724085.1). Classification (NCBI taxonomy): domain Eukaryota; kingdom Metazoa; phylum Arthropoda; class Branchiopoda; order Anostraca; family Artemiidae; genus Artemia; species Artemia sp. Qi Xiang Cuo. Next base: position 2,122,760 of record NC_142809.1, read on the forward strand.
AATACTTTTCAAATGGCATTTCACAACAAGTTCTTTTCTTAATGTCCCTCCTAAACCCATTTTACAAGTTGAAGTACCCATCCTTTTCAACCCACAACATTACTTTACAGCTTTTGAATTCCCCAACACCTCCAAATACTTTTAAAAATGCATTTCAGAACCTGTTCCTTTATTAATGACGCTCCCAAACCCATTTTACAAGTTGAAGTACCCATACTTTTCACCCGCGACTTTACTATACTGCATTTTTGTTAGGTTTATGATTAGGTTAGGTTAGGTTAGATTAAGTTAGGTTAGGTTAAGTTAGGTTAGGAGAGGTCAGCATACGTCCGCCCGCGCACGTAGGCTAACCTAGTCGAACCTAACTTCACCTAACCTAACTTAATCTAACCTAACCTACTCATACACCTAACTTTTTGCATGACTATCACCTAACCTAAGCTAACCTAAATGACGCATACATAGGCTAACCTAACCTAATCTAACCTAACTTAATCTAGTCTAACCTAACCTAAGCATACTCGCCGGAAAAGGTTAGGTTAACTTACCATGAGTACTCATGATAAGTTAACCTAACCTAACCTAACTTAAACAGGTAGAAATGTTTCTATTTATTTATTAATATTTATTTATACCTAGCCTAACCTATTATTTTGAAGGTTAGATGAACGAGTTAGAACGATTGTCTTTAATAAAAGAACAAGTCACTTATTTTCTAATTTAAAAATTTGATGGGGAAATTCGTAAGACAAAGGAGCTAAAATTTAACTTAAAGTTATAAAAGAACTTTAAATTTTTCATTCCTTTGAGAAAGAACCAGAACTGAAGTGATGCCTTTTTATTTTCTTGGAAAAATTAGATGGTAACTGAATTTTTTATGCCTTTGAGGTCTTGAGAATTGAGATGGAAGCTTTATTCTTTTTCATTTGTAAAATTCAGAATTGAGATAACTTTTTTCTCCTCTTTACGAAAATTCAGAAGAGAACTTGAACATTTTGCACTTCTTCGAGAGAACTCGGAATTAAAGTGATGCTACTTATCTTCATTTTGAATATTCAAATTAATGTATTACCGTTGCAATCTTCTATTAAACATTTGTAACATAGCTTTAAATTTTTCATCTCTTTGTAAAAAATTAGTAGTGAACTTAAGAAAATTAGAATTAAAGTGATACTTTTTATTTTCACTAAGAAATAATTACAATCATTGTATAACTTTTTATATCTTCTACCGAGAAATTTAGAACTTAACTTCAAGTTTTATATGTCTTTGCGAAATTAAGAACTGAAGCGGTAGGTTTTTTCTTTTTCTTTTGTAAAATTCAGTGTTGAGTTAAATTTTTTCTGTTTTTCAAGAAAAAACAGAATAGAACTTGAAAAATTTTCACTTCTTCGATAAAACTCTAAATTATCGTGGATTTCCTTATCCTCATGTTGAATATTCACAATCAATGTATAAATTTTTCTATCTTCTATGAAAAAATTGGAACAGAACTTTAAATTTGTCCTCTCTTTGAGAAAAATCCAAACTGAGTTTAAGAAAAATTATAAATAAATAAAAACTTTTGATCTTCATGGAAAACAATCGCAGTCATAGTATTACTTTTTCTATCTTCCATCTAAAAATTTAGAATAGAACTTGAATCCATTTTCTTTGAAAAAAATTAGAATTGAACTATAACTTTTTCTTTTCTCTACGAAAATTCAGAAGAGAAATTTAAATTTCTTTGTGTCTTTGTGAAATAAAGAACCGTAGAGGAAGTTTTATATTTGACTCTGGAGAAATTAGAATTGAACTGCAAGTTCTTTAATAAAATTCATAATTGAGTTAACTTGTCATGATCAACGTATGACTTGTTATATCTTCTATGAAAAATTCAGAACAGTAATTTTAAATTTTTCCATCTATTTGAAAAACATCTGAACTGAAATTTAAAATGTTAAATTTTTCTTGAAAAATAGAATTGATCGGTAACATTTGTATTTTCATATAGATAGTTATGAAAAAAAATTGAACTTTTCTTCACATGAATGAGAACATTAACTCCTGATATGTCATTTAAGAATTATTGCATGGTGTTTGGGTAATTTAAAAAGTAGTATACTAAAATTATGGTGGAAAGGATGAGCATTTCAGCTTGAAAATGGGTTTAGGAGGAATATTCAAAAAGGAACTTGTTCTGAAATACCTTTCAAAAGTATTTCTTTGTGTTGGAGCATTCGAAACCTGTACGGTAAAGTTGTGAGTTAAAAGGAAGAGCACTTCAGCTTGTAAAATGGGCTTAGAAGTTATATTAAGAAATTAAATTGTCGAGAAATTTCTTTTGAAAAGTATTAAATGGTATTGGAGCATACGATACCCTGTAAAGTAATGTTGCGGGTGTAAAGGATGGGAACTTCAAGTTGTAAAATGGGTTTAGGAGGGATATTAAGAACAAAAATTTGTTTAAAATGCCCTTTGAAAAGTATTACTTGGTGATAGAGCATTCAAAAAGCTGTAAAGTAAAGCTTTGGGTGATAAAGGATGGGTAATTCAATTTGTAAAATTGATTAGGGGGGACAATATGAAACAAACTTCTTCCTAATTGCCTATTAAAAGTATTGCTTGATGTTGGGTTTTCAAAAAGCTGTAAAGTACGGTTTTGGGTGAAAAGGATGGGCACTTCAACTTGTAAAATAAGTTTAGGATGGACATTATGAATAAAACTTGTTCTGAAATGTATTTGAAAATATGTTATTCGAAAAGTATTGCTTGGTGTTGGAGCATTCAAAAATGCAGTATAGTAAAGTCGTGGGTGAAAAGTATGTGTAATAAAACTTGTAAAATTTGTGTGGTATGTGCATTAATAAAGTAACTTGTTGTTATATTAATTTTTAAAAGTATTTTTAGGTGTTGGGGGCATTCAAAAGGTGTAAAGTAAAGTTATGGGTTGAAACGGATTGGTACTTCAACATGCAAAATGGGCATAAGGGGGAAATTGAGGAAATAACTTGCTGTGAAATACCTTTTGGAAAGTATTGCTTGATTTTATGGTCTTCAAAAGCTGTAAAGTAATTTTGTAGGTTGAAAAGTATGGGTACTTCAGTTTGCAAAAGGGTTTTATGAAAGACATTCAGGGACGATCTGGTACTAAATTACCTTTTGAAAAGTATTGCTTGGTCTTGGGGAATTCAAAAAGCTGTAAAGTAAAGTTGTGGGTGAAAAGGATGGGTACTTCAACTCGTAAAATGGGTTTAGGAAGGACATTAAGAAAATAAAATGTTCTGAAATGCCATTTAAAAAGAATTGCGTGGTGTTGGAGCATTGAAAAGGGCAGTACAGTAAAATTGTGGGTGAAAAGGGAGGGTATCTTAACTTGTGAAATCGGTTTAGGAAGGAAACGAAGAAAATAACTTGTTCTGAAATGCCATTTGAAAAGTATTGCTATGTGTTGTGACATTCGATAGCTGTAAAGTAAATTCGTGGGTTGAAAAGGATTAGAGCTTCAACTTGTAAATTGGGCTTAAGAGGGTGATTAAGAAAGGAACTTGTTGTGAAATGCATTGAGAAGTATTGATAGGGGTTGTGTTCTTCAAGAGCTGTAAAGTAATGTTGTTGGTGAAAAGGATGGGTACTTCAATTTGTAAAATGGGATTATGAGTAACATGAAGAAAAGGACCTAGCTGGGACATTCCTGTTTAAAAGTATTGCTTGGAGTTGTGGCATTCAAAAAGCTGCAAAGTACAGTTGTGGTTGAAAAAGATGGGAACTTCAACTTGTAAAATGGGGTTAGGGAGAACATTAATAAAATAACTTGTTCTTACATACCATTTAAAAAGTATTGGTAGGTGTTGGAGCATTAAAAAGCTGTATAGGAAAGTTGTGGGTGAAAAGGACGGGTACTTCAACTTTTAAAATTGGTTTAGGAAGGACATTAAGAAAATAGCTTGTTATGAAATACCCTTTGAAAAATATTGTTTGGTGTCGGGGCATTCAAAAGCTGTAAAGTAAAGTTGTGGGTTTAAAAGGATGGGTACTGCAACTTGTAAAATGGGTTTAGGAGGGATATTAGGAAAAGAAATTGTTGTGAAATGCCATTTGAGAAGTATTGCTTGGTGTTGGAGCATTCAAGAACGAGTTTAGTAAAGTGGTGGATGAAAATGATGGGAACTTCAACTTGTAAAATAGGCTTAGGAGGGATATTAAGAAAAAAGCTTGTTCTGAAATACGTTTTGATAAGTATTGCTTTGTGTTGTTGAAACCAAAAAGCTGTAAAGTAAAGTTGTGGGTGAAAAGGATTGTTATTTCAACTTGTAAAATGGGGTTAGGAGTGATATGAAGGAGCTAACTTGATCTGAAATAACTTTTGAAAGGTATTTCCTGGCGCTGAGGTAAACAAAAAGCTTGAATGTAAAGTTGTGGGTGAAAAGAATGTGTACTTCAAGTAGGAAAATAGGCTAAGGAAGGACAATGAGAAAAGGATTAGTTCCGAAATATCATTTGAAAAATGTTGCTTGGGATTGGAGGATACAATAAGGTGTAGAGTAAAGTTGTGGGTGAAAAGATAAGTACTTGAACTTGTAAAACTGACTTATTAATCAAATTAAGTAAAAAACTTGCTCTGAAATAAAATTTGAAAAGTATTGCGTGGTGTTGGAGCCTTCAAGAAGCAGTATAATAAAGTTTTGGGTGAAAGGGATGGGTACTTTAACTTGTAAAATTGGTTTAGGAATAAAATTACGTAGAGAAATTGTTCTGAAATGTCTTTTGAAAATTATTTCTCGGTGTTGTGGTATTCGAAAAGTCGGAAAGTAAAGTTGTTGGTGAAAAGGATGGGTAATTCAACTTGTAAAATTGGTCTACGAATGAAATTTAGAATAAAACTTGTTCTGAAATGGAATTTGAAAAGTATTTCTTGGTGTGGTGTTTTGCACGAAAGCTTTAAAGTAAAGTTTGGGTTGAAAAGATAAGTACTTCAAGTTAGAAAATGGATTTAGACGGGACATTGAGAAAAGAACTTGTTCTGAAATGCCCTTTGAAAAGTATTGCTGTTGTTGAGGTATTCAAAAAAGCTGAAATGTAAAGGTGTGGGTGAAAAGTACGGGTACTTCAACTTGTAAAATGGGGTTAGGAGGGAGTTTCAGAAATTAACTTGTTCTGAAATGACTTTTTAAAAGTTTTGCTTGATGTTTTGGCATTCGAAGAGCTATAAAGTAATGTTGTGGGTGAAAAGGATGGATACTTAATGTTGTAATATGTGTTTGGGAGGTCACTTAGTAAAGGTCGTTGTTCTGAAATTCCTCTTGAAAAGTATTGCTTGGTGTTGTGGCATTCAAGAGCTGTAAAGTAATGTTGTTGGTGAAAAGGATGGGTAATTCAACTTGTATTATGGGTTTAGGAGGGAAATTTAGAAAAGAACGTGTTGTGAAATGCATTGAAAAGTATTGCATGGTGTTGGGGCATTCAAGAGCTGTAAAGTAATGTTGTGGGGGAAAGGGATGGGTACTTCAACTTGTAAAATGGGGTTAGGAGTGATATTACGTAAAGAACCTGTTCTGAAATGCCATTAAAAAATATTGCTGAGTTTTGGAGCATTCAGGAAGCAGTAAAGTAAAGTTGTGGGTGAAAATGACGGGAACTTCAAGTTGGAAAATGGGTTTAGGAAGGACATTAAGAGAGTAACTGGTTCTGAAATGCCTTTTGAAAAGTATTTCTTGGTGTTGGGGCATTCAAAAGCTGTAAAGTTAAGTTTTGGGTTATAAGGATGGATACTTCAAGTAGGAAAATGGGTTTAGAAAGGACATTAAGGGAATAACTTGTTCTGAAATGCCCTTTGAAAAGTTTTGCTTGGAGTTGAGGCATTCAATAAGCTGTAAAGTAAAGTTGCGGGTGAAAAGAATGGGAGCTTCAAGTCTGAAAATGGGTTTAGGAGGGAAATTAAGAAAGGGACTGGTTTTTAAATGTCTTTAGAAAAGTATAGCTTGGTGCTGGGGAATTCAAAAACTTTGACCTAAAAGACGTGTGGACAAAGATAAGTACATCAAGTCGGAAAATATGTTTAGAAGTGCCATTAAGAAAATAACTTGTTCTGAAATGCATTTTGAGAAGAATTGCTTGCTGTTGGGGCATTCAAAAAGCTGTGAATTAAAGTTGTGGGTGAAAAGTATGGGTACTTAAACTTGTAAAATGGGTTTAGGAGGGACATTAAGAAAAGAACTTGTTCTGAAATGCCTTTTGAAAAGTATTGCTTGATGTTGGAGCATTCAAAATCAGTACAGTAAAGTTGTGGGTTTAAAGGATGGGTACTTCAATTTGTAAAATGGGTTTAGGAGGGATGTTAAGAAAAGAACTTGTTCTGAAATGGCTTTGAAAAGTATTGCTTGGTGTTGGATCATTCAAAAATCAGTATAGTAAGGTTGTGGGTGAAAAGGATGGCTACTTCAACTTGTAAAATGGGTTTAGGAGGGACATTAAGAAAAGAACTTGTTCTGAAAAGATATAATAAAGGCATAAAAAGTATTGAAAAATGGGGGCTCAGGGGCCTTTGGGGTGCTGGGGGTCCTTTGGGGATCTGGGGGGCCCTTGAGGGCTGGGTGGTCCTTCGGGAGCCTGGGGGACCTTTGGGGGCTGGGGGAGGGCCTTTGGGGGCCCGGGGAGGGCCTTTGGGGGTCCGGGGGCCCTTTGGGAGCCTGGAGGACCTTTGAATACCGGGGAAGGGCCTTTGGGGGCCCGGGGAGGGCTTTTGGGGATCCCGGGGCCCTTTTGGAGCTTGGGGGACCTTTGAGTACCGGGGGCTTCCTTCAGGGTGGGGGATTGGAACCCTTGGGGGTGGGGGTCGGGGTACCACACCCCTTGGGGGCTGGGTTAGGGGATCTCACAACACTGTTCAAATGGAACTTGTGTGGTATAACTACCACAGAGTTTCACTCTCAAATCCTGTTCTAAAATAATCTTTTAAATCATATTTTAAAATATCTCTAACTGTTTCGCCGAAATAATTCCATAACCTGTCTAAAACGGCTTCGCCCAAATAATCCCTAAACGTAATTTCAGCGTGTTCCTTTTGTTTTTGGCATCTCTGCACTGACGCATTTCAAATTACTAAGAAACCTGATTCCCGCGCTAAAACAATTCATCGCTAAGATGTTTCTTGGAGAATTGTTTCCATGGCGTTTGGTTATTAATATTTTTTGGAGTTCGACCAGTAGAGTTGTTTCCGAGGCAAAGACATTAATGACTTGGATATATTCCTGGAGAATCGTTTCTAGGCGAAAATTTTTAAAGTCTGACAGATGATGTCATTGGTTGATTGATCTGTCAAGAAAGGGGAATTAATTTGTTGTTTCTAAGGGGAATTATTGATTCACGATAGGGGAATTGAGGTCGACAGCACAGGTGTTCCAAATTTCTGGAAACTCATAACATTCGCTGAGAGCGTGCACTTACAACAACAACAACATCAACACCTTTGGAAATTTAGGTCATTGACACACTTTGATTACGCAATCAATTTCCCAGAAATCCATTTCCCCTAGGGACTCTATGCCCATATATGGTGTGCAAAAAAGTTGTAGGTGGCAGCAGGGGTGAATCGTGGGGTCAATAGGGGCCATTCTACTCACACCATCAGAATTATTGCGTATATGAGGAGGTTCGCTCCAATCCTCAACACCTCAATATTTAAGCTTAAGTTTGGATTGTGTCCCAATCCTTTAAAACAACTCCTGAAACCCAAGGGTTGTTTATTTAAAACATTAAGAAATTTCTTTAAAAGCACTAAAAAAAACTTTAGGGCGTGAAGAGCGAGGTGTTGAGGACGGGGCGAACCCCTTTATATGCGCTGTAGTTCTGCTCCGTTTTTAGTTTTAATATTGCTCCTTACTTTCAGTTAAAAAACTTTTTTTTGTTTAATTGTTTCAGACTCTCCCCAACAAATTTGGATTCAAAAATAATTTGTTTTTATAATTTGCCATTTTCTGTTACATTGTTGGCAACTATCTTTTTTTTACATTTCAGAGAAACTATTTTCACAGAAACACTTGGTTAATCAGATTTTATAGATTCTACGCTGTTTATTAATAATTCTGTCGCATTTATAACCCAAATAACCCAATAAATATGGTTTTCTGTAACTGGTTTCACACACGTCAAGTTCTCATTCAACTGTCTTCTAGAATTGGTTTTGTCATTTTCAACTTTCAGCTGTCTCAGCGTCTTAGATAGAAACTATTGTTTTGCTAATCAATATTTCCAGGCTCTAAATACAAATTTTGTTGAACCATATTTTTATTGTTTCTGCCATTTTTTAGTACCAATGTGACAATTTTCGGCAAAATCTTATAAAGTAAAAATGTATGGTTGTGTTAATTTTCAACGCTATTTTTTTGTTTCATTTCGAAAATTTGTTTTTTATGCGATACATCAAAATAACTTAGTTCTTATGCTGCTTCGGATACGTAAAATCAATTGTTTGAAGCTACCAGTCAAACGTTCTTAGCCTGAAAATTACAATAACTTTCAAAAGAGGGAGGGGACATTAATTGCTGAAACAGTCCTGTGACATGGAAGAAAGCTACAGCACCAAATTCAACATGTCTGAGAACCACAGACCGAGCGTGTCAGTCCTGTATCAACAAAAGAGAAGCGATAGGAAGCCTATCAAGGATTGTATCGAACTAGTCGATACGACACTGATAGAAGACTCATTTGATCGGAAATTTCAGATTTAGTATCTTCTTTGATTAAAAAAAAAGAAATTACACCTCAACAAGTCTTTTTTTTAGTAGAAGGCTAGGCTCTATAGTCTTATTAGTATAGAAGAGGGCAGTAATAATGAGTACTTTATTCTTAAAAAATCGTACACGGCAGGTTTCCGTCCTCCCAAATCTTTATGTAGAAAAAATTGAATTGTTTTTTTTTAATTTATTTTCTTAGACATTGAAAAGGCTACGATTTGAAGCAGCATTTAAAGGTCCAGCTCAAGCGCGAAAATAAAATACAAACGAAAATAAAAACATCTACAATTATTTCTTATATCACAAAAGTTATAAAATACGTTGAGGAGCAACAGTTATACAATGATAGATGTTTTCCTCGTGATAAGCAGTTTTTAACTGAAATCCAATAAGCAATAAAAAGTTGGAATTTTTTCTATTCATAGATAGTGAAATGGGGAAGAAAAGTATTTTTTGAGTTTTTCAATTTCTTGTAATAATCAAGAAATTAAATATACAGTCCTAAATCATGTAATAGTAGTGTCATGCAGAATATGAAATTATGTTTCCAATATCTTAAGGCTAAACGCCTGTGGCTGTTCTATATTTCCTCGAAATATTTTAAAGTTGAACTTTAAAATCCTCTGGAAAACTAATGTCTAAGTTTAGCTTTTACGTTGTCTGCACACGATTCAGCCTCTGGAAGTCTAAGGGGATGAGGTTCCTAGAATTATTGTCGTCCACATTTCTACCAGAGTGGGATGTTGTATTCTGATTCAACTTACTGAGAGCAAGGACTGGTGTCCTGGTTATACCTTCTGAGGACTCAGACCGAATCTAGCATCCTTGAAAGAAGGAGGGTCCCCAAAATTCTTTTAACTTACGACGACTCCTAAAGCTTACTGTCAGATTTATTTTAAAACTGCCGATATGTAACAACTTGCAACAACGTGTGCCTTTCCGGAATATGGACCTAGTCCTACCTCTATAGGGGAATGACAGAGGAGAGGTGCGTAAATTCTTCTGATCAGTTTATCTATGAGAACGGTTTGTCTGATTTCACTAAAATTGGTAGAAAGTATAGTCGATTCCGCGTAGCATGTGCTTGGGGGTCTGAACCTGATCTGATTGCTTCGAGTGGAAAAGAGAAGTGTTTCAAAAGTCTTGGTATACCATGTAGCAAAATGATTTTTTAAGTATCAATAAAACATGATGTGAATTGGGAACTTGTTTCCGAGCCATGCCTTTCGTCGATCACTTTCTAATCCAACCTCGTTGAGTGTGTGGGAAAGGGTCCCTACAATGACAATATATACCAGAAGAGGATTTCAGATGTCATCGAAACTTTTTGAGAAGCTAGATTATTCCGACCTATACCTTTTCAGGTCCATAATTTATCTGGCCATCATCAGGGGGGGGGGGGCTCTATTAATTCCTGCCGTTGTAAAATCTATGAGAAAATGTCTTTTGATCTCAATCAAACTTGGTTGGTAGTAAGAGATAGTGTCTAACTTGCATATTTGCACACTTGCAAAGAGTCCCTTCTCCCCTCTTTGGGAAAATAATGGAGATGGCCTAAGCTTTTAAATCACAATAACTATTAGAACAGTTTGTCAGATTTCACCAAAACTTGGCAAAAAAACAAGAGCTACATTCCCTCTTCGCTTTTTACGGGCCACACCCGATCTGGAATTTGGAGATGAGTAGTCCTCAAATCTTGTCAATGGTCTTAAACAAAATTGGTAGGAAGTAAGAGTTTAGGTTATCCCTAACATCTTCATCGAGGGGGAAGAGAAAAGGGGAACTAAAGTTTGTGTGGCTTCAAGAAATTGTTGTCGGTTCTGAACGAAGCTTAGGTCAGAGTAGATTCCTGTGTCTAAGTTTCATTTTGACAGCCCGATAAATCTTACCTCTCTGATTTGCTTGGGCAGGGCGCTCCTAAAAGCTTGTCTTCACAGTACTAATACAAAGGAGATGTCAGATCCAAACCAAACTTGGCGGTAAGTTAGAAATAATGTCCTAGTTGTGCTGTCTCAGTGTCTGGACAGGATCCAATCCCTGTAAGCTAAGGATGGTACCAAAATATTTCTTCAGGAGGCCATATAACAGAAACGGTTCTGGGTCCGAAATTATACTTGGTGGGAAGTAAGAGCTAAGCTCATCTTTTTATTTCTCTGAGTTCTACCAAATCCAGTTCCTTCGTGGAGGGGGTACAGGAAAAAAAAAATATTTGGTTATTAACCTAATATCTAGAAGGGCTGGGAGAATTTAACCAAACTTGGCCAATAACCACAGCTATATTTTCGTGCTCCTTTTTAAGTGCATCTTCTAACTCCTAATATGGTCCTTTGAGATTGTCCAGCGATCATAGATTTTAAGACATCGTGCGAGGTCGTAGCATTAGTCAGGACAGAAAGTTTGTTTTCCGCTTTGCCAGAATTGTAAAAAAAAAAACTAGAATTGCTTAATAACTGATCAAGAAGATCGTACAACTAAAATCTATTTTTTGAGCAGTCAAATTACACGACAAAAAGCTTGAAATAAGATGCACAAGTTTTTCCACTTAAGTCAATCCACAAGCGAAGCCCCTATTTTACAATACTTAAACACTTCAAGGTGTCTTGGTACTGGATTTCCAGTTTTCTTTTCATACATTCAGTCAATTCGAATATCAAAGTTTAAGTATTTAGAAACCTATTTGGGTTCGAAGAAAACTGTTTCAGTTTTCGAGGAATCTCGTTTGATCGGAAAATTGTTGGCAACATTTTTCTTCTTTTTGCTTATTTTGTATATCCAGGAAAAAATGCTTATGGCCTCACTTTCTTTTTTTGAAAATAACTTGGAGATTAAAATCCTTGATTATATTTTGGAGAAAACTTAATTTCAAAACTGCTGAACACATCATTCACAAGGCTTAAATCTGTATATGTCCCTTGTTTCGCCTTTTGGCAATGACATCTAAAAAGATTTCTTTCTTATAATTCGCAAAAGGACTTCCGTAACAGCTGTCTCCAAACGAATGTGTATATTTGAACTAATGAAGTTCTATTGACATTTGAAGAAGAATAGTAAATAAATATCAAGCAATGATATTAATTTCCAGGATCACCACCCTTCAAATCATATAAATGCAATAAAAGGAAGAGTCCCAGCACTCGAATGAAAAAAAAAAAAATTAAATTACAATGGAACTTATTTTGTAACAAACTTAATAGAATCTCGATTATGACACTAATAGGCTAGGCATACTTATGGCTAACCTATCGGAAAAGAGGGGGAGTCGTGTATAATTTGTGCAAACTACTTTTAGTGGATTTCAGAAGTATTGCTGACTGCCACATAATCAGGTTTTACGTGTATTCTTAAGATAGTCACAAACACATGGATTTGTTAAATTAAAAATAAAACAATGTGATTATTTGGAAGACAATGTGAATAATATGAGATAATATAAATCATAAAACCATATGATTGATATGATTATTTTGAATATTATAGGAAGCTGTCAATATCTAAATATCTTAGATGTGTACATACATCAGCTGTAGCTTGACGTATAGAGCTTAATATAAAACAAGACAAATAGTGAAAATCCTAGAAAATCAAATCTTTTTTGAAGTTGATGAATATTTACTTATTTTAATTTTCTAAAAATTGGAAAATTAATTATTATGGCAAAACTAGTAGATCCAACTATTATCTCATCTTGAGAATATTATCTAGTTAAAGGTTTTGGTTTTATCTTTAAATTTCACTAAGAAATAAGATCAAACTTTTGACTCAGCTGCTAAAACCTGAAATTTTCTAGGACCTGAAAATTGTAGCTCTAAATTTGAAAACCGACTTCGAATTTTTGTATCCCCTGCAGTTTTGGCGGTTTTTTTTTTAAATTGTTTTAGAGACGTTAAAATGTTCATGAAAGGGTTTAAACTTATCAATAAAATTTATGGTTTAAAGGAAAACCCGGTTACATTCTCGAACTCAGTATAAAAACTAGCTTTCATAAATAACAGAAGTCCCAAAAAATCAAAACCAAATTTTTGTGAGAGAAATGTTAAAACATTATTATGCCAAGCGACAACCAAATGCTAATGGGACTAGTGTTGGGCGATATTCGATATCGATATCGATACATCGATATATCGGACGAAATATCGATAGCTAATATCGAAACGTAAATATCGATATTGAAAACGATATTTCGGAATTTTCCAGTATTTTCAGCTTTTCTCGCCATCTACTCGTGAACGACCAACAGAAAAGGTCCCACAGAACCACAGAGAAAAAAGTTTTCCAAATCTTCCAGAAGAAGAAGAATAACCTATGAAATCCAATGACTCATAAGACGGAGCTAATGAATGCTCCAGAAATGTTGAAATAAACAACAATTACATTGTCATTCCTTATCATTCCACAGTTTGTATGTTTTTTAATGGAATGATTGTAACTTTTGTTAACTAACAGAGGAATGTGCGATTTTATCTAGTTTTTTTAGAATTTACCGCAATTTTCAAAAAATCATAACATGTCGGTGTTGGTAAATACATTTTTATGCTGGAAGTGCAATATCCTCCAAAAATGTGTAATTAGTCTCAGTTAACAAGTTTTTTTGTCATATTTACAAGTTGAATCAAACAGTTCGTGGTAACGAACTGTAAGTAAGGAGCGACCCGGCTCAATGGTAACCGAAACTCTAGAAAACGGGTTTTTGATACCAATAGATACATCAAAAGAATCAGATTTCAATGCTGATTTCAAATATATTACGTTCATCAAGTTCCCGTCAAAAATTACGTGCCTGAGAAAATTTGGCAGATTTTCAAAAAAGGGGGAAAGACCCCCTAAAATTTATAGGACCCTAATGAAAATCACACCATCATCTTCAGCGTATCAGAGAACCCCACTGTAGAGGTTTCAAGCTCCTATTTACAAAAATGTGGAATTTTGCATTTTTTGCCAGAAGAAAGATCACGGATGTATGTTTATTTGTTTGTTTTGTTTTTTCCCAGGGGTGATCGTATCAACCCAGTGGTCCTAGAATATCGTGGGAGGGCTCATTGGAATGGAAATAAAAGTTTTAGTGCCCTTTTTAAGTGACCTAAAAAAATGGAGGGCAACTAGGCCCCCTCCCACTCTTATTTTTTTCCCAAAGTCACCCGATCAAAATTTTGAGATAGCCATTTTGTTCAGCATGGTCAAAAATATGATAACTATGTCTTTTAGGATGACTTAATCCCCCAAAGTCCCCAGGGGGGGGGGCTAAAAGTTATGAACTTTACCCAATGTTAACATGAAGTATTGGTTATTGGAATGTATACAGAAGTTTTCAGGAGGGTTTTTTTCTGGTAGTGGGGGGAGATGGGTCGGGAGTTATGTTGGAGGATCTGTCCATGAAGGAAGTTTTCATGGGGGAAGAAAAATTGCCATGAAGGGGGCGCCGGACTTGCCAGCATTATTTATGCTAAAGTTTGAGCTAAAGTTTTGACTCTGTCTCACAACTTTATTTTCTAAAACAATAAAAAACTTTAGCGTAAAGAGCGAGGCGTTGAGGAGAGGACAGCCTCTTTCATGTACGGAATAATTTCTGTTCGTTTTAAGTTTTAACATCGTTCCTTGCTTTCAATTTTAAAATCTTGTTTTTTTTATTTAATTTCATTAAGGGTCTCCTAGAAGGGTCGTGATTCTACCTGGTTGATAACAAATTAGGCTATATGAAAACTTTGTGTGGAGTTATAGCCTAGTAAAGTGTTGCTGGAGCAAAGGCAGTCACGCACCCTGTTTGAATGAGTCACCCTTAGGTTTATGTGAAATTCCCAGTAAGATTCTGGAAAACTTTTATAAAACTAATAAAAACTTAACCTAGAGTAGGCTATAGTGGAGGGATTATATTGGGTAAAACCTCCCAGTGCGTAGAAGTAGAATTTCTCAGCCCACCTTGTAAAAATCAGGGTTTAAGTCAGGTACAGGGAACCTATGCTAGGTAAATATGCAACCTCAGACTGGTATAGCCTCGTACGTTGGTAATAAAAAGTATCAATCAAGCTTTTAGACCATAATTTTAGCTCTTCAACGGAAATTAACAACCTCCCTTTGCCACACAAGGTCAGGAGGCTTAAATTACAGTTTGAAGGTTAGATTGACACTTCTATTACCACGGCACTAGTTTCTTGTCCGAACAGTCCGAGGTTGCATAGGTCCCTGTGATGAAGCTGGTATGAAGTATGTAATAGGTAAGTCAGAGGGCGTCTTTCAAAAATGTAGAAGTGCCCTAAAGGGTTCTGTAATGTTGCCTGTTTGTGTGTCCTGTTTTTATGCTGCTTCTATGCTCAGTCAGGAAGAATGAGTCTGATGATTTTTCCTTTGGTAATTAAATAGTGTCACAGCCTCTCCAGGTTGTGCTCGGTTGATTTGATTATTCTTTAGGCATATGCGTTTCCGACTACTCGTCTAGCCTAGACTCTACCGCCTAGACTCTAGGCGGTAACACTGTCTTGACTTTGAAATCTCATTAATGTCAGAGTATTGTCTTGCTACATGTCTATTGGACTAGTAGATAACATTTCTGTAAAACAGATTGGCAAAATATGATATTTTGCCAAATAATTGATATTTAGAAATTTAGCTGATAATATACTGTAATTTTTCATCATTTTCTTTTGCTTATTGATCTAGAGTACATAGCAAAATCCAACCCTATATGCCAAATCGAATCCCCACATTTGATCCATTATTTGCTGGTTGGTACTACCACTTTATTTAACAAAATCAGTTCCATTGGATTCTATTTGCCTCTGAATGTTTAATATATTGTAGGTCCAGGTCTCTACCAGTTTTTGAAAAATGCCAAGTCCTTTGAGGGAATATTTTACAAAAGTATCGGCTAAATCTGCACTATACAAAATAAGTGTTGCTACCTCTGGAAATACCACCAACCTTAATGCTCATCTCAAGACAAACCACAAAAAAACAATACCAAAGCATAAAAGGAAGTACATCGGCCGGGGGTGCCAGTGTTAACCCTGATTCTGATTCGTGTCCATCTGATGATGAACATGATTCAAGTCAAATTGTCCCATCACATAGCCAAAACTCAACCAGACTTTTGAGTCAAGCTAATGACCCTACCCAAGTTACCCGTGATAGAAGTGACCAGACTGACTCAGGAGCACCAAGTGCAAAGCAGCCGAGAATTGACTCGTTGTTACAGACCAAGTACAGTGCAAAGCACCCTAAAACTGTAAAAATGAAGAAACTGGTTGTGAAATTCATTGCAAAAGATATGTAACCCCTCTCTGTTGTTTCAAATCCTGGGTGTAATGATCTGGGACACGGCCTTGACCCCAATTATACTTTGCCATCCCGAGCTAAAGTGACAAGAGATCTACTCCCTGAAATTTATTCTGTAGAGAAATTGAAACTGCAGGAGGCGCTAAAAAAAGTAGGACATGTTTCCCTTACCACAGATATATGGACCTCCCAGGCGACTGAGGGTTTCATGGCTGTCACTGTACATTACATTGATGAGAAAGGTTGCCTCTGCAGCAACGTGCTTACTACTCGGAAAATTGAAGAGAGGCATACTGCTGGAGCTATCACAGCTCATCTTTTGAAAATTGCCACTGAGTGGGGGGTTAAGAAAAAGTTTGTAGCTGTAGTTACTGATACTGGAGCAAATGTGGTATGGGCTGTCAAGGATGCTGCATCTGTTGTAGGTAAAGGCTCGAGACATGTTTTGTGCTTCTCACTTACTCTGAATTTGTTTGTGAGGAGTGCTATTGATGATACTGCTGACTTGTCGCCTCTTGTCCAAAAAGCTAGGACCATAGTCAGCTTTTTCAGACGTAGTGTTGTAGCTGTCGACAAGTTGCGCCAGGTTCAGATCACTATTGACAATGTTTGCACCAAAAAACTGAAACCTGATGTGACCACTAGATGGAATTCGCTCCTCATAATGTTGCGTAGTCTACAAGACCTGAAAGAGCCAGTAACAAGTTCGCTGGCGCTTCTCGGTAAAGTGAGTGGGTGGGATCCACTCACTTACTGAAAGTGAGTGGGATGTTATTTCAAACGTGATCGCGGTACTTACACCTTTTGAAGAGGTCACAATCGAGCTCTCTTCTGAAAGCTATCCCTCCATCTCAAAAGTCCTGCCTTTATCCAAGATTTTGAGACGACACCTTGTTCAGGTAGATTGTGGTGGATTTTCAAATGTCGCCGAGGACTTCCGCAAGGCTTTGATGGAGAAAATGCAAGCTAGGTTTATAAGCCTCGGTCAGGTCACACCCGTGACGATTGCCACATACCTTGATCCGCGTTTCAAGAAAGTGTATATTTCCCCTGACGATCTTGTCTCGGTTTAGGGCAAAATAGCAAGAGAGATGGATTTGGCCTTGCTGTCTGCTGAATCCGTAGCAGCAGGTGCAAGTACCGTCACAAACCCCACGACACAGCATCGACAGGCTCATGACAGTTTGTGGGGCTCACATCACGAAGTTCTGGTAGTCAACTCTTGACGTGGTTCAACAGCAGCCGAGTCTATCATGGCTCTGCAGCTTTTTAACAAGGACTCTTTAGTTCCACGAAAAACGGATCCACTCAAGTGGTGGAATTCTCGCAACATGGGCTCTCAGAAATATATGTGCAAGGTTACCATGAAATTCATGTCTGTGCCCACCACCAGTGTCCCTTCTAAGAGAGCTTTTTCCAAGGCCGGTCAGTTGATCACCGAGCGGCGAAACCGACTATCTGGGAAAAACATTGACATGTTGCTGTTTTTGAATAGCCAAATATAGCCGCGTTTTTTTCTTGAGCCCATTTAGTTTCATGTCTGGGTTTTCGTGATATTCTTTCATATAATCGAAGTTAGTTTTTTCATTTTTCACTGTTGTATAATTAAAAGTTCTTATAAAAGAAAAATTATGCAAAATACTCTTTATCTACGATTTTCGTTATTTAACTTTGGCGAAAACAATAGTGTATCGCAGCCAAAAACGGTTTCGAAATATCGATATCAACATATCTAATATTAAAAGTGAAAAAATCGATATATCGATATATCGAAAAATCGAAATATCGCCCAACACTGAATGGGACATCTTAATTCATAGTGCAAAATTGTATTTCATAATTAAACACGGCTGCGCGTGGCTCTGACCCTTGAGGAAGGAGACGAGACAATTTGTTCTTAAAAGCTGGAAGACGGTAATAAAATGCAAAGATTTACAGTTTTCTATTTTTAGTTTTCCCAGGGAACCCACCCCTCCCCTCTTTCATTTCCTTCTCTTGTAGAGTTATACAATGAAAATATCTCGAGCCAGACGATCATTAGCATTTTTACATCCCTTAAAGCTAGTAAATTTACTATTAATAAATAATAATTTTAGGAAGATACCGGAAGAAGTCACCAAGTTTTAACTAGACAGAGGTCACATTCTGCTGCACCAACTGATTACCCAGAAATTTCTAGACTTGGAAGAGCCAGGTCAAGAAGCCCTAGAAGAGTGTCTGACCCAGGGTCAAGAAGTCTTTCACCTCCGGAAAATAGGTACAAGTAATTTAGTCCTGAAAGGCTAGTATAGTTATCTCCTATTTTTAGAGTAGATCATCACTTCTTGGAGTTTACTTTCTTCAATATTTCATGGTACTCGTATTACATGCCAAACAAAAATATCTACACACTCCTCACTACTATAACCTTTAACAACCACCAAAACTGTACAATTTCTAATTTCATAATTTTTATAAAATGAAAACAATATTCATCTTACCAATGCTTTAGAAATGTTTCAGTAGAACCCCCTTATTGAATACGGGGGGGACATCATATATGGGCATAGAATTTCCGAGAAAATGATTGCACAATCGAATCGGAGAGGATTTCCGAGAAATTGATTGCGTAACCTAACCTAACCTCATGAGATCCGAGGAGGACTCCATATATGGGCATATAATTTCAGAGAAAATTATTGCGTAATCGAAGGGGAGAGGATTTCCGAGAAATTGATTGCGTAACCTAACCTAACCTCATGAGGTCCGAGGGGGACTCCATATATGGGCATAGAATTTCAGAGAAAATGATTGCGTAATCGAAGGGGAGAGGATTTCCGAGAAATTGATTGCGTAACCTAACCTAACCTCATGAATTCGTGACACCACACCATATATGGGCATAGAATTTCAGAAAAAATTATTGCGTGATCGAAGAGGAGAGTATTTCTGAGAAATTGATTGCGTAACCTAACCAAACCTCATGAGGTCTGAGGGGGACTCCATATATGGGCATATAATTTCCGGAAAAATGATTGCGTAATCGAAGGGCAAAGGATTTCCGAGAAATTGATTGTGTAACCTAACCTAACCTCATGAGATCCGAGGGGGACTCCATATATGGGCATAGAATTTCTGAGAAATTGATTGCGTATTCGAAGGGCGGAGGAGTTCAGAGAAATTGATTGCGTAACCTAACCTAACCTCATGAATTCGTGACCCCACTCCATACATGGGCATAGAATTTACGAGAAAAGGATTGCGTAATAGAATGGGGGAGGATTTCCAAGAACTTGATTGCGTACCCTAACCTAACCTCATGAGCTCGTGACCCCACACCATACATGGGCATAGAATTTCAGAGAAAATGATTGCGTAATAGAAGGGGAGAGGATTTCCGAGAAATTGATTGCGTAACCTAACCTCATGAGTTCGTGACCCCACACCATATATGGGCATAGAATTTCCGAAAAAATGATTGCTTATTAGAATGTGAGAGGAGAACTGAGAACTGGATGGCGTAACCTAACCTCATGAGCTCGGGTCAGCACAACATATATGTGCATAGAATTTCCGAAAAAATGATTGCTTCATCGAATGGGGGAGAATTACTAAGAACTTGATTTACATAATCGATGGGGAATGTATTGATCTAGGGGAGAGGATTTCCGAGAACTTGAGTTATATAATCGGTGGGGAGAATGTTTTGATCTGATAACGGGAAACAGGATCACGTGTCTCCATCTAAACCAATCAGAGAGTCGGTTACATATGGTTTACCATTACAACACAATTCGCCCTTGAGATTTAGTATTTCGTTGTGATTAAATTATCATATAGTTCCAAAACACAATGGATAGAGCAACTGAAATTATTGACAAGGAAACTTCATCTACAATGATTAACAATTTGAGTTCTGTTTAGTAAATTTTCATACTTTATTTTCAAATAAAATTATTTTACATAGTCCCCCTCCAGTAAATTCAGGGTATACCCCCTCCAACACAATACAAACTCCACTATATATTGTTTATACTCGCTAGAAAGTTTAAAATGTGTTCGTTTTACCGTGTAAGCCTAACCTCCCCCCCCCCTCCACACCCCTCTCAGTTTATGACTTTAATTCTTCCAATAGAAATAAATTTTTTTTTGAACTCTCCTTTTGAAGGCCAACTTTCTGTCAATCCCTTAGCTATTAAGCCGGCATAAACAGCTATTAAGCTAACTTGGCATAAACATTCCCGCAAAGATTTGAATAGCTGATAATTAGCTGTCACCCCACAATTGCACTTCCTGTATGTTTACATTAGCGGCTTAGCCAAAGATTTCACTGAAAAAAGGATACTTTTTCCCATCGAATTAAAACAGTTTCAAGCAAAAAGAGATTGCGATAATTAAGCTAAGCCTACGCAACCTGTATGGAAGTAGAGAAACGAGTTATTTCCAAAATTATGGTCTAACAATATTTTTTTAGGACATTAAGTAAAAAGGGGGAAGGGGCAATGCCTCAATTCTAACACCTTCATTGTAAAGTGAAAACAAAGTGTTTCTTCACGTGAAAAGTAAGTGACCGGGATTTTTATGAAAAAGAATACATAACTTTATTATGTGTAAATTGAATAGCATTTGATTTCCAAGCATATTATATTTCTCGTAAAACTTTTCGTATATTTCGTTTCAGCAAACTTTTTGCTTTGCTGAAAAAGGGGGAGGGGGCTTCTTTGAGATAAATTCTTTCTAGACAAAATTATGGTTAATGGGTTGGGGGGTACTAATTTTTCTTCTGTAAAAAAGGGAATCATTATTTCAATACTAAATTTTTTCTTCTTTTAAGGACAATTATGAGCATTGTTTCCCTCATGAAAAGAGAGCTAGGGGCACTGACCCAACCCCCGTGCAGCGTTTGGAGATTTCTGACACATCCAGGAGCGTTCTATATCAGTCCCTTGTCCCTTTTCAAATCAACGTGCCCACTATGAAATCTTTCCCTTGGACATTCCAGGTTGCAGTAGAAGTGACAAGGGGACATTGACTAGCCCTAGAATGGAATGAATATGCTCGTGATCTATTAAATGACATTGAGAATAAGAAGAAAATCCCTAATATCACCAAGGAAATTAAAGACATTGTGTTATAAATTTCAGAAATAAAGTTTCATATATTTATTATTATTATTTTCTTAGTCTTAAGGGTCAAGGTTTGAGAATTTTAAGAGACTATTTTCCCTTTTTTAATGTATTTATTCAGATGACTACTGACTCAATATGGAATACAACCTGATAACCAAATTCAATATTTGTTATCTACCAGAAACTTCACGGAAAATGGACGCCACCCCACCTACTGGTAAAGGTTAGGTTAGATCGATTTCAGACTGAACAATGTAAATGGAGAAAAACGTGAAAAGGCTCATTGAATTGGGAATAAAGACGGCTATGCCCTTTTTAATAGTCAAAAGTGATCTGAGGGTTAATGCTCCCCCACGCCCATCATTTCCCCAAACACTTCCAGTCAACATTTTACCTTAAAACTAACTTACTTTTACTGAACACACACAAATTTCTCTTAGAAATAATATTTTTCGTCAGTGATAACCCTTTTTCTGTTCGAACTAGCAAGTTTTCTACCAAAGATACCCAATTTTTTTTTGAAGTAACATTTTTTTGACTGTTATAACCACTTTTCGGTCAGAAGTAGCAAGTTTCGCTTTACACTAACAAACATTCTCATCAAAGTAACGACATTTTACCTTAAAACTAACACACTCTTACTGAACATACAAAAATAGCTCTTAGAAATAATATTTTTCATCATTAATAACACTTTTTCTGTTCAAACTAGCAAGTTTTCTACCAAAGATACCAAATTTTTTCTTACTAGTAACACTTTTTTTGACTGTGATAACAACTCTTCTGTCAGAAGTAGCAAGTTTCGCTTAACACTAACAAATATTCTTATCAAAGTAACGACATTTTCATCAGTGATAACACTTTTTCTGTTCGAACTAGCAAGTTTTCTACCAAAGATACCAAACTTTTTCTTAGTAGTAACATTTTTTGATTGTGATAACAACTTTTCTGTCAGAAGTAGCAAGTTTTGCTTAACACTAACAAACCTTCTCATCAAAGTAACGACATTTTACCTTAATACTAAAATACTTTTACTGAACACACACAAATTTCTCTTAGAAATAATATTTTTCATCAGTGATAACACTTTTTCTGTTCGAACTAGCAAGTTTTCTACCAAAGATACCAAATTTTTTCTTAGAAGTAACATTTTTTGATTGTGATAACAACTTTTCTGTCAGAAGTAGCAAGTTTTGCTTAACACTAACAAACTTTCTCATCAAAGTAACAACATTTAACCTTAAAACTAACTTACTTTTACTGAACACACACAAATTTCTCTTAGAAATAATATTTTTCATCAGTGATAACACGCTTTCGGTTCGAACTAGCTAGTTTTCTACCAAATATACCAAATTTTTTCTTAGAAGTAACATTTTTTGACTTTAATAACCACTGTTCTGTCACAAGTAGCAAGTTTATTTTAACACTAACAAACATTCTCATCAAAGTAATGACATTTTACCTTAAAACTAACATACTTTTACTGAACACACACAAATTTCTCTTAGAAATAATATTTTTCGTCAGTGATAACACTTTTTCTGTTCGAACTAGCAAGTTTTCTACCAAAGATACCAATTTTTTTTTTTAGAAGTAACATTTTTTTACTGTGATAACAACTTTTCTGTCAGAAGTAGTAAGTTTTGCTTAACACAAAAAAATTCTCATCAAAGTAACGACATTTTACCTTAAAACTAACATACTTTTACTGAACACACACAAATTTCTCTTAGAAATAATATTTTTCATCTGTGAAAAAAATATTTCTGTTCGAACTAGCAAGTTTTCTACCAAATATACCAAATTGTTTCTTAGAAGTAACAATTATTGACTGTGATAACAACTTTTCTGTCATAGGTTAGTTTACTTTTAGTTAAGAGTTTAGAGTTTTAGCTTGGAGTCTTAGCTTAGAGTTTTAGCTTAGAGTCTTAGCTTAGAGTTTTTGTTAGAGTTCTAGTTTAGTTTTAGTTTAGTTTTAGTTTAGAGTTTTACCTTAGAGTCTAAGCTTAGAGCTTTAGTTAGAGTTGAAATTTAGTTATACCTATAGTTAAGAATATAGAGTTTTAGCTTAGAGTTTTAGCTGAAAGTTTTATTTAGAGGTCTAGTTTAGTTTAGTTTTGGTTAAGAGTTTTATCTTAGAGTAATATCTGAGAGTTTAATTTTAGTAGAAGTTTAGTTATAGTTAAGAGTTAAGAGTTTTAGTTTAGAGTCTTAGCTTAGAGTTTTAGTTAGAGTTCTAGTTTAGCTTAGTTTTAGTTTAGAGTTTTTAGCTTAGAGTCATAGCGTAGAGTCTTAGCTTTTAGTTTTTGTTAGAGTTCTAGTTTAGTTTTAGTCTAGAGTTTTACATTAGAGTCTTAGCTTAGAGTTTTGGTTAGAATTGAATTTTAGTTTACTTATAGTTAGTAGTTTGGAGTCTTAGCTTAGAGTTTTAGTTAGAGGTATAGTTTAGTTTAGTTTTGGTTAAGAGTTTTAGCCTAGAGTCTTATCTTAGAGTTTTAATTAGAGTTGAAGATTATTTTTATTTTATAGTTTAGAGTTTCTAGCTTAGAGTTTTAGTTAGAGTTGAATTTTAGTTTATTTATAGTTAAGAGTTTAGAGTTTTAGCTTAGAGTTTTAGCTTAGAGTTTTAGTTGGAGTTCTAGTTTAGTTTAGTTTAGTTTTGGTTAAGAGTTTTAGCCTAGAGTCTTAGCTTAGAGTTTAGTTAGAGTTGAAGTTTAGTTATAGTTAAGAGTTTATAGTTTTTAGCTGAGAGTGTTAGCGTATAGTCTTAGTTAGAGTTGAAGTTTATCTTAGTTTTAGTTAAGAGTTTAGAGTTTTAGCATTGAGTTTTAGCATAAAGTTTTAGTTGGAGTTGAATTTTAGTTTAGTTTTAGTTAATATTTTAGAGTTTTTAGATTATAGTCATATCTTAGAGTTTTAGTTAGAGTTCCACTTTAGTTTACTTTTAGTTAAGAGCTTAGAGTTTTAGCTTAGAGTCTTAGCTTAGAGTTTTAGTTAGAGTTCTAGTTTAGTTTAGTTTTAGTAAAGAGTTTAGACTTTTACCTTACAGTCTTAGCTTAGGGTTTTAGTTAGAGTTCTAGTTTAGTTTAGTTTTAGTTAAGAGTTTAGAGTTTTACCTTGGAGTCTAAGCTTAGAGTTTTATTTAGAGTTGTAGTTTAGTTTAGTTTTAGTTAAGAGTTCAGAGTTTTACCTTCGAGTCTTAGCTTAGAGTTTTAGTTAGGGTTGAAGTTTAGTTTAGTTAGAGTTAAGAGTTTAGAGTTTTACCATAGAGTCTTAGCTTAGAGATTTTTCTTAGAAGTAACAATTTTCTGGTTTATGAGAGCAAGTTTTCTGTCAGAAGTAGCAATTTTTCCTTTCACACTAGCAAATTTTCTCATCAACGTAACAATTTTTTCCTTAACACTAACAGAGTTTTAGTAACACTAACAAATTTTCTCATCGAATCAACAACTTTTTCCTCAATACTAACAAACTTCTACATCAAAATATCAAAATTTTCTTAGAAGCATAATTTTTCCATTCATGATAAAAAGTTTTCAGTCAAAAGTAGCAAGTTTTCCTTAACACTTACAAATTTTCTCATCAAAGTAACAATTTTTCCTTAACACTAACAGAGTTTTAATTACAGCTATCAAAGGTCTCTTAGAAGTAACAATTATTCGTCAGTGATAACAAATTTTCTGTTAGAACTAACAAGTTTTATGTCAAAGATACCAAATTTTTCGTCAGTGATAACAATTTTGATTGTGATAACAAGTTTTCTGTCAGAAGTAGCAAGTTTTCTGCCAAAGACACCAATTCTTTCTTAAAAGTAACAATATTTCGTCATTGATGAACACAATTTCTAATAGAACTAGCAAGTTGTCCAGGAAAAAAAACAATTTTTTCTTAGAAGTAGCGAATTTCTTCTAACAACACCAAGTTTTCCGTCAAAGATATCAAATCTTCTCTTCAAAGTAACAATTTACTCATTACTACTAACGAATGACTACTTAACACATCCCCGTTTTTTTTTGATATTGCATTTTTCATCAGTGCTGACACGTTTTCAGCTTGATCTTGCACGCTTCTTCTCGGATATACCAATTCTTATCTTAGAATTAGCAATTTTTATTATGATTACATGCTATCTGTTAGAAGTAAAAAGTTTTAAGTCAAATATACCAAATTTTTCTTGGAATTAGCAATATTTTCATTGATGATAACAATTTTTTCTGTCAGAAGTAGTAGGTTTTGCTTAACACTAACAAATCTTTGTATCGAAGTAACAAATTTTTCTTAATACTAATAAACTTTTACTTAACACTATCAAATTTCTCTTAGAAGTTACAGGTTTTTAACAAGTTTTCTTTCAAAGTTAGTTTTCACTACGTTAAAGTTAGGTTCATCTAACCTCCAAAACCATAGGTTAGGTTAGGTTAAGCATAAATAAATATTAATAAATAAATAGAAACATTTCTCCATGTTTAAGTAGTTTCTCTACATTTAAGTTAGGTTCATCTAACCTCTAAAACCATAGGTTAGGTTCGGTATGAATAAATATTAATAAATAAATAGAAACATTTCATCATGGTTAAGTTAGGTTAGGTTAGCTTATCATGAGCGCTCATGATAAGCTAACCTTACCTAAGTTAAACATGGTACAAAGTCGACTAGTGGGGATTTTCCGGCGAGTATGGTTAGTTTAGGTTAGGCTAGATTAAGTTAGGTTAGGCTAAGCTAAGTTAGGTTAGCTAAGTTATGTTAGGTTAGCAAAGTTATGTTAGCTAGTAAACATTTCTCCATGTTTAAGTTAGGTTAGGTTAGGTTAGGCTAGATTAGGTTAGGTTAGGTTAGTTTAGGTTAAGTTAGGTTAGCCTACGTACGCGCGCGTACGAATGTTTGTAATTTTTAAGCAAAAATTGCTATTTGTGACAGAAAATGTGTTATAAAGGCCCAAAAATTTTATTTCTAAGAAAAAATTTGGTAAGTTTGGCTGACACTTTGATCGTTTAGCAATAAAAGTATTATTATTGATGAAAAATAAAATTTTTATGAGAAATGTGTATGTGTTCTTTAAGACTCTGTTAAATTTATTGTAAAATGCCGTTAATTTGATGAGAAGGTTTGTTAGTGTTAAGCAAAACTTGCTACTTCTGACAGAAAAGTTGTTATCACAATCGGAAAATGTTACTTCTAAGACAAAATTTGGTATCTTTGGTAGAAAACATGCTAGTTCGAACAGAAAAAGTGTTATCACTGATGAAAATGTCGTTACTTTGATGAGAATGTTTGTTAGTGTTAAGCGAAACTTGTTACTTCTGACAGAAAAGTTGTTATCACAGTCAAAAAAATGTTACTTCTAAGAAAAAATTTGGTATCATTGGTAGAAAACTTGCTAGTTCGAACAGAAAAAGTTTTATCACTGACGAAAAATATTATTTCTAAGAGAAATTTGTGTTTGTTCAATAAAAGTAAGTTAGTATTAAGATAAAATGTCGTTACTCTGATGAGAATGTTTGTTAGTGTTAAGCGAAACTTGCTACTTCTGACACAAAAGTTGTTATCACAGTCAAAAAAATGTTACTTCTAAAAAAATTTGGTATCTTTGGTAGAAAACTTGCTAGTTCGAACAGAAAAAGTGTTATCACTAACGAAAAATATTATTTCTAACAGAAATTTGCGTGTGTTCACTAAATGTAAGTTAGTTTTAAGGTAAAATGTTGACTGGAAGTGTTTGTGGAAATGATGGGCGTGGGGGAGCATTAACCCTCAGATCACTTTTGACTGTTAAAAGGGCATAGCCGTCTCCATTTCCAATTCAATGAGCAATTTCATGTTTTTCCCCATTTACATTGTTCAGTCTGAAATCGATCTAACCTAACCTTTACCAGTAGGTGGGGTGGCGTCCATTTTCCGTGAAGTTTCTGGTAGATAACAAATATTGAATTTGGTTATCAGGTTAAATTCCGTATTGAGTCACTAGTCATCTGAATAAATATATTAAAATAGGAAAAATAGTCTCTTAAAATTCTCAAACCTCGACCTTAAACCTAAGAAAATAATAATAATAAATATATGAAACTTTATTTCTGAAATCTATAACACAATGTCTTTAATTTCCTTGGTGATATTAGGGATCTTCTTCTTATTCTCAATGTCATTTAATAGATCACGACCATATTCATTCCATTCTAGGGCTAGTTGATTTCCCCTTGGCACTTCTACTGCAACCTTGAATGTCCAAGGGAGAGATTTCATAGTGGGCACGGTGATTTGAAAAGGGACAGGGGACTGGTATAGAACGCTCCTGGATATGTCAGCTATCTCCAAACGCTGCACGGGGGTTGGGTTAGTTCCCATAGCCCTCTTTTCATGAGGGGAACAATGCTCATAATTGTCCTTAAAAGAAGAAAAAATCTAGTATTGAAATAATGATTCCCTTTTTAAAGAAGAAAAATTAGTACCCCCCAACCCCCTAACAATAATTTTGTCTAGAAAGCATTTATGACAAAAAATCCCCCTCCCCCCTTTTCAGCAAAGCAAAAAGTAAAATTTTACGAGAAATATAATATGCTTGGAAATCAAATGCTATTCAATTTACACATAATAAAGTTATTTATTCTTTTTCATAGAAATCCCGGTCGCTTACTTTTAACGCGAAGAAACACTTTGTTTTAACTTTAAAATGAAGGTGTTAGAATTGAGGCATTGCCCCTTCCCCCTTTTTACATAATATGCTAAAAAAATATTGTTAGACCATAATTTTGGAAATAACTCGTTTCTCTACTTCCATACAGGTTGCGTAGGCTTAGCTTAATTATCGCAATCTCTTTTTGCTTGAAACTGTTTTGATTCGATGGGAAAAAGTATCCTTTTTTCAGTGAAATCTTTGGCTAGGCCGCTAATGTAAACATGCAGGAAGTTGAATTGTGGGGTGACAGCTAATTATCAGCTATTTAAATATTTGCGGGAATGTTTATGCCAAGTTAGCGGCTTAATAGCTAAGGGATTGACAGAAAGTTGGCTGTCAAAAGGAGAGTTCAAAAACAAAATTATTTCTATTGGAAGAATTAAAGTCATAAACTGAGAGGGGTGTGGAGGGGGGGAGGTTAGGTTTACATGGTAAAAAAGAATATATTTTAAGCTTTTTAGCGAGTATAAACAATATATTGTGGAGTTTGTATTGTGTGTGGGGGAGGGGGGTATACCCTGAATTTACTGGAAGGTGACTATGTAAAATAATTTTATTTGAAAATAAAGTATGAAAATTTACTAAACAGAACTCACATTGTTAATCATTGTAGATGAAGTTTCCTTGTCAATAATTTCAGATGCTCTATCCATTGTGTCTTGGAACTATATGATAATTTAATCACAACACAATATAAGAAATCTCATGGGCGAATTGTGATGTAATGGGAAACCATATGTAACCGACTCTCTGATTGGTTTAGATGGAGACACGTGATCCTTTTTCCCGTTATCAGATCATAACATTCTCCCCACCGATTATATAACTCAAGTTCTTGGAAATTCTCTCCCCTGGATCAATACATTCCCCACCGATTATGTAAATCAAGTTCTCGGAAATCCTCTCCCATTCGATTACGCAATCATTTTCTCGGAAATTCTATGCAAATATATGTTGTGGGGTCACGAACTAATGAGGTTAGGTTAGGTTACCTAATCAATTTCTCGGAAATCCTCTCCCCTTCGATTACGCAATCATTTTCTCGGAAATTCTATGTCCATATAGTGTGGGGTCACGAACTCATGAGGTTAGGTTAGGTTACGCAATCATTTATTCGGAAATTCTCCCCCCTTCGATTACGCAATGATGTTCTCGGAAATTTTATGCCCATATATGGTGTGGGGTCACGAACTCATGAGATTAGGTTAGGTTAAGTAATCAATTTCTCGGAAATTCTCACCCCTTCGATTAGGCAATCATTTTCTCGGAAATTCTATGCCCATATATGGAGTCTCCCTTGGACCTCATGAGGTTAGGTTAGGTTACGCAATCAATTTCTCGGAAATCCTCTCCCCTTCGATTACGCAATCATTTTCTCGGAAATTTTATGCCCATATATGGAGTCCCCCTCAGACCTCATGAGGTTTGGTTAGGTTACGCAATCAATTTCTCGGAAATCCTCTCCCCTTCGATCACGCAATCATTTTCTCGGAAATTCTATGCCCATATATGGAGCCCCCCCCGTATTCAATAAGGGGGTTCTACTTGTTTCAGCGCGCATTTTGGATTAATTTACCGTAAATTGCACTATTGTTCGAATGCAGTTACGGTACTTTAACCTTGTTGCTGTAAAACTAATTTTGGCCTTAGTCAGAAGGGGTCATACTCATGTTCGTATATGCGGTTGCTTCTCTGCTGCTTAAAGCAAATTTATCCTAAGATAAAATGCTAGAAAAAACAAAGGTCTCGGTTAGGTTTTTCTTTATAATAAGGAAATATTTCGCAACAGAAAATATATAAAGCCCATGATTGGATTTATTTTAGATAAATATTACAATTCATGAACAGAAACTAAGCTGTTACAAAAAAAAATCCAGCTGTTTAATTATGGGCTTCCAAGGTTACTGGTTACGGGGTAAATTAAGAAACTTGAAAAAAAAAATTAAATTAGAGCTGATACTTTGGAAAATGATAGTGGAGTCTTAAATCAAAATCTTATCTAAAGGAGATTTTGTGAGTATCCTGACAGAAATTACGAGACAGAGATAGAAGGAGAGAGAGAAAGAGAAACAGATGGAGGGAGGGGGAGATGGGAGAGAGAAATGATAGATTTTAAGCCGAACTGGTCAGCCATGACAAAAACCAACAGAGAGAAAAAACTCAATGAAAAAAAAGACAAACAAGACTACTGCCAGTGAAGAGAAAAAACGAAAAATGTAAAACAACGCGGATATTTCGCCTGTATCAAAACAAGCCGTCTTCAGGACAAGAGAAACACAAAAAGAACAAGATAATAAAAAAAAAATAACTAAACTAAAACTAAAAACAAATAAAACCACCACCAATAAAATACAATTGGCGCAACTAATTTACGTAGGGAAAAGAAGCTATTAGAGTTACTTCAGGGTGAACACCAAAGTTTCCTCGGTATTTTAATAATATTACCTTAAGAAATATTTAATATTTGATGCAGTTTATTTCAGGTGTTTGCCTGTGAGTGTTTTGAATGTACCGACCATTTATATACTTAATATTCTGATATATTCTGCATAAGCGTTCACTATTTTAACTGTGAAGATTGATTCTTGATTTATATTAATTTTATATTAATTTTTTTATTGACTCATTTAAATTTATTGACCTTAAAGCAGCATTTGCTGCCTTTTTTTATGCTGCTATTTATTTATGAGTTTTTTTATCCTTGTTAGGTCCAGCTATTGTAGTGAATAAAATATATTATTTCTATATTCTATATTTTAAAAGTTACAAATCCCTAGTGAAGACAAGTTGCAATAGAAGAACCCCTAGCAGAAATATTTTATTCAAATATTTGACAATATTTTGATTGATCACCAGCGTAACTGTGTTTTGTCTATAAGGATAGGAAATTGGAATAGATGCCATTTTTTTTCAAAGTTCTACCGACAGATTTCATTACTAACCTGTAGTAAAGCTATTCTGGATTTGGGCTACTCTAGAATGAAAATTGGAACAAATAGTAAAAACTAGTAAGAACCAATCCTCTGTTCTGTTTTCTGTTTCTGTGGTTACGCCCCGTGGAGAAATTAAATGTATATAGATGGCCTCTTTTTCTAATTAGCGCCATTCGGAGCTTGGATCTGTTTTTGTTTCTACACCAAAATATTATCTGTGTTGGATGAGGATACAAGTATTAAAACTAAATTAGTATCGATTGCCGAAACCCTTAAGCGGAAGAAAGCATGAAAGTGAGTTCAATAGATCACCTCTCTGGGCATCCATAAACATTTAGTATATCTACGGGTATGTCAAAAATGACCAATTAGTTGCTGTTATCAATATTTGAATTTCCCATCAATTTAAAACAAGAAATGTCAGGAAAAAAATGACTTTAAATTTTGTTCATATTGAGAGATATGGCAAACGCAAGCTTAACCGTTCTTTTTTAATTTCAGGATAAGTGGAGCGATACCTTCTCGGTCAGTAATGGCCTCTCGGTCTGCGGTTACAACCCCCACTGGCTCACCTAAAAAGCGTCAACTTCCACAAATACCCCCTTCAGCTTTCCATTTATCTAGGGAAAAAATGCGTCAAGTAAGTTCCTATTGTGATTATACCTATTTCCACCTCAAAGCACCTTCTGCCACCTTATTGTACTTATTAGGTAATATATCTATTGGCACCTTTTTAGAGGTGCTATGTTATCGGAATACGCACCTACGATCAGAACACTATTTTTTTTCTTTGCGAAATGTCTATTTTTGGTATTTTCATTGAAAAATATCGAAAAAAAACAAAATTGACCCCTCCTCAGTAGAATAGATCCATGCAGTTCCAGGGGCCCTCCGTACAAACAGGTTTTTTCTAGTAGTTACAGATCAACACACTCTTTGCCAAGAGGAACGACGCAATTTCAAAGTTCAATGTCTTTTTTTTTTTTACAGATCGTCACACTCTTTGCCAAGAGGAACGACGCAATTTCAAAGTTAAATGTCTTTTTTTTTTTTAGTTAAAAAAACCGGTGTCTCTTCTTTTTTACTCGCCTATTATTTTTTGTATATAATAAGGTTCCATATTTGATTCTTTATCAGTTTCGAATCGTTTATATTCGAGATAGCATTTTTTATAATTACATAGAAAAAATGGATAATTCTAGCCTTTTTCTGGTGAGTAAAAAATATTCCTATTGAATACTTTCTAGCAATGTCCCTTGTAAGCGTCTACACAAATATCTTTTCGCAAATATCTTTTCGCAAAAAAATTCGCAAATATATTAAAATAAATAATTAATTACCCTTTTCAAATTAATGAATCGTTATATTAATTAAACCCATTAAACGAATAGCAAAGTTTTAAAAAAAAAAACCCAACAAATCAAATTACAGATGAATGACCACGTATTTAACATAAAAAAACCGCAATCACTGGCTGTGGTACTAGATGCTTTAAGCGATCATTGTAGAATACTGGGCTTATCACCAAAAAGGCAGTGAACTTTGAAATTGTGTCGTTCCTCTTGGCAAAGAGTGTGATGATCTTAATGAGGGTGCCGTTCCCCCCTCCCCAAAACCAAAGCTCACGTAGGATAAAATAAAAATAAAATTGTTTGTCTTTTTCAATTATGAACTTCACGATTTTAAAAATTATAGGCTTAAATTTAAATCTGCTTAACCTATTAAAAAAGAACGCCAGTCCTATATGGAGCCTAAGCTATCTATATTTTAAATACTATTCATACAAAAATAACACAATTTTGACTATTAGGTCCATTTGATATTAATTTTCAATACGATGAATAAAAAAACACAATTTTGACTATGAGGTCCGTTAGATATTTATTCAGAATATTAATGGGGGGGGCCCTTCCCCCTACCCAAAACCACCCGATCGCTATGAATAAAAGAAAAAATGTATTAAATTGTTATTTTTTTCCAGACAATATTTTAAAACTGAGCTGCTTAATAATACATAGGAAAGAAGTCTTAAAAAAGAAATCAAGTAAGATAGAGATAATCATCGATTAATCAAATATAAAATTGGTCGAAAAAATAACACGGTTTTGACTATTAGGTCCGTTTGATTTTTATTCAGAATATTACTGGGGGTACCGGTCCCCCCTCCCCAAAACCAAAGATAACGTAGTATAAAATAAAAATAAAATTTATTTTAATTTTAAATTATTTAAGTAACTTTTTTAAAAATTAGTTGATTAAATGTAAATATGAAGAACCTCTTAAAAAAAGAACGCTAGTCCTATGTGTAGCATAAGTTCTCTATATTTTAAATAATTTGAATAAAAAAATAAAAGACTATTGACTAGTAGGTCATTTTGATATTAATTTTCAATACGATGAATAAAAAAAACACAATTTTTACTATTAGGTCCGTTTGATATTTATTCAGAATATTAATGGGGGGCCATTCCCCCACCCCAAAAAAAAACCTTAAGTAGGATAAAAATTTATTATTTATTTTTCAATTATAAACATCACGATTTTAAAAATTATAGGATTAAAATTAAATCTGCTTAAAGTCGTAAAAAAACGCCAGTCCTATATGGAGCCTAAGTTATCTATATTTTAAATACGATGCATACAAAAATAACACAATTTGGTCTGTTTGATATTTATTCAGAATATTAATGGGGGCGCTGTTCCCCCTCCCCAGAACCAAAGCTCACACAGGATAAAAGAAAAAAAATGTTATTTCTTTTTCAATTATTAACGTCACGATTTTAAAACTTATAGGCTTAAATTTCAATATGCTTAAAATCATAAAAAAAGAACGCCAGTCGTATATGGATCCTAGGCTATCTATATTTTAAATACGTTGCATAAAAAATAACAGAATTTTGACTATTAGGTCCATTTGATATTAATTTTAAATACTATGCATAGAAAATAACACAATTTATACTATTAGGTCAGTAAGATATTTATTCAGAATATTACTGGGGGCGCCATTCCCTCCGCCCACAACACCAAATATCGCGATGAATAAAAGAAAAAATTGCATGTCAATTTATATGAATAAATTAATGATTTAAAACTTATAGTCTGTTATTACAATCTTCTTAAACTAGTAAAAAAGAACACCAGTATTAGATTGGGCCTAAGCTATCTATATATTAAATACTATGAATAAAAAAATTAACAAACTATTGAATATTAGATCTGTATTCAGGGTATTACAGGCGCCATAGCTAGTTTCGAAACTCAAAGAACAAAAATTGAAGGGGTTAAGCTTAAAGATATTTATTGACTAAATTTATTAACAGATTTTTTTTTTGAGAAAAAAACAACAACAAAAACTGTTCACATAAAAAATAGCACTGAGAGTTCACTCTTAAACATCCGCAACCGTTGGTCATATGATATAGAATAGTTTTTTAATATGTCTTATGGTTTTATAACGATCAGTCCTTTTCTTAGGCCTCCACTGTGCAAAGAACCTAATCTCGTCTTCAGGACTGTGATAGTCCCCTTCAAATTTAGGACACTTAAACTCTTCTAGATTGAAAAGTGGAATCCTAGGGTCACACTTTTGAATTAAAACTTTATCTGTAGTCACATTGCCCTTTACGTAGAGTGCTTCAACTCCGAAAAAGCTGCAAATTTCACTGACTTCCTCCTGGACATTTCTCAGTTCCTGACTAGTATTATGAAGTTATGTACTAACTCTATTGTAGAATCCCAGTGTGTTTATGCAACATACTGTAGTACTCCCCAAGCTTTTATCATACTAAATCAGATTTTAGGTCACTAACCATTGATAACAGTCAATTTCTTCAAGATCTATGGACAGTAATAAAAAAGCACATTAGAATAGAACACCACAAGATGATTTTTTCAAACTGATAAATTCGGTGTCATACAGTCCTATCATCTTGGAGACTGTTAATGTAGTTGTTAAGCAGAGAAATACTTCATCAAACTTTTATACCTTCGATCAAGGTTGAATGGAGTTATGACTAGTGAGATGAGTCTTAAAACCATCTGAATTCATTGTGGGGAGGAGTCATAAAACCCTTGGAATTCATTGCGGGGGGGGTTATTGAACTCTCTGTAACTGATAAATTCTGTGTCATACTGTCCTATCATCTTGGAAGTTATTAATGCAGTTGTTAAGTAGAAAAATACTTCATCCTCCTAGAATTATTTAAACTATATGCAATTAGTTTAAAAATGAAGATATTTATGTAGAGTTTCAACTATCTATGGTGTCTGAAAACAGAAACAGCTAATTAAATATCCTAATTCATGATTTCAGGCACGTAAGGCTAAATAGTAACCGAAACTATAAAAAAAAAAAAATTAAACTTTTTTAACTTGTGTAACATTTAATATCAATTTATTTAAAAATAAAAATGTACAGAAACAAAAAAAAAAAAAAAAAAAAAAAAAATCTTTGTTCGCTTAATCATTTTCGTGTTTTGTAATGCTTAGCATAACTATATCACGGGGTATAATGATATCACAGGGTATTTCATTGCATGATTTAATAGAACAAAGCGTCTCACATCTCTACCTTTATACAGAAGGGTATGTTTGTCCTTTTTATGTGTTTTTAGAAGTGCCCTTAACTGTTTTCTTGTTTCACTCGAATCGTTGTTAATGTGTAAATGGATATTTTAACCGTGTTTTTTTGTATCTTTCATCGATGTTGTATCGTTCCATCTATGTCTTTTTTCAGGGGGAGTTTAATTGCATTAATCCACATACTCCTTAAAAAAAAAAAAAGAAAAATTTATTAAGGAAATAATAACCCCTCTTTTACAGATAAATTGTACCTCTAAAGTTGATTCTTATTTTTGTAGTGCTCTATGTTTTATTGCATTAGAAATATTCAAAAAACATTTCCACTGAAAGTAAGGAGAAACACTAAAAACTTAAAATGAATCAAAATTATTACGTATATGAGGGGGGGTTCCCTCCTCCTCAACACCTCGCCTTTCACTCTAAGTTCAAATTTTCGTATAACTACTTTTAACTATCTTATCAGATTGAGTTTCTGATTGAAAGCGGACCACATCTCTAACACATAATTCAAACGCTTTTTGACAGCTGGTCAGGTCGAGGGTATTTTGGCTAAAACGGTTCTTAACAAGCTTGCAGAAATATATCATATTTAAGACTAAAAATTGATTAACGAGCAATGCGTCTCCTTTTAAATATGCACAATATATTTAATGTGTTGGGATGGGTTTTAGTATTGCGGAGGGGGGTGAGGAATATTAATATTATGAAAAGATATCAAAAGTACATAATAGTCAAAATTGTGTTATTTTTTTTATGCATAGTATTTAAAATTAATATCAAACTGGTCTAATATTCAAAATTGTGTTAATTTTTTTATTAATCTTATTTAAAATATATATAGCTTAGGCTCCATCTAAGACTGTGGTTCTTTTTTAAGAGTTTAAGCAGATTTAAATTTAAGCCAATAAGTTTTAAAATCGTTACGTTCATAATAGGAAAAGATTTGCAATTTTTTTTCTTTTATTTATGGCGAGCTGTGGTTTTGGGGTAGGAGGGACGGGCGCCCCCATTAATATTCTGAATAAATATCTTACTGACATAATAGTATAAATTGTGTTATTTTTTATGCATCGTATTTAAAATTAATATCAAATGGACCTAATAGTCAAAATTCTGTTATTTTTTATGTAACGTATTTAAAATATATATAGCCTAGGCTACATATACGACTGGCGTTCTTTTTTATGAGTTTACGCAGATTGAAATTTAAGCATATAAGTTTTAAAATAGTGACGTTCATAATTGAAAAAGACATAACATTTTTTTCTTTTATCCTGTGTGAGCTTTGGTTTTGGGGAGGGGGAACAGCGCCCCCCATTAATACTCTGAATAAATATCAAACTGACCTAATAGTCAAAATTGTGTTTTTTATGCATCGTATTTAAAATATTGATAGCTTAGGCTCTATCTAGGACTGTCGTTTTTTTAAGACTTTAAGCAGATTGAAATTTAAGCCTATAAGTTTTAAAATAGTGGTGTTTATAATTGAAAAAGAAATAAGAAATTTTTATACTACGTCAGCTTTGGTTTTGGGGAGGGGAATGGCCCCCCCATTAATATTCTGAATAAATATCAAACGGACCTAATAGTCAAAATTGTGTTTTTTTATTCATCGTATTTAAAATTAATATCAAATGGACCTAATAGTCAAAATTGTGTTATTTTTGTATGCATCGTATTTAAAATATAGATAACTTAGGCTCCATATAGGACTGGCGTTCTTTTTTAAGAGGTTAAGCAGATTGAAATTTAAGCCTATAAGTTTTAAAATCGTGACGTTCTTAATTTAAAAATATATACAATTTTATTTTTCTTTTATCCTACGTCTTCGGTTTTTTTGGGGGAGGGGGAACTTTCCCCCCTATAATCTAAAAAAAAAATATATCAAATAACTTCTAGAAAAAAAAGTGTTATTTTTTATAACACTTCAAATTTTTATATATTTATTTTTATCAATAGCGTACTGTCGTTCTTTTTTTAAGAGTTTTTTACTATGTAAATTTAAGACTATAAGTTTTAATTAAGTGTCTGTAAATAATGAATAATTTTATCAATTTTTTTATTTTATTAATAGGGAGCTTTGGTTTTGGGGGGGGGGGAATGGCCCCCCCCATTAATATTCTGAATAAATATCAAACGGACCTAATAGTCAAAATTGTGTTTTTTTTATTCATCGTATTGAAAATTAATATCAAATGGACCTAATAGTCAAAATTGTGTTATTTTTGTATGCATCGTATTTAAAATATAGATAGCCTAGGCTCCATATAGGACTGTCGTTCTTTTTTTAAGATGTTAAGCAGATTGAAATTTAATCCTATAAGTTTTAAAATCGTGACGTTCATAATTGAAAAAGACAAACAATTTTATTTTTATTTTATCCTACGTGAGCTTTGGTTTTGGGGAGGGGGGACCGGCGCCCTCATTAAGATCATCACACTCTGTGCCAAGAGGAACGACACAATTTCAAAGTTCACTGCCTGTTTGGTGATAAGCCCAGTATTCTACAATGCTCGCGTAAAGCATCTAGTACCACAGCCAGTGTTTGCGGTTTTTTTATGTTAAATCCGTGGTCATTCATCTGTAAGTTGATTAGTAGGGTTTTTTTTTTAAAACTTGGATATTAGTTTAATGGTTTTCATTAATATAACGAGTAATGCATTTGAAAAGGGTAATTACTTATTTAGTTTAAGAGATTTTCGAATTTTTTTTTCGAAAAGATATTTGCGAAAAGATATTTGCGTAGACGCTTACAAGGGACATTGCTAGAAAGTATTCAATAGGAATATTTTTTACTCACCAGAAAAAGGTTAGAATTATCCATTTTTTCTATGTAATTATAAAAAATGATAACTCTAATATACACCATTCTAAACTGATTGATAATAAAATATTGACCATTATTATAAAAAAAAAATAATAGGCTATTAAAAAATACTATAACCCTTTTTTTTTAAATAAAAAAAAAAAAAGAAATTTAAATGTTAAAGTGCGGCTTTCAACTGTGCACATAGTGTGTGATGATCTTTAAAAAAAAAAATGAAATTTACAAGTTAAATTGCGGATTTCAGAGGGGCAAATATTGTGATTACATTTAACTACTAGAAAAAACCTGTTTGTACGGAGGGCCCCTGGAACTGCATGGATCTATTCTACTCTCCTCCCAAATATTTTGGAAATCCTTTTTTTATATCCCCACTAGAAAAATTTAAAGTAAGTCTTTACCCCTCCCTACGTTTTTCTGAATTGGGGCCCCTGATCTTACTGAATATAATAAAGGCACTTAATTTTCTTAGAAACATCGAACTATTTGAAGGCCATAGCCCCTGCATACTCATCATTGCTATCGCATGTGGCAGGTGAATGATTGTCTTTTTTGCGCCCCATTTCTGTTCAGTTTACAAAATTTTGGGTTAAATAATATCTTCGAAAAAAGGAGAGTTGCACCCACAAACGAACATTGTTGCCACTCGAGAGTGTTATAAAAACTGTGCAGTCTTATGGTGATGCATTGGGTTTTATCTTAGCTTGGTAACACAGGACCAAGAGGTTGAACTCAGTTGTAGCAACACACTGTAGGGTTGACTACCTTAGTA
This sequence comes from Artemia sp. Qi Xiang Cuo, assembly GCF_049724085.1. Lineage (NCBI taxonomy): Eukaryota > Metazoa > Arthropoda > Branchiopoda > Anostraca > Artemiidae > Artemia > Artemia sp. Qi Xiang Cuo. Next base: position 2,161,637 of record NC_142809.1, read on the forward strand.
GTCAAAAAAGTATAATCATCTACGGAACAAGTACTGACAAAACCTATCCTCTCCACACACAAAAAGTGACCCTTTGTTACACAATTTATACATACCCTTAGGTTATTTTTAAGACCCTTAGTTACACAATTCAATACAAATTCCCGGGTAACTCGTCGCCTGAATCACGCTCTAGCATAGTTTATTGGCTGGGAGCAAAGTACTTTGGTTCGGAGCGATTAAGTAGTACAACATTTTGCGTCTAGAGGCGCTGAGGTACGCGGGGTCACTTTTGGAGAGTTTTGACAGTACTTCTTCCGTAGATGATTATACTTTGGTAGTCAAGAATTGCCGTTAATCCAATACACACATGCGCATATACACATAAAACTGTACCTTTTAGGCTAAATGGTCTTTTCAATTGCTGGAAAAACACATAGTTTAATGAAGAAGTAGAAGTTTGTATGTAGTTTATTTAAATTTGGTCAACTGTAGCCTAGCCAACTGTACCTGCACACAGAGCATAGAAATCGACATCTATCATCTTATATTTGAACTCCTAGAGTCGAAAGATCTGCTGAAAGATATATGAATATATCTAATAAATATGAGGCAATCAAGCCAGTAGCTCTGTAGCCCACAGAGTGAAGCAAAAAGAAAAGGGCTAAATAGTTATACTGAAAAGCCCGCCTGCTGTTAAATAGAAGAAGAAGAAGAAGAATTTGGTTTCTATATAGCATAGTATATATAATATATAAAACATATGTAGAAAACATATAGTAAAATGAAGAAGTAGAATCTCCTACGTAATTTATTGGAATGTATTTAAGTTTGGTAGGAGACAGCAAACCCCCTCCCCGACTTAGGCTGTGCAATCCCCTTGGAATCTCAAGCTATCTTTAGTATTAATAGTACTTAGAAGCCTTATATTTCTTAATAATATAAGTATATAATATAATATTATATATTATATTATATAATAATATAATATAATTTTGTAATATAATAATATATAATATATAATAATGATGATATATAATATATAATATAATATAAGTGTACTTAGAAGCCTTATATTTCGGTATAAAAATTGTAATCACTTCCCCAAATTCTACCTTTCATTGGGTGACATTGATGAAGCTAATGTGAGTGTTTTTCCTAGGCTTCATAGTGTAGTCATACACATTTTTCCTTCGTTGATAGTTGGTTCTGCTGCAGAAATTCTCAAAAATGTAATTTTGCTTCTTGGCTCCTCAAAATAGGATTGTAGTTGCTATGGAAACATCCTGAATACCAGATAATGGAAATAAAAATTAGGCGGAGAACGTTATGCTATAGCATAATTCTGACCCTATTGTTAAAATTAGTCGGCAAAAAAATGTAAAAAAAAGAAAAGAATTTATCTGCGTCACATTTTTTTTTTAAATATGAAAAGCTGTTTAACTTTGTATATCAGAGTTCCTGATTCCAAACTACTTTTATTTGCGGCTCGAAAGGCCTTTTTTACTGTCAGTTACTTCTTTATTTTTTATTATTATTATTTTTCTAGCCTATAACAAGTTGTATTAATAAGAAGAGCACTGTTTTTTCAAATTATTTTAAAACGTGTTGTTCTGAAGCATTTTTAGTCATTTATTTTCTTAGTAAACCATTTTTTTTTGTAACTGGTAAACTGGCAATGCAAAGTTTTAGTAGTTCAGGTACTTCTGCGTTATATCCACTCTTTTATATACTGCTAGTTTGGTTAATGCTAATGAAATAAAATAAAATAGGATGAATATATAATAATTTAGAAACAAATTTGGGCTATATATTTGCACATTAAGAGGAGGGGGGCAAAGCATAGCATATATTAAATACGGAACCTAACCTAACCTAGGCCCCTCTCTCCCCCCCCCAAATAAAAACACTTTAAGTATCGTATACGCAATTAAAACTACGCTATGCATCTACAGCAGTGTGTTGAATCATCCCGTAGAACGGGTTTGTTCAAAGCATCTTGAGTTTGAGATATAAAAAGAGTGGGCATAACAAAGAAGTACCGTAGATCATATTGAATATATGGGAAAGCTCAAGGAATCAGAAACTTCTAATGCTTCCCTTATTGTAAGAAATGAATATATTATTTTTAAAGATTGGTCTCATGTCTGTAACTTTGATCTATCCGTACAAAAAGCTTTTAATTTGAAAGTTCCAAGTTTTAATCCTTTTGAGACTTGGTTTGTCAAGGTTCCGCCGTAGTTCAAAGTAGAGTCTCTAAGAGACACAATCCTTAGCTATGGCTCAGATGAAATTGCACTTAATAAGCTAACATCTTTGGGGATTTCGTGGGATGTGGCAAGAAGAAAAAGCTTTTAAATGTTTTAATATGCTTAATTAAAATGTTTTAATTATTAATATGCTTAACTCTGTAAATAGCTTGTGGCAGCAGTCTGAAACTTAGCGAAGGACCCCCATTGCCACTAATAGAAAATTTGCATGTGTCTTGTAGTAATAGTTTACTAATAGTTGTTAATAATATATCTGACAAATATGTTTCTGTAAAAAATTAAACAAAATGAAAACTTGAAAGAAAATTGGCACATTTTTAACCCCTTTGGAAGAATCATTCTCATAGTTTATTAATATATACGCTTAAAACTAAAAAAAAACTTAAATGATACATTTTAAATCACTGTTGACCGGGAAGTTTCAACGGAAGTAAAAAAGGCAACGGATATAAATACATAATTCATAGCAAATAAGTTTTAAAATGCGTATTTTATTAAATTTATTTTGTAGGGGATTTAAAATAAAGGAGCTTAACAATTAATGTCAATGGATGATACAGGTGTTGTTTTTATAGATCAGAATTCCAAAAATACTCAAATTTCTAATGATTGATTTATTCCGATTTCCGATTCGCATCGTCTAATTTCGACTTAATTTTGTTTGAATTCACAATATTTATGTTAGCATAAGGTAAATTCTTGAGTGTGAATCAAGCTCTTTTTAATTGTAAATCTCAGAACAGTATTGCCCCTGGAATTGGCAGTGTTCCCAACTCACATGCTATGTTTTTTGGTTTTTTTTTTTTCAACAAATTATCTGAAATGTTTGCGAAATAAGTGAAACTTTGTAAGATATGAATTCAGCAATTTAAATCAGAAAATCATTTCTGATTTGTTTGAATTTCATTGAATCTTTTACCTTTCAGGAAAGTGACGATAGGCCTAGACAACTTCGTTCACATCAGATGTCCAACTATAGAATGTCCAATACAGTAGGTATGTAGCGCATTTTGATTTCTTCAATTTTAATGATCTATTGTATTTTTGTTATCAATCCAGGTTTCTGTACAACAGAATGAAATAGTCTATTTTTTCGATCGTTTCAAAGTACTGAAGCCTAGACACGGTCAATATATTTTTTTTTTTGTGCTCATGAACAACTACTACTACTGCTAGTACTACTAATACTACTACTTTTACTACTACTATTATTTTGATTATTACTGCTAATATTAATGTTACTACTACTACTAATATTACTACTAGTACAACTACTGTTAATACTACAACTACTACTACTACTACTACTACTGCTAGTTCTGCAACTGTATTATTTTTCATTGGTTTATACGGTCAAATCAAAATAAATTTGAGTGCCTCTTAGCCTCCTAGGCTGCTAGAATGCCTTGAATTGATGATTCTTTTTTTTCAGGTGATATCATTTTATTTACTAAGAGATTTTCAAAATAAGTACCAATGAAACTTTCGGTTCGTCAGGCTAACTCCAACTTCCAACACATGTTTCTATATAAATAAATAAAAATAAAAAAATTTACCCCAACGACATTTACCACACAACATCAACACCGATTCATATATCGTAAATGGCACTACTAGAACAATAATTGAAGCAAAATCATAAGTATTATTACAAAAATCTCTCAAATTTTCCCGGAAAATTCTTCGGTAATGCTCACGCCCGACCACTATTGGTAAAAAACTCCAAGATTATGCAAGACGTACCAAGCAGCAAACTGTGACGGGTTGTCTTACACTGTCCATCATCATCATTCCAACATTACGGGCAGTTTTAGATGCTATTCCAACATTACGGGCAGTTTTAAATGCTATAAAATTTATTTGGCCACAAAAATTAAGCGTCTCATCCAAAATAATGCCTAAATACCTAGTCGAATGCACTCTATTAATAGTTGCATTTCCACATCTCAACTTATCTATTCAAGGGTAATACATTTTAACCGGGCAAACAACACAAAATTTGACTTCTTAAAGTTTATTTTCAACTTATTCAACCTAGTCTACTTCTCAATCAAACTTGTATCATACTTAACTGCATGGAACAACTCTTCTTCAGGTCTCGCACATACCGTCAGATTAGTGCCATTAGCAAATAAAACTAGTACTTTCACAAGGATCACATTTAGGTCCCCACTATTTACCGAATCAACAATATTAGATAAAACTCCAAAAAGATCATTAATATATGCAGCAAATTACAGTGGACCAAGTGGAAATCCCTATGGGACTCCAGACTCAACATCATATTCTTGCGAAGCTTGATTTCCATCATCCAAATGTAATTTCCTATCACTGAGATAAGACAAGACAAAACAAGACAAGATCTTTTATTGACAAAAACACATGACAAGTAAATTTCTAAACTGGTCGACGGAGAGCAGGGCTCGATGTGTCAGCCATAAACAAATCTAAGAAAATTTAGAGAAACTTCGTCTTATGCCGACATTATCCAATTACACAATAGAATTTCATGGTGACAGAATCAAATGCCTTTAAAATGAAACTTTAAGATGAAACTTACAACTTTAAAATATTTATCAAGGTCATCATTCACCAACGTTGTTAGAAATCGCACTGCATGCTCTGTAGAATGTTTCTTTCTGAAACCAAATTGATTGGTTTTTTTTTAAAGAAAAAACTTTTCTTCTCTAGAAATGTCTCAATCCTTATGCATAAAACCTTCTCTATTACCCTAGCTATAATCGGAAGCATCAAAATTGGTCTATAATTGCTGGGATCTTCTTGGTCACCTGACTTAAATTGGCACTATTTTTGCAATTTTAAACAGATGAGGAAAATTCTATCTTAAAATTCATTCGTCTTCTGCAGCCATATACTTATTTCACTAGTTGGCCCTACTAATGAAACGACCCTTCATTTTCGTGTATACTTACTGACACTCTAATTTCCTGACCTGCCTTAGAAATATGGTCAGCCAATTTTCATTAAAATCAGCCTGGTATTATTCATTTCCCCATCAAGACTTATCAGTTTCTCCAATTATCGACCGAATTACTTTCCAACTCTTCAGTTGGAAGAGCTACCACTACTTAACTCAATCATTTCCGAGTAATAATCCTTTTTGGCTTATCTTACCAATTTTTATTTTACTCATTCATACTTTACTCAGCCACTTTACTACCAAAAGTCATGGGAATAATCGACTTGGGGAAAAGAGAACCGCTTGGATTACTTTTGTTGAGAATAAGCTCAAAATTCTTCCTAATCTGTATTTTTTACCTAAGAATTAACTAAATAGCTAAAAAGTTAAATTTTAGTTTGATTTGTTCAATGTTATTGGACCAATGTAGATCTCAATTTTGATGTCTGTCCCTCAACCCCCCCCCCCCCCTTCCCTCCGTTGCATTCCAGCTAGAAATATTAAAGCAATACTTTACCCTCTAAGTTTAGTCAACAATCATTCAAATGAAAAGACACTAAAAAAAAAAGAATACAACAAAATTCAATTCCTTCAAAAAAACAATATTAATTAGAATACTTGCCCTTTCATGTGTTACAACTAAAGGTTTAGTTTTTCCCCAATTAAGAAGTTTTCCAATTACTAAATGTTGGCCAGCTTAGGTTGTAGCGTCAAATTCGGAAGGTATTGCGTGTCCAATTGTACATAAAGTATAATTTTATTTTTTATTTATTTAAATCTTGTCATGGTGGTCTACAGATGTTAAAAATCCGAAAAAATCCTATTTAGACTAAGCTCTTCACTCAGTTTAACTTTATATCTTTCTTCCTTTCTCAAAACTTTCGTCTGATGTAAAATATAATTATTCCAGGTCCCAATTCAGCTAGACTTTATAGCGGACACAGTGATAATGACTTGTTGGGCTATGAAAGAGGTACTCGATACAGAGGTTATGTTCAAGATGATAGATTAAGAAAGTCGGGTGGACTTTTATCACCTGATAGAGAAGGTGTTGCTGATAGTGATATTGAAAGCGTTGTTAGTGGAATGAGTGCTCTGTCAACTCAGTCTGAAAGGCCGATGAAAAGCAGTGCTCGAAGAGGGTAAGCATGCAATTTATTTTATTACCCTAACCACCACCAAAAACCAAAATGTTTGCCACAACGGATTTTAAGACGAATTTTTCCCCAAATTTAACACATTCTGAAATATCATTTAATTTTTAATTAGAAATACTATTTAATATTTTATTTTATATATTTGGTTCATTTTAATTAAGTCATATTAATTAAATTAAATTATACTAATTGAATTAAGATTTTATTTGATTTATTGTTTAATCTCAATTGATATATTTTTTTAACTTTTACTTGAGCTTCTTGTTTTGAATTTTCGTATCAGTCATTTTTGGGTAGGTTCCAGAAAGAATGTGTTTATTTCGGTCATTTCAATTTAGTATATATATCCCTCACAGGAAAAGGCATTTGGCTTTCAGCTTTTTCTTAGCTGTAACCTAATAAAGAACGAACAACAGGGAATCAAGTAGCAGAATCACTCAAATATGACATTATATCCCAGAAAAGCAACTTTCCAAAATATACGTGTGCTATATCATCTTGTATATGAAGATGCAGATTTTGTCCAATTGTTACTTTGTCAAATTGATACAAAAAGAAAGTAGATATGAAAATTAGCTTTCAAATAAGCCCTTAAACATCTCTCTATGACGTTTTAGTTCTACAGTAACGGTAACTAAAAAAGAAGAACAAAAGGACATATAGGCCTATCACTGCTTCATATGCGAAAAAGTGATTTTTCTCCCTCCTCAAGATTGCTCCTCAAGAATTCGCCTACAAAAGCTTTTCCACTATCATAATTCCAATGGTGCAGTTTTATTCGATCCAAAGCCATTTTCGTGAAGTTTCCAGTTGTTTTTCAAAAATCCTATAAGTTTATTTTTGCAATAGACTTTTATGCTTAAAATTAATCGGATAAAATAGTTACCATTCATGAATCAGCTTCAAATGGCAATTTTTCCACTCTTGACACTTTTTTTAGCGCACTTTTAAATTGTCGGCTAGAGTTTGTTCTTTACTAGGTTGCGTTTGACGCCGTAACTATTATTGCACGTTAATTTATGTGAAAAAAATCTAGCATTTTATTTAATAATGGATGCAGCAATCGTTATAAGCTAGTAAGGAACGATGGGTTTAACAATAAATGATGGGTTTAAGAATGCTAATGTTTTAAGAATATGGGAGGCTTCACAGTCAAGTGTCAAATTCTTTTTTTTTTTTTTTTTTTTTTTTTTTTTTTTTTTTTTTTTTTTTTTTTAGCTAATCATCGTCATTAAAAAAAACTTATTCAGGGTACAAGAGCTCACCTTTTAAAGCATTTGTGGTTCTTGGCAGGAAAGTGGGTTTTGAGTTCTGTTTCCCTGAGAAATTACTGGTGCCTTATTTTGGTCCAGACTTCTAAAGTTGAATCTGACTTGAAATTATCGACTATAAGCACCAAAACTAATAAAAACTAATAGGAGAGGATATTAAGTATGTTCCTACAAAAAAGGAAACAACCCAATAGCGCTGCTCAGCAAAGTCGGTAAGTTAATCATGAAAATCTAAACAGAAATATTATTTGCTTTTATTTATATTTTGATATACTTTTTCTTTATATAATATCGAGAGAAAAAATTATTTTGCCATAATAGGCCTTTAGTATTTACAATTGTCTCTGTTCTGAATTCTAGATTAGCCCGAACTATTTCAATGAAAAAATGGACAAAAATCGGACAAAAAAATAAGCCTACTTTTTAAAATATGAAGCTTGATCCAGATTAATTTATAGCGTTAATTCAAAACCTGATTTAAATATGTTAAATTAAATTAAATATATTAAACAAATTGAATTCAGCTTGTTTGGCAATTTTCTTGTTTTACCAGGTAACGTAGCGCTGTTAATGGCACTGATGATTTTTGATGCCCTTATAAATTCATTTGATATTGGCCAAGGCTGTTCTTGAAGGTTTATCCATGATTTTGGTTGGGGGGGGGGATACAAAAAGACTTCGCAAAACACATCAAAAATTTACTTATACTATTCAGCCAAAATTTTGGCCTCCCATGAGGGACGGAAGGAACCACTCCCTTCCCCTGGGAACGGTTTTGGTTACTCTTGTATTATCATAATACTCTTTCCATAAACTGTTAAGTTGCGGAACATTTATGAATTTGTTTACATTGTTTGTGATATCTATATGAATTAAGGTGACCTTTTCGACGTTCCGTGTGTGTTCCGCTTTTTTGATAACTCTGTGTATTAAAAGAATTTTTTTTTCTTTACTGAATTATGAATCGATTGATTTCAGCCGAGACGGAACTCTCTGAATACCTAATCTATTCTACAATATATCTTAGTAGGAGTAATGACTATGATTAGAAAGTTAGAACTCTAACTTAAAAGTACTTGATGTATTTCTTGTATGATAATAATAATAATCTATTTTTAGCCCACTAATGCAATAATGTAAACAGCGGAGGACAAAAAAGAGAGAGGGACAGAGAGAGAGAGAGAGAGAGAGAGAGAGAGAGAGAGAGAAACACAAAGTAAAGATTATGAAAAAGTGGCAATCGACTTAAGTTAATATCTGACAGTCTTTTGCTCGCTACAGCAACTTTCCCAATAGCATCATTTATTCCGAATTTACGTGCTATTCTCCTATTCTGGTACCAGAAACGGAAGTTGGAATAAAATGTAAATATTTACAGAAACTGAAATACTGAATACGAATAGAAGAAGAGCCTTTCTTTTTCAAAAGTAAGTAAAACCTGGAAAGATATAAAACTGAATTGCCATAAAAAAGAAAACAATTTGCACAGAGCCTTACGGTTATATTTCCCTCCATTATCAACAACCTTTGAGCAACTAAGTCTAATCTTCAACCTGGAGTCGCAAACTAGCCGTGAAGGGAAAGAACGTAAACTAGTAGTAATATTAATACCCAAGCGTCAAAACGATAATACAGGAAAAAGTTTATACAAATCGGGGGGGGGGGGGGAGAGAGGGAAGCGAGAAGAGCCAAAGGGATGGTACTAGCACTTATCTACATTCAGGCAAAGATCCATACATGCAATTGCTCCCCCTATGTAACTTACTCTACGCAAGTTACTTTACTGTGTATGTATAGTGGCTTCACTAAATTACTGAGTAATTTTCTTATTAACGGTACGGAATAATTGAAAGGAAACGGAACTATCAGGATTCTTGCTCTTTCCTCCACATTGTCAGAATAACTATAGTGATTTTCATTAGACAGTTGGTTCTCTAAGTCAAAAATGGAGTTTTCCTGAAATTCAACTGAAAGTAAGGAGTAGCATTAAAACTTAAAGCAAACAGAAATTATTATGTATATGGTGGGGATTCACCTCTCCTCAATAGCTCGCTCTTCAGGCTAAAGTTATTTAGTATTTCCCAAAAAACTTTTTATTGTTCCAATTAAACGGCCTTTGTGTTTCGGAAATCGTTCTTAAGGAATTGGGACGAAAATTAACGAAAATTTTCGTTAATTTTGAAAATTAACGAAAATTATAGCGTGAATAGTGAGGTATTGAGGAGGTGCATCCCCCTCATACACGTAATAATTTCTGATCGATCGTTTTTAAATAACACCTAGAAATCCGGCTCCATCTCCATGGAAAATTCCCTCTACCCACAGACAATCCCTCAATAGAAAGTTCCTCCCATAAAATGCCCCCCAGCAGGAAAATTCCCCAAAGACAATTACAGTTTCGCTAAAAATTCCCTCCTCTCTTGCGGACGATTCCGCCTGAAAATTTGTTCTTAGCATACTGTTATTTGAAAAAAAAAACTTTAGTTCCTTATTGTTTTTAAACCATGACGGAATCCCCCCTCCGTGGAAACTTTTTCGCACAAATCCCTTCGCTTCGAATCTTTTTTCACACAAAGAAGCAAAAATTTGCTCCTTCAGAAAATTTCCTCCCTGGAGGATTTATCCCCCGGAATTTCTCCAGAAAGATCATCTAGACAATTCCCCTTAACATCTCCACATGTAAAATTGAATCAGCAAAGAGAAAGTAAGATAAATCAAAATGGTTTCATATAGTAATTCTGGCGAATTCCCCCAGAGAAAAATTTCCCCTGGATTTCTCCCCACCCGTAGAAACTTTTCTCCCCTTGGAAAATCTCCTAAGCAGATATTTCACCTCCCCCCCCCCCGAAAAAACAAATGATATGCGCAAACAATGGACAAATTTAATGACTTTTAGACCTTTCCCCAGGGGCTGTGGGGGGCCATGTTATCTCCAAAGGTATAGTTGCTGAACTAAGCAAACTAGAAAACTACGTTGAACAAAATGGCCGGGTCAAAATTTTTATCAGACTACTTTGGAGAAAAGGGGGCGTGGGGGGGGGGGGCTATTACCCTCCAATGTTTTTTGTCACTTGAAAAGCGCGCTAGAACTCTTAATTTTTGATCGAAATAGCCCTCTCTTTATGTTCTAGGACTACTGGTTTGATACGATCACCCCTGAAAAAAAAAACAAAAAAAAACACGCATCCGCGATCTTTCTTCGGGCAAAAAATACAAAATTTCACATTTTTCCGGATGGGAGCTTGAAACATCTACAGTAGGGTTTTCTGATACACTGAGTCTGATACCATGATTTTCGTAAGGAGGGCTTTACTTTTAGGGGATGTTTCTCCTTTTTTTTAAATCATGCAAGTTTTCTCAGGCACATAGCTTTTTATGGATAACAATGAACTTAATGAATATTATATATTTCGAATCAACAGAACAAGCCAATACTTTTGATGTATCTATTGATACCAAAGCTCCGTTTTTTAGAGTTTCAGTTACTACTGAGCCGCGTCGCTCCCTATTTGAAGTTCGTTACCACGAACTGTTTGATAGAGGTTTTACTGTTCCAATTATTGGTAAATTTATTTTAATAACTATTATTATCATTATTTATTTCTGACCCACTATACAACAACATAAGTGGAGCGATATGACACAAGCAAGAACAAAAGCAAGAATAACAAAAGCAGAACAACAAAGATCGCACTTACTAGTAGAGCGGACGAATTAAATTTTGGAAAGGGCTTGAGGGAAAACACAAATTTACTTTGAGCTTGGTACTTACAGACTCAAAAGATGAAAGTGTATAAATCCCATCATATCTTCGGACCATAGCGTCGTTACATTGCCATTGTGGAAGTTAAGTCAAGTGTCGACGGAACTGTCAGAATTCTTTTCTAATTGATATCAGAAAAATTACAATCATTATGATTTGAAAAATATTCACTATTTATAATTATTATTCTATACAATATCTTAATTGTATTTTAAAATTCGAAGTTTTCTTAGATTTAAAAGTTTGGCGCAGTCTTTTTTGCTCGGATCTTTTCGTGTTCCAAAAATGTCTCTAAACCGAACAAGGTAAATAGGCTTAATTACCTATTATGTGCGACCTATACAACCTACCGGCCCTCCCCCTTCCGCGTGACACTGATGGAGATGTGTAAGAAATCTTGATAGCTATAGATATTTAACAACAGAACCTCGTTATGTACCTTAAACAATGCTCTAATGAGACCTCATTTTTTATTATCTTCTCACATCGCACCTGAATATTAAAATTTTTCTGGAGGGTTTAGGAGGTGGACAAAACTGAATGCAAGCATTCAAAATAAAATTTACAATAGCCAACAATTTTCTACTTAACCATGTTTTTAATAGATTATTTTGGGACAACACAGTTCTCAAAGCCAGCTATAGAAAAATGTATTTAAGGGATTCGGCCCAAAAATTTTATTTTTTTTTCACTGTCAATCTTATTTCACTATTGTTTCTTGAGATTGCGACTATTTTTCTGTATCTGTTTACAATTTACTTAATTTAAACTTTTTTTCATGCTTTTGCTCAATTTGGTAAGTAGAAATCAGAGTGATGGTTTTTTTGCTGTGGCCTTGAGTAAAACAGTTTCTGATACCCCCTATGCTTCTTTGCAAAAGCGTCCTAATAATTTTCAGTCGAATTTCGCAGATTATGATACGCTTCAAGGAAGCGGTTTCAGTAGCTTTGGAAAAGGTCTTTCACATATTGAGACGCAATTGTACTTAAAAGGGGACGATCTTCGCAATGTGATAATCAACCAAAATCAGGGATATCAAAGAATGTACAAGTCAGAAAATAGTTCATCTAATTCATCTCCTGTTGATGACCGACGAGGTCAAAAGAAGGGGAGAAAGCTACCAAATATACACCTTATTGAAGAAAATTTTCAAAACTTCAAAACTCATGAAGAAAAGACAATTATTTTCGATTTGAATGGTGATGCTGTTCAACCATATGAAACCAAAGATAGACGGCTTTCCCGAGCTGTAACTGTGATAGAAGATAGGTCTCGATTCCGTAATCTTGTTAAACATAGTAATCCTATCCAGAAAGAAGGGATATCTCATAAGAAGGAATCGTATCCAACAGTTATAAATAAAAACAGAAAAGAATACAGCTGTGATTATAGACAATACTACGAACAAGAACGTAATTTGGCTGGAGGTACGAGAAAAGACGTTGATCCTTCAAACAAAAGTGCATTTTTGTCAAAAGCTAAACGTGAAAGAAGTAGTGATGAAAGTGGTATTTTTTCGGGAACAGAGAAGCATTCTCCTTTAAGTCATACTAGCCTGTTCCAAAAAGACCCAAAAATTGTGGAAGGATACAAAACTGATAAAGTGCAAAAGGTCCAAAGACAAGCAAAAGCTGAAGAAGAGCGAATCGACGACTTTGAAGTTCCGCGGGTCAAACTGCCACCGGTTGAAGCACGACGTGTAATCCGTGACAAATCCCCGAGAAGCAAGAAAAATATACGAAAAAAAAGTGACGAAACACCTTATTACTGGGTAGATGATAGTTTAGATACTTCTGATGATGTCTTCTCTCCAGAAGTCGCTACTAAAATCTTAAAATTGGACAAACACACAGCAAAACTTGATGAGTCAAAAAATATGGACAGTACGGATAGTAATGACGTACCTAAGGCTCGTCGAGTTCGGGCTGACTCTGTTGTTAGCATTAACGAAAATATGCAGTATTTAGAATTTCACCCAGATAAAAGTACTAATAGCTTAAAACTTGATGCTGTAACTGTAGCTAATAACCCCCTAACACCTTCTCCTATTAACCCTTCTAGGGAGGTAATGCAATCTGGAGCTTCTAATGGTGGAATGGAAAGAAGAATGATGAGTGAAAGGTCAATTTCTCAATCTGACTGTCCTCCTGATGATAAGATTGGTAAGTGGCTTAGTTTCATTATGTCATTTCGGTGCTTGTCTCTTAAACAGAACATCATCAAGAATTACGCTATCAAAGATCTAACAAAACAGGTTTGAATCGGTTATGACTTGCTTATTTTGAGTGAGAAAACTACGATGTAGTTATATTTTAATTAAATATTTAATATTTAGAGGTGGCTAGGGATTGGGTTAAGTTAAGTTATATTGGATTAGGTTAGGTATTTAATATAATGCGTTCTGCGCTCCCTGCTATCCATAATTCTTTGTCATACTTTCCATAATTTTATTTCTAAAGTAATATATTATCATCATGTTTTGGTGCACTTCATTAGGATTTATCTATCTTCAATTCTTGACGATGTTCTCCTTAACAGACAAGTACCGTCATTTCTTCGTGTCATAAGAAAATTCAAGCATATCAATATTAGGAGTAGGATTCAGCATAGATATTGTTTGTCTGCATAAAAAAAGTATTGCATGGTGAAAGAGTTGAATCTAAATGCAGAAATTGGCAGTAAATTTTGACCGTTTTAAATGAAGCTGGTAATGTCAGTTTTTTAATTTTTGAGCAAATTACAAATTACGTTTCGGTACTTGGTAATTATACGGAGCACACTTAAGAATTACGCTTAGGTTAGATCTCTGAAAACCAGTTTCATGGCAACAAAGACGGGAGATGCAACGCTTTGGACTTAGACAGAATGCATTGGACTTGTATAATTTGGGGCTATATATTTGCGCATTAGGGGGGGGGGGTTGTTAGGTTATGTTTAGGGTGCTGTCCAAATGCTTTACCCTAATGTCCTCCCCTAATGTGCAAATATATAGCTCAAATTATATTACTATATAAACTAAAGGTTATATAAAGGTTATTTTTCATTAGGATTAACCTAAATCCACTTCTTGGGTGTCTTCCGTATTATTAACAAGTACCTACGTCTCAATTATTCGTTTTCCACCAGCTCTTGTATTCTACCAGCTTCTAGTTTCCCGTTGTTTGATATCGTTTCCCTGTTGTTACTATTTGATTTTTTTTTAAGTTTATTATATATTACTCACTTCTGATTTTTATAGTGACTTATAAATAAATTGATTAATTAGCCCTCATTTAGGAAGGCCGTCAAGATTTCTGGATATGTGTGCAGTTTGTACATCATATAAAAAGTAGCTGCTATTAGTGAGTAGATAAAAATGCACCAGGAAGCAGCTTTTAAATACAATTCATGTAAAATCGAGGAAACTCTGGAATGACACCCTAGGTATATGGTGCTGGTGGCTTGCTAAAAAGTGTTAAAACGCGTTAACACCTATTTTGTGTGTAGTCTATTTTAATTCATATGTGTATGAACTTGTGATTTGTGTATAGTAGTTTCCTCATAGGAGTATTGCTGATCGAGGGCCGAAAAGTTAAAAATTAACATAACCCACTGAAAACATGAGAAAACGAAGGTTAGAGTCCAAGTGAAAATATTCAAAAAAATCGCTGCTTATAAAATTAAACTAAGTCACATTATTTAAATGTACTATGACTCATTAATTTAGAAGGTGATTTTAAGCACAAAAGAAACAAATCAATTACAAGTCAAATGAGTACTTTTGCCCGGACAAGGATGGAAAATCAAACAAACAGATGTAATGGGCATGTTCTCATTAACTTAAATCCGGGAGAGGAAGGATAAGTTTGAAACTGAAAAAAGCAAATCAGACTGGAAATCTCTACTTTCTAATATTTTTTTAGCAAATTTCAAAATAAGAACTGGATTCCAATTATTTTTTTCCCACCAGTTTTTGGTTTCAAAACCAAAATAGGCTGTGGTATAATTAGTTTCAGAACTTTATTTCAATATTTTAGTTGACCTGGTGAATGCAATATTAAGATCATTGTCATAATAAATAGGGATTGAACTTTTTGATTTTAAGTGGCTCCTTTTTGGAAACTTTTAATAGTAGCCTACTGATAATCTTTATTATAAGCAATAGCCTTATAATGGGGTCAAAGGAAAATCAGAACATACGGATAAACCAAATGTAAACTTTAATTCAGTGTATATTGGATTTGGGTTAAAAAGCTCTGCTACTTCAGAACTTCTGTCCCATTCTTAGAACTTCATGTTCTGTAGTTTAGTATCTTCTCATAGTTATTTAGATAATGAAGCTTTAACTTATAGTAAAATTGCCTTTAACTTATAAGCTTTAACATAAGCTTTTTAAGCTTTTTTATTATAAGCTTTAACTTATAGTGAAATTGCCTTGCATGTATGATAGATAGATAAAGTTCAAGTAGAGTGAGTGATGAGCTCAATTCGTAAGTGCTGAATGGAGCAAACGTGCCATTTAACTCTTTAGCTCAAAAGACAGTAAATAAATGGGTAAGAATTATGATAGAAGTTTGTCTGAAGTTTGCAAATTTTCTATCAATTTTCCAGAAAAATAGAAATCATTTTTTCTAGTCTGATAAATAGTGTAATCAAGAAGAAAACGAAATTGTGCTAACTTCAAATTTTAACTTGTCAACAATTATGCCATAAAATTATTTCTTCGACGCAGGAGATCGAAAATTCCTTATTTATTCTAGATTCCGAGGAAATTATTCTGGGACGTCAATTTGATAATCCAAAATTCCGATGTTTTGTCTGAAAGCAATTTCGATTATGATTTTACTTTTGAACTTTCATATTCATGTAAATCTTGACCCACGAAGTAAACTAAAAAAGCTCAAACTGTGAGATCTACCGGAATGTGTTGTCAATTTCAGCCAAACTTGGTGGTAAATAAGAGCAAGTGTCCTAGTAGTGCCTTTTTGGGTATGTAGTCACTCTTTACCCTGTGGGCAGGGGAATAGGGTCAGTTAATTTTTGTCATAAGAATATTTATCAGAAGGTGTTGACGTATCTTAGCAGATATTAGCTCTTAATTGAATCAGTGTCAAGGATTGATTCCACAGAAGAAGGAAGACGGGTCCTTAAATTCTTCACAAAAGGCGTTGTACCAGGATCCAAACCAAACTTGGTGGTGAAAAAGAACAGGTGTCGTAGTAGTGCCTTTTTTGGTATGTAGCCACTCTTAACCCTGTGGGCGGGGGAATAGGGTCAGTTAATTTTTGTCATAAGAATATTATCAGTAGGCGTTGACGTATTTTAGCAGATATTAGCTCTTAATTGAATCAGAGTCAAGGATTGATTCCAGAGAAGAAGGAAGACGGGTCCTTAAATTCTTCACAAAAGGCGTTGTACCAGGATCCAAACCAAACTTGGTGGTGAACAAAAGCATGTGTCCTAGTAGTGCCTTTTTTGGGTATGTAGCCACTCTTAACCCTGTGGGCGTGGGAATAGTATCAGTTAATTTTTGTCATAAGAATATTTAACAGAAGGCGTTGACGTATCTTAGCATATATTAGCTCTTAATTGAATCAGAGTCAAGGATTGATTCCAGAGAAGAAGGAAGACGGGTCCTTAAATTATTCACAAAAGGCGTTGTACCAGGATCCAATCCAAACTTGGTGGTGAACAAAAGCATGTGTCCTAGTAGTGCCTTTTTTGGGTATGTAGCCACTCTTAACCCTGTGGACGAGGGAATAGGGTCAGTTAATTTTTGTCATAAGAATATTTACCAGAAGGCGTTGACGTATCTTAGCAGATATTAGCTCTTAATTGAATCAGAGTCAAGGATTGATTCCACAGAAGAAGGAAGACGGGTCCTTAAATTCTTCACAAAAGGCGTTGTACCAGGATCCAAACCAAACTTGGTGGTGAAAAAGAACAGGTGTCTTAGTAGTGCCTTTTTGGGTATGTAGCCACTCTTAACCCTGTGGTCGTGGGAATAGGGTCAGTTAATTTTTGTCATAAGAATATTATCAGAAGGCGTTGACGTATCTTAGCAGATATTAGCTGTTAATTGAATCAGAGTCAAGGATTGATTCCAGAGAAGAAGGAAGACGGGTCCTTAAATTCTTCACAAAAGGCGTTGTACCAGGATCCAATCCAAAATTGGTGGTGAACAAAAGCATGTGTCCTAGTAGTGCCTTTTTTGGGTATGTAGTCACTCTTAAACCTGTGGGCGGGGGAATAGGATCAGTTAATTTTTGTCATAAGAATATTTACCAGAAGGAGTTGACGTTTCTTAGCATATATTAGCTCCTAATTGAATCAGAGTTAAGGATTGATTCCAGAGAAGAAGGAAGTCGGGTCCTTAAATTCTTCACAAAAGGCGTTGTACCAGGATCCAATCCAAACTTGGTGGTGAACAAAAGCATGTGTCCTAGTAGTGCCTTTTTTGGGTATGTAGCCACTCTTAACCCTGTGGACGAGGGAATAGGATCAGTTAATTTTTGTCATAAGAATATTTACCAGAAGGCGTTGACGTATCTTAGCAGATATTAGCTCTTAATTGAATCAGTGTCAAGGATTGATTCCACAGAAGAAGGAAGACGGGTCCTTAAATTCTTCACAAAAGGCGTTGTACCAGGATCCAAACCAAACTTGGTGGTGAAAAAGAACAGGTGTCTTAGTAGTGCCTTTTTGGGTATGTAGCCACTCTTAACCCTGTGGGCGGGGGAATAGGGTCAGTTAATTTTTGTCATAAGAATATTATCAGAAGGCGTTGACGTATCTTAGCAGATATTAGCTCTTAATTGAATCAGAGTCAAGGATTGATTCCAGAGAAGAAGGAAGACGGGTCCTTAAATTCTTCACAAAAGGCGTTGTACCAGGATCCAATCCAAACTTGGTGGTGAACAAAAGCATGTGTCCTAGTAGTGCCTTTTTTGGGTATGTAGACACTCTTAACCCTGTGGTCGGGGGAATAGGATCAGTTAATTTTTGTCATAAGAATATTTACCAGAAGGCGTTGACGTTTCTTAGCATATATTAGCTCCTAATTGAATCAGAGTTAAGGATTGATTCCAGAGAAGAAGGAAGACGGGTCCTTAAATTCTTCACAAAAGGCGTTGTACCAGGATCCAAACCAAACTTGGTGGTGAACAAAATCATGTGTCCTAGTAGTGCCTTTTTTGGGTATGTAGCCACTCTTAACCCTGTGGACGAGGGAATATGATCAGTTAATTTTTGTCATAAGAATATTTACCAGAAGGCGTTGACGTATCTTAGCAGATATTAGCTCTTAATTGAATCAGAGTCAAGGATTGATTCCAGAGAAGAAGGAAGACGGGTCCTTAAATTCTTCACAAAAGGCGTTGTACCAGGATCCAAACCAAACTTGGTGGTGAACAAAAGCATGTGTCCTAGTAGTACCTTTTTTGGGTCTGTAGCCACTCTTACCCCTGTGGGCGGGGGAATAGGGTCAGTTATTTTTTGTCATAAGAATATTTACCAGAAGGCGTTGACGTATCTTAGCAGTTCTTAGCTATTAATTGAATCAGAGTCAAGGATTGATTCCAGAGAAGAAGGAAGACGGGTCCTTAAATTCTTCACAAAAGGCGTTGTACCAGGATCCAATCCAAACTTGGTGGTGAACAAAAGCATGTGTCCTAGTAGTGCCTTTTTTGGGTATGTAGTCACTCTTAACCCTGTGGGCGGGGGAATAGGATCAGTTAATTTTTGTCATAAGAATATTTACCAGAAGGCGTTGACGTATCTTAGCATATATTATCTCTTAATTGAATCAGAGTTAAGGATTGATTCCAGAGAAGAAGGAAGACGGGTCCTTAAATTCTTCACAAAAGGCGTTGTACCAGGATCCAAACCAAACTTGGTGGTGAACAAAAGCATGTGTCCTAGTAGTGCCTTTTTTGGGTATGTAGCCACTCTTAACCCTGTGGACGAGGGAATAGGATCAGTTAATTTTTGTCATAAGAATATTTACCAGAAGGCGTTGACGTATCTTAGCAGATATTAGCTCTTAATTGAATCAGAGTTAAGGATTGATTCCAGAGAAGAAGGAAGACGGGTCCTTAAATTCTTCACAAAAGGCGTTGTACCAGGATCCAAACCAAACTTGGTGGTGAACAAAAGCATGTGTCCTAGTAGTGCCTTTTTTGGGTATGTAGCCACTTTTAACCCTGTGGACGAGGGAATAGGATCAGTTAATTTTTGTCATAAGAATATTTACCAGAAGGCGTTGACGTTTCTTAGCAGATATTAGCTCTTAATTGAATCAGAGTCAAGGATTGATTCCAGAGAAGAAGGAAGACGGGTCCTTAAATTCTTCACAAAAGGCGTTGTACCAGGATCCAAACCAAACTTGGTGGTGAACAAAAGCATGTGTCCTAGTAGTGCCTTTTTTGGGTATGTAGCCACTCTTAACCCTGTGGACGGGGGAATAGGATCAGTTAATTTTTGTCATAAGAATATTTACCAGAAGGCGTTGACGTATCTTAGCAGATATTAGCTCTTAATTGAATCAGAGTCAAGGATTGATTCAAGAGTAGAAGGAAGACGGGTCCTTAAATTCTTCACAAAATGCGTTGTACCAGGATCCAATCCAAACTTGGTGGTGAACAAAAGCATGTGTCCTAGTAGTGCCTTTTTTGGGTATGTAGCCACTCTTAACCCTGTGGACGAGGGAATAGGGTCAGTTAATTTTTGTCATAAGAATATTTACCAGAAGGCGTTGACGTATCTTAGCAGATATTAGCTCTTAATTGAATCAGAGTCAAGGATTGATTCCAGAGAAAAAGGAAGACGGGTCCTTAAATTCTTCACAAAAGGCGTTGTACCAGGATCCAATCCAAACTTGGTGGTGAACAAAAGCATGTGTCCTAGTAGTGCCTTTTTTGGGTATGTAGCCACTCTTAACCCTGTGGACGAGGGAAGAGGGTCAGTTAATTTTTGTCATAAGAATATTTACCAGAAGGCGTTGACGTATCTTAGCAGATATTAGCTCTTAATTGAATCAGAGTCAAGGATTGATTCCAGAGAATAAGGAAGACGGGTCCTTAAATTCTTCACAAAAGACGTTGTACCAGGATCCAAGCCAAACTCTGTGGTGAACAAGAGTTCTGATCATAGTAATGTATCCCTATGGTCTGAATTTGATCCAACCCCTGTACGAGGAAGGGGTAGTAACAATTTTAAAACCTCTTTTTATTAGCATGAACAAGTAGTGGGTGGCAGAATTTTATTAACAAAACCTGGTCAACAACACCTGTCATGGTTTTGTAAGTTCTCAACGTAATTTGATTGGAATTTGATGAAAATAGGAATCAGAAGTTTTATGCGCCTTTAGAGGGTTCAAATACAAGCCGATTGCCGCCAGTGTTGCTCCGTAACTTTTTATCCATAGGTCTGAGTATTTTGTGACGCTTTTCTCGTAGCCATGGCACCGAAGGCGTAGTTTAAATTCCTATTTAAAAACAAAGATTATAAATAGTGAAATATTGTAAACACTTGAGGTAGCTATGATATTGTGGAAAAAACTCCGTACCAAAAAAACATTTTTTTTTTTTTTTTTATTAACAAATGGGTCACACACACAATAAAAACAACATTAAAATCTCCATATAAATCTAGCAAAGCTAAACATTACCTCTTACTATCATAATAGGCTCCGACGCATATTACCATGTTGGGGACGACCCAAAAAAAGGACGATTCAGCTACTAATACACTTCCTCGGGAAAATAAAACAAACAAAAAAACGCTGGCTCCTTCTCCCCTCTCCCAGCTCTACTAAACATTTGGTCAACAATTCTAAAAATAATCGATTTACAGGGAACTTAAGTAATCCCAATCTCATACTTTATAATTCATTATGCTTCCCTACACATACCGGCACTCCCCTCACTCAACACACTGATCAATTTCGCGTTTAGCACTCACAAGCGAATACTCACTCCCAAATCAATCACTCAATCCATCTCTACAATACTGCTTAAAACAAATACATCGCAAAGAAGCCCGGAATTCATCAAGGCCCTTCTTAGCCTGTTCCAAACTTCAGGGCCATTATACCTAATAGAAAACATAGATCTGGTAGTAATGATTTCAATACATGGCAATATCTCTTTACTTCTCTAGTTTTTCCACTTGGGAAAATACGCTAGTTATTCAATATTCAGAGAATGCTGTTTTCCCTTGCAGGCCATTTCATTTTCGTCTATAGGATATTCTCGAGTATGTTGGATTTGAATTCTTATTAATATATATTATTATTACAAGCTTCCAGACAACCTTCTTAAATCCTTAGATTTGTTGCAAAAGGGTTCGAAAATAAATTTTTGTCTTGATTCACTAACATCTATTTATTTTTAAACTTACCTTAATTGCTGATGCTGATGAAAAAAAAACAATCTATCGTTTGCCTATAGCGTTTAACGCATTACTTTATTGTCCCGTTAATGTCCGTCACGGTATAGTCATTATCAAACTGTTCGTGGTAACGAACTGTAAGTAAGGAGCGACCCGGCTCAATGGTAACCGAAACTCTAGAAAACGGTATTTTGATACAAATAGATACATCAAAAGAATCAGATTTTAATGCTGATTTCAAATATATAAGTTTCATTAAGTTTAATACTACCCATCAAAAGGTAGGCACCTGAGAAAAGTTGGCTGATTTTCGAAAAAAGGAGGAAAGACCCTCTTAAAAATATAGCACCTTAAAGAAAATCACACCATCATATTTCGCATATCAGAGAACCCTACTGTAGAAGTTTCTAGCTCCCATCTACAAAAATGTGGAATTTTGCATTTTTTGCCAGAAGAAAGATCACGGGTGCGTGTTTATTTGTTTGTTTTTTTCCCCCAGGGGTGATCGTATCGACCCAGTTGTCCTAGAATATCGAGGGAGCGCTCAATGGAATGGAAATTAAAAGTTCTAGTGCCCTTTTTAAGTGATCAAAAAAAATGGAGGGCAACTAGGCCCCCTCCCACGCTCATTTTTATCCTAAAGTCACCTGATCAAAATTTTGAGATAGCCATTTTGTTCAGCATGGTCGAAAATATAATAAGTATGTCTTTTAGAATGACTTAATCCCCCTAATTCTCGGGGGGAGGGCTGAAACTTATGAATTTTACCCTATGTTAACATATAGGCCTAGTACTCGCTATTTGGAAGTATAAAAACATTTTCTGGGGAGATTTTTCCTGTTAGTGTGGGAGTGGGGTGGGTGGGGGGTTATGTGGGAGGATCTTTCCATGAAGGAAGTTTTCATGGGGGAAGGGACATTGCTATAAAGGGGACGCCGGACTTCCCAGCATTATTTAAAAAAAGATCAGAAATTTAAAATAAAAAAACAAGTATTTCAACTGCAATAGCAGCAACATCGAAACTTCAAACGAACAGAAAATATTATATATATTATTGGGTTCACCCCGTAGTCAATACCTCGCTCTTTAAGCCAAAGATTTTTTAGTACTTTCATAAGAGCTATTTATTCTAATTAACGGCCTTTGTGATTAAGCAGTCATTTTTAAAGAATTGGAACAAAATTCGAACTTTCGCTTAAAGAGCAAGGTATTGACTAGGGGGCGAACACCCTAATAAACAAATTAAAAATATATAAATATAGAAGTTCGTTACGTAAGTTAATTCTTAAGTTACGTACATTTATTACTAATAAAAACGTTCGTTAATAAAATTACACAACTTTCGAGAAAGCCATTTAACCAAATAAAAGTAAATTAATATGAAAATTTTGTTTTAATTATTCATGTACGGTGAGCCAAGATCAAAACATGCATTTATTCAAAAATGTTCAAAAATTTAATAAAAAAAACAAGTTTTTTAAACTGAAAGTAAGGAGCGACATTAAAACTTAACACGCACCGAACGTAGGCCCACTCTGACATGGGCGGGCCCCGCCGCCCCGCCTCGCTCTGTACGCTACAGTTTGACTTTGTCTCACAACTCTGTTTTTTAATACAATAAAAAACTTTAGCGTAAAGAGCGAGGCGTTGAGGAGGGGACAGTCTCTTTCATATACGTATATTTATTACTAATAAAAACGTTCGTAAATAAAATTAAACAAGTTTCGAGAAAGCCATTTAACTAAATAAAAGTAAATTAATATGAACATTTTTTTTTAATTATTCATGTACGGTGAGCCAAGATCAAAACCTGCATTTATTCAAAAACGTTCAAAAATTAAATAAAAAAAACAGGTTTTTTAAACTGAAAGTAAGGAGCGACATTAAAACTTAAAACGAACAGAAATTATTCCGTATATGAAAAGGACTGTCCTCTCCTCAACGCCTCGCTCTTTACGCTAAAGTTTGACTGTGTCTCACAACTTTATTTTTTAAAACAATAAAAAACTTTAGCGTAAAGAGCGAGGCGTTGAGGAGAGGACAGTCCCTTTCATATTCGGAATAATTTCTGTTCGTTTTAAGTTTTAATGTCGCTCCTTACTTTCAGTTTAAAAAACTTGTTTTTTTTATTTAATTGACCACAAGAGATGAATTATGGAAGACTACGGTACCAATAATGTGCCCCATATGTAATTTGGTCAACTGGACCATGTCCGAAAACATAATCTTGATCATTGACAAATCATATTTATTTATTTAAGACAAATTTCTTTGAAATTAGAAAAGATCAAAATTATCCGCTTCTGTGTAGCTCAAATGTAACGTTAAAATCAACGAAGAACATGGATCATTCATAACTTTTAGTATTTTACGGGCTAGTTCATTATCTTTATTAAATAAAAAAAAAAAATTTTTTTTAACTGAAAGTAAGGAACGACGTTAAAACTTAAAACCAACAGAAATTATTCTGTATATGCAGAATAGGGCTGTCCCCTCCTCAACGCCTCGCTCTTTACGCTAAAGTTTGACTTTCTCACAACTCTATTTTTTTTAAACAATAAAAAAACTTTAGCGTAAAGAGCGAGGCGTTGAGGAGGGGACAGCCCCATTCATATATGGAATAATTTATGTTGGTTTTAAGTTTTAACGTCGTTCCTTACTTTCAATTCAAAAAACTTGTTTTTTTTATTTAATTTTTGATCGTTTTTGAATTAATGCAGGTTTTGATCTTGGCTCACCGTACATCAATAATTAAAACAAAATTTGCATATTAATTTACTTTTATTTGGTTAAATGGCTTTCTCGAAACTTGTTTAATTTTATTTACGAACGTTTTTATTAGTAATAAATATACATAACTTACGAATTAACTTACGTAACGAACTTCTATATTCATATATTTTTAATACGTATATTAGAGGGTTCGCACCCTAGTCAGTACCTTGCTCTTTAAGCTAAAGTTCGAATTTTGTTCCAATTCTTTAAAAGTGACCGCTTAATCACAAAGGCCTTTATTTAGAATAAATAGCTCTTATGAAAGTACTAAAAAATCTTTGGCTTAAAGAGCGAGGTATTGACTAGGGGGTGAACCCAATCATATATGTAATATTTTCTGTTAGTTTTAAGTTTTGACGTAGCTTCTGTTGCAGTTAAAAACTTGTTTTTTTTTATATTCAATTTCTGATCTTTTTTTAAATAATGCTGGGAAATCCGTTGTCCCCTTCATAGCAATGTCCCTTCCCCCATGAAAACTTCCTTCGTGGGAAAATCCTCCCACACAACCTCCGACCCCCCCCCCCCACTGCCAGAAAAAAATCCTCCCTGAAAACGTCTGTATATTTCCCAATAAACAATACTATATGTTAACATTGGGTAAAGTTCATAACTTTCAACCCTCCCCCCGGGGACTTTGGGGGATTAAGTCATCCTAAAAGACATACTTATAATATTTTAGTACATGCTGAAAAAAATGGCCATCTCAAAATTTTGATCGGGTGACTTTGGGAAAAAAATGATCGTGGGAGGGGGCCTAGTTGCCCTCCATTTTTTGGTTACTTAAAAAGGGCACTAGAACTTTTAATTTCCGTTCCAATGAGCCCTCCCACGATATTCTAGGACCACTGGGTCGATACGATCACCCCTGGGAAAAAAAAATAAATAAACACGCATCCGTGATCTTTCTTCTGGCAAAGAATGCAAAATTCCACATTTTTCTAGATAAGAGCTTGAAACCTCTACAGTAGGGTTCTCTGATACACTGAATATGATGATGTTATTTTCATTAAGGTTCTATATCTTTTAGGGGGTCTTTCCTCCTTTTTTCGAAAATCAGCCAAATTTTCTCAGGCGCGAAACTTTTGATGAGTAGGATTAAACTTGATGAAACTTATATATTTGAAATCAGCATTAAAATATGATTCTTTTGATGTATCTATTGGTATCAAAATACCGTTTTCTAGAGTTTCGGTTACCATTGAGCTGAGTCGCTCCTTACTTACAGTTCGTTACCACGAACTGTTTGATAGCAGACTAGTATCAGATGCAATTGAAACGCCTCTGCAGCAGTGTTGCCAACGCTTTGAAATAAACTGTACAGGTTCTTCAAATAAAATTGTACCGCAGGAGATTAATTTGTACCATCTGAAGAGTAGGTTTGACTTTTGCCGCAACAAGAAGAAAAGTTTCGATAAACTAAAACTTGGACAGATATCCGAGTTAGAAAGGATCAAGTAAATCCAACATGTAATGGAAGAATCAATTGTACCAAAAATTTCCAAATGTACCGTATTGTATCAGGACCTCCAAATTCTACCAAAACGGTACAATTGTACCGCGTTGGCAACTCTGCTCTGCATTTTGGGAGGACAAAAAAAAATCAATTTCATGAGAAGGGAAGAGTAAAAACAGACTTAATAGTCGCAAAAAGGGGCTTGTGATTAGAATACTATTTTTTGTAGGCACTATTTCTTGTACAATGTGAAAACACTTGAAGTCGGCTAGATCTATGAGGTGTAAAGCTGTCTAAACCTTTGTATATTGGTCTAATGATTTGACTTAAATTATTTAAATGTGGGTTTAAATTAAAATATGCTGGAGGGATTAAAATAAGTAGCAGAAAATACAAACGCAAATTGTAGTCATATTTTTAGAACCTAGTTGGTCTCTTGACAAGCTAGAGCTAACAGAGCTGCTAAGTTAGAATTGGTTTTAGAACAGGCAAGTAGTTATGGAGTACATGTAGATAAGGCTTTAAGCTCAGCCCTACCCTTCTGAAATCTTAAAATGCTAAAACCCTTTTAATGCTATCGGCTAACTTTTGCATTTTCACAGTTTTGATGAACTGGTGGTCAGGCTCATAAAATGCTTAATTTTAAGAATTCAGGTTGTTTATCACAAGTATGGTCCGCAACATTTAATATTTTCCTATAATTTTTATATATTTGACTATTTAATTTTTTGGAATTACTGGAACCCGACTTTTTGCCACATCTACTTCGTTATCTTCTTAACGTTCCCTTTCTCTTCGATGTCATTATCACAAGTATGCCAGTACCCAATCTCCAAACTGCCAACTGTAGCGTGTGATGCAATCGAAGGGGTGCCTTTCAACTATGCTTGCGAAGGTCAAAGGGTCCGTCATTGACAAGGGTTGGATGCCTTTGATACTGACCAGTGGTTGGTTGGAGAACGAATAAAATAACTGAATAGAATAGATGTACAGAGTATGCGAATGTGGGAAGGAATTTCGTGGGTTTAATCCTCCCCCCCCCCCCCAAAAAAATGTACAAATGATTTTCCAATTTTGCTGTAATTTGCCTGTGATTCGAGGTTTTGACAGTGAGGTGTATTTGATGTCCATCCTCAACGATTTTACCACTACTAACAACTCACTGCTTATATTTTTGAGGACATCGAATTATTATCCATGGATACAGCATATAGCATATGAAGATGGTATGATTGCTCGTCAAAAGGCAGTAAAGTATCTTGGCATTATTATACATGAGACTCTCAGTTTCCGATCCTATATTGAAACTTTATCCCGGATTCTATCGCGTAATTTGGGGATGATTCGTAAACTTAAATATATGTTTCCAACTAGTATACTTAGGCTTCTCTATTTTTCGTTAATCCATCCCTATATTTTGTATTGTTCTTCTGTATACATGGGTAATTTTCTTCAATTATTAGTCCTGTGCGAATTATCCAAAACAAGTCTATTAGAGTATTATCAGGAAAATCAGAAATAGAATCAGTTCGAGAAGTCTATAGGGTTTTTAGGATATTGGCAGCGGTGGGTCTTCATCATTTTTATATATTAGTGTTTATGTATAGATACAATATGAAGCAGCTGCCGGAGTGTTTTAACGGTTGGTTTTACAGCCGATGGAATATACATAACCAAAATACTAGGGGTAAAAATGATTATTATGCTCCCTCTATAGTGTCTGCCAGGTCCACGTTTTCTTTTGTTATAAAGGGTATAAATTTATGGAATAATTTGGATAATGATATGAAGAAACTGGAAAATTTTAGTGGTTTTAAAGCAAAACTGAAAGAAGAATTATTGATTAAGTATGAATTCTAGTTCTGTTTGTTTTGGAGGTAACTTGATTTGATTTAATTTAAATTAAGTTGTAATTACTTGGTGGTTTGTGAGTGCGACCCCACAACATGAATATGGTATGTAGTTGCTGTCCCTGTACTATTATTATTATTCTTTATTTATTTTTTTACCTGTTTCACCCCACGTCAACCGTTTGGTTTTGGGTGAATCATATTGATTTTTGTATTTAAACTTTTTGTTAATTAAAAATATCACTATCACTACAGCACCAATCTCCTGAAGCCATGAAAGCAGCGCGCGCTCCTCCTCCATCCCTATTTTTTTCAAAGCTTCCCTCTTTACACCCTACCAAGAAGTTCTAATGTCCTTTAAATCGTTTCTTACGACCTCTTTCTTCTCTATTGGACCTGTGTGCCTGCTGCGAACAACCTGCTTTTCATTTGGCCGTAGATAGCTGGCCGAATAGGACGATCTTTGGCAATCTGTCAGTCTTAATTCGCTGAAAGTTTCCTAGCCATCCCAATCTTTCTTTCATTATAGCACTAGAAAGCGAGATGGAACGCCGTTTTTCGTACACTTTACTGTTTGAAATACGGTCAGTCAAACGAATGCCCAAAAGAATGTTTAGACAATTCCTGTGGAAAAATCTGAAGATTTCTCTTTCTTTATTTCTCTCTCTTTCTTTATGTGGCTCCTATCTTTTTCTCCTTCTTGCACAACCATCACTTGAGGATCACTTTAAATATGTAAAACTAAATAGAAAAAAATTTTCGACTGAAAGTAAGGAGCAACACTAAAACTTCAAATGAACAAAAATTATTCCGAATATAAAGAGGTTTGCCCCTTTCTCAACCCTCACCTCTTACGCTAAAATTTTTAGAGCTTTAAAAAAATATTTTATTCCAATTCAATGACCTTTGTGTTTCAGCAATTTTTCTTAAAGAATTGGGACGTAAAGTCAAGCTTTAGCGCAAAGACCAAGGGTTGAGGATGGGACAGCCCCATCATCTGCGGATTTTTATTTTGTTCGTTGTAAGTTTTACTGTTGCTTCTTACTTTCAGGTGAAAAAAACTTTGTTTTTCTTATTTAATGATATTTTTTCATATTGCTGGGAATTACCATCTCAGTAGCAAATATCCCCTGGAAAATTTACCAGGGCAACTCCCTTCTCCCTGAAAATTCCTATGGAAAATTTCCCCTACGGAATTCTCCTTACTCTCAGTTGAAAAAACTTATTGTATTTATAATTTTTTTAATCTTATTCATCTTGTATGGACTAGCTAATGAGACTTTTCAGAACAAAGGGACCATCGTACGGAATCACTTTCTATGAAACTGAGAAGTTCTATACATAGTTTTTTTTATACCAATAAATACATTGCATATCTCAGGATTTTCAATCGATGACAACTTGGCTCTCTTTGGGCCAAAATCATTGTGTGGCAACACAGAATTTCAGAAAACACCCACTTTTCTGCGGTGCAATCTAATTGAAAGCAGAAAAAGGGCACCATAACTTTTGATTTTTGTTCAAATGGGACTTCTCCCAATCTCTTAGAACCATTAATTTGAGTAGTATGTACATATTGAATTTGCTCACAGGTATAGCACTACCCATGATATTTGCTCACAGGTATAGGACCATGCTATTTGCGTACGGCCATAGGACCATGCTATTTGCTCGGAGGAATAGCAATCTCCATGTTATTTGCTTGCCTTATGTTCCTTCCTGTGTTATTTGCTTGTCTTATGTTCCTTGGTATCTTTCCAGAGCATGTTCTTATGGATTTGGGTGGATTATGTTCCCTCCCATGCTATTCTAGGAGCTTATGTTCCTTCCTGTGCTATTACAAGGGCTTATGTTCCCTCCCATGATATTTTAAGGGCTTATGTTCCCTTCAATGCTTTTCTATGTTCCCTCCCATGATATTTTAAGGGCTTATGTTCCCTTCCATGCTATTCTATGTTCCCTCCCATGCTATTCTAGGAGCTTATGTTCCTTCCTGTGCTATTACAAGGGCTTATGTTCCCTCCCATGATATTTTAAGGGCTTATGTTCCCTTCCATGCTATTCTATGTTCCCTCCCCTGATATTTTAAGGGCTTATGTTCCCTTCCATGCTATTCTATGTTCCCTCCCATGTTATTCTGAGGGAGTATGTTCCTTCCATGCTATTCTATGTTCCTTCCATTGTTATTCTATGGGACCTCTACACGTGATCAAACACGTCATGAAACTACGTGCTATTTGCTTATGTCCTGTTGGTACAATTCCAAACTAGTGGGTATTCCCCGCCTGTTCCTAAACATTGCAAAAAGGATAACAGTATGATCGGGGGATTCCCAGCAAAAATTTTTTTCAACTCCAAGTTTTTTTTTCAACCAGAGTGGGTTTTTTTTCGAGCTTACACCAGTTTTTTTGGCAGCCAATCAGAGAATTGCTTAACAATTCGTCATTGAAACCCTGTATAAAATGTTCATGCTTTGGAATTTAATCTTCATTACGTATTAGCATAGTACACAGGATTTTATTAACTCTGAAACAATGGATATTTCTATTTTCAATGTGAGTACACTTTCATTCTTTATTTCCAAAAAAAAAAATTGTTTTACTATTAAATTCAAATTTCAGGGTGACTTAGCTCCCCTCCCCTCCCACAATACAAAACTTAAAAATATAATGCGTATATTCGATAGAAACGGCAACGCACGCTTTTTTCTATTATGTAAAACAAAAAAACTCCCTTTTCCATTGCTCTGTTAGGAGCATAATTCTGTAGTTTTAGTTCTTTTTCGTTCAAAATGTGGCTTTTCACATTATCAAAAATAGAGTTTCCGGTCTAAAAGTATCTGTGTCTAATCCTCTTAACAAGAACGACAATTTCCAAACAGGCTTTTATATGCGTTATCTGGAATTATTAGTACCATATGTTGAAGGATAGCGGCAAGGGTCTCCTTGACAAATAGATTCTTTTTGGGGTCAAATTAAAGGTGAGTAAAGCCGCCGGACCTCAGGTCTAAACTTAAGGAGGGAATATAGGTGGGACCTAAAATTTATTCATCGGTAATTTTGGACTATGTTATTTTAGGAGAAAATTCTTAGTACTTTCCAAAGCTTAGTAGGTAATATCTTGGCTCATTGTCATGAATTGAAACCTGTTTCTGTGATCTTCATCCTTCAAAGTCAAATTATGAAAGATGTATTTATTAAGCTATTAATTGTTTAAAGCATATTCCAGCCTAGGTAGCATACTAGGACCCCAAGGCTATTCAGTATGACGGGTGTATGTACGCGAAGGAATATTTGAGCAGAAAAATATTGATTTGTAAAAAGGGGATGTTTTTGAAATCCCCTTCCCTCCAAACTCAAAATTTTCCAAAATTTTACTTTAAAAGCTTTTCTTTTTAAATATTTCTAAAGTGCTAATAGTTATAGCACTATAAACATCAGAATTGACTTTATAGGTCAAATTATATTATGGGGGAGATGTTTTTGAAATCCCCCTTCCCTCCAAACTCAAAATTTTCCAAATTTTACTTTAAAAGCTTTTCTTTTTAAATATTTCTAAAGTGCAAAGCCATAGAGTGCTACAAACACCAGAATAAACATTTTTTCTTCTGTAAAAAGGGAATTGTTTTTTTCATGCTAAATTTTGCCTTCTTTTTTAAGGAAGAGGATTCCTACAATTACTCTCCTCCGGAAAATAGAGCTAAGTCTAACGACGTCACTCCAATACAACAAGTGGAGATAGGTGGTCGATTGGGGGCCACTCACATCCATTCCAGACCGACGCTGCCAGCTCAAAACTCACCAGTGCCAACTCCTATGCAGCCAGGTAGAAAGCTGAAAAGAGAATGGATAGTTGCTCACATGATGGGGAGCCCCGCTGGCTCACCTGTGCAGGCCAGTGACATTGACACCACATCTATGCAAGAAACGGATGGCACTCAACAGCAGTCTGAATTTGGAAATGTGAGTATTTTCACCTCTAGCTTCTACCTATTTCTATCCAACTTTTTTTTTGTTTTTTTTTTAAGTATTTTCTTTTTGCCATTTTTCAACACCGTAAAAGTGTATGTCAGAGATATTAAAATGTTAATCCCCCCCCCACCCCCCGACCATTGTTTTAAATTTCTCTGCTCCCCTCAGAGATAGCTGAATATAATGCATTTTTTTTTATTAGCAAAGAAAGCACTCTTGCGTCTTTCTGAACTTTCTGAGGGAGGGGGGTGGAGGCAAGTATTTCGTTTAAATCATCCTAGGAGGAATTGAGTTTTGAGAATGCGGTGAAAAAATGAACATGTTTTTTTTTTTACTTGATCAAATAATGGTTATTTCACATAGAAAATAAAACCTTTTTTCTATAGGTTAATGAATTAACCTTTTCGACATTTTCAACACCGTAAAAGTGTATGTCAGAGATATTAAAATGTTAATCTCCCCCCCCCCACCCCCGACCATTGTTTTAAATTTCTCTGCTCCCCTCAGAGATAGCTGAATATAATGCATTTTTTTTGTATTAGTAAAGAAAACACTCTTTTGCGTCTTTCTGAACTTTCTGTGGGAGTGGGGTGGAGGCAAGTATTTAGTTTAAATAATTCTAGGAGGAATTGAGTTTTGAGGATGGGGTGAAAAAATAAACATGTTTTTTTTTTAACTTTATAGAATAATTGTTATTTCACATAGAAAATAAAACCTTTTTTCTATAGGTTAATGAATTAACTTTTTTGCTGTTTTTTTCAACACCGTAAAAATGTATTTCAGAGATATTCAAATTTGCATCTCCCCCCACCCCCGACCATTGTTTTAAATTTCTCTGCCCCCCCCCCCTCAGCGATAGCCCAATATAAAGCATTTTTTTTATTAGCAAAGAAATCACTCTTTTGCGTCTTTCTGAACTTTCTGTGGGAGGGGGGGGGAGGCAAGTATTTAGTTTAAATAATTCTAGGAGGAATTGAGTTTTGAGGATGGGGTGAAAAAATGAACATGTTTTTTTTTAATTTTATAGAATAGTGGTTATTTCACATTGAAAATAAAACCTTTTTTCTATAGGTTAATGAATTAACCTTTTTGCTGTTTTTTTCAACACTGTAAAAGTGTATGTCAGAGATATTAAAATGTTAATCTCCCCCCACCCCCGACCATTGTTTTAAATTTCTCTGCCCCCCCTCAGAGATAGCTGAATATAATACATTTTTTTATTAGCAAAGAAAGCACTCTTTTGCGTCTTTCTGAACTTTCTGTGGGAGGGGGGTCGAGGCAAGTATTTAGTTTAAATAATTCTAGGAGGAATTGAGTTTTGAGGATGGGGTGAAAAAATTAACATGTTTTTTTTTAACTTTATAAAATAATGGTTATTTCACATAGAAAATAAAACCTTTTTCTATAGGTTAATGAATTAGTCTTTTCGCCATTTTTTTTTCAACACTATAAAAGTGTGTGTGAGTGCATGTGTGTAAGTGTGTGTGTGTGTGCATGTGTGAGTGTGTGTGCATGTGTGTTGTGTGTGTGTGTGTGTGTGTGTGTGTGTGTAAGTGTGAGAGTGTGTGTGAATGTGTGAGTGTCTGCGCTTGTGTGTTGTGTGTGTGTGCGTGTGTGTGTGTATGAGTGTGTGCGCATGTGTGAATGTGTGTGTGTGTATTTGTGTGTGTGAACGTGTGAGAACGTATGTACGTTTATGTGTGCGCGCGTGTGTGTGTTTGTGCGCGTGTGTGTGTATGTGTGCGTGTGTGAGTATGTTTGTAAGTGTATGCGTTTGTGCGAGTGTGTGTGTGAGTGTGTGTGCATTTGTGCGTGTGTTATTAACAAAAATTGTAACTTATTATGCATTGTTCTGTAAATAATACTATAGTCAAAAATTTGTAGTTTATTATGAATTCGATTAATAAATTATGCTATAAGCAAAAAAAGTATGTTATAATTGTGATAAAACTTTCGTCAAAGAAAAAAAAACTTAATCCATTAATTTCCTATTTTCAGGGAGAAGCTATGAAAACTTCTACCTTCCTTGGCCAGAGACTTCAAAGTGTCATGGGAAATTGTTCCTTCTCACCGGATGATATTAGTGAATGTGTGTCATTTAATACAACCCTTGATTTTCAATTTACAACTGAAGAAATGGACAGTCTTATGCAAGTTGTTGGACCTAACTCTTCCGGGGGCATTTTTGATGACAACTTTACTATTAGTGAATTGAGTCCTGTACAAATAGGTGCAGGACATGAAAATACTGTCATGTCCTCGGAATTACGTGAATTTTATTTGTTAGAGTCTGCTCTAAGTCACTTGCAAACATATAGGGTCAATTTTAACCCCCCCCCCCCCCCCCGAAGAAAACGTGGTTGATGAGGGAATTATTTTAACTGACCCTTTAAATATTCTCCATCGCGAAATCGGCAGAATTTAAACACAAAGTGAGATTCAGATTCAGAAATGGGAGGGTCAAGGAGGAGTTAAAGCATCAGTGAATCAAAAAGTTTATTTACAAAAGGGAACATCTGGGGAAATGTTTTATTTTTATTTTTCAACTGGCAACCAGACTTTTTACCCTGGTCTAAACGAATTTGAGAGCAACTTTTTTAACTGTCGACGAATAAATTGCCACCCAGATATGTCGGCTACGGGAGGAGTTCAGGGTTTCAAATTTGAAACGGGACTGCAATGCTTTAAATATGCATTTTTAGCAGCAGCCCATAAAACATTAAAAAAAGAATCGTCAATGAGAAATCTCGACGACCTTGCTCGTAACGGCGGAGAAAATTTCCCTAAAGTAAATTTTGATTGTTTAGAGGGGAAGTATCCGGTGTCCTTGAAAGAAATAACCTTATTTGAAAAATAAAATGAAAATCTTGGGGTGGGGGTGGTTGTTCTCCAGTATGACACGGAATTTGTAGATGGGGGAAAGAAGCCAAATAAAAAAGGAGTTTTGTATACAGTGAGGACACCGATGGTGGAAAACGTTAAAAATTGGGTATGGGCTATTTACGAGCCTCCCAAAGATGTAAATTCCTATGGTAATTTTTTCCCCGTTACAGCAATAAGTCGACTCCTATCCCAAGGCACGAACAAAGGAAAATGTCAATATTGTTCCATGTGCCTTTCCTCATTTAGATCTGAGCGAACATTCTCAGATCACATGAACCATTGCAAAATTCATGGCAATCAAAGAATTGAAATGCCGGCACAAGGCAAAGATATTTTACAATTTAAAAATTTCCAAAATTCCCTGCTACAAGTTGATAAAGTATCTTTGGACTGTGAATCAAGATTGGTTGAGGTATCAGACCCATCATGGTCGAATAGATACAAGGAACGCACAATAGTTGCGTGTTTCTATGTGAACACCCCTTATAATTCCGTTATAAGAAAGCAACTTTAGGAGTTTGTTTTTTGCACTGGATGAGGAATGTAGCATGTATAAGTTATTAGTATCCTTAATAAAAATAGCAAACGACGCAATTTCAGGATTGCGTCCCATCAACTACCAAATGATATTGTCAAAATAAAGAGCAACTGGTATAAGAAAAGGGGATGATTTGCTAGGTTTGTAGGAGTGTTCTTGCCCCAAAAGACGCGGTTCAGGATCACGACCACCTTATTGACCCCAATTCAACGGGAAAAAGTAACTTTCGGGGGTGGGCTCACAATTCAAGTAGTTTAAAAATGAATCAGAAAAGCTTTCTTCCGGTTTTTCTAAATAACGCTTACTACGATCTTAAGTATGTGCTACCAGTATTCGAACATCTTCATAGAAACGAACCTGTGGATAATGATGCATGACTGACAGCCAGCATGGGTGATTTACCTACAAAATTATTCCCAAGTCATCGGACAAGCTTCATGTTTTGGAATTTATGTGGAAATTTGTTGAAGTCGACGTTGAGTACACGAATAAAATTCGCTTTTTAGATTCCTACAGTTTTTTCCCTAAGTCATTGAGCGAATTAATTCAAGTGCAGAAAAACGATGACGGTAGCAACACTTTCCCCCTTCTCAAGCGACAATTTCCAAACGATTTATATGATTTGTTGACGGTCAACGGCATCTATCCTTATGATTATAATTGTTTTATTTCGAGATTCACCAAGGAAACTATTCCTCCAATTGAATGGTTTTACGACAGTCTACATGACCGCAGTTGCACCACCAATGAATACATTTTTGCTAAAAAAGTTTGGGCAGAGGGAGAGTGTAAAAACGTCTTTGACTGCTGCAAGCTGTATTTATCGAGTGACTTGTTAACTCTGTCAGACATTATGTGTAAAAAGATGGATAAAATCTATGGGGAATTTAATCTTGATTCGGGCTATTATATTTCGTCTCCTCATTTGGTGATGGATCTCATTCTAAGATTTAATGGGGGAAAAATCGTGCCAATCACTGACAATGATCAGCATTTTTTCATTGAA
The DNA here is from genome assembly GCF_049724085.1 of Artemia sp. Qi Xiang Cuo. Classification (NCBI taxonomy): domain Eukaryota; kingdom Metazoa; phylum Arthropoda; class Branchiopoda; order Anostraca; family Artemiidae; genus Artemia; species Artemia sp. Qi Xiang Cuo. The sequence goes on from NC_142809.1 coordinate 2,197,841, forward strand.
AGATCAATGAAGGGTGGATTCGTTTTTCACAGGGATCGTATCTTAGAAACTGATCCAACTGGAGAGAAGACGGGGACAAAATTGGATGCAGTTTTCCTTGATATGAATGCTTTCTACCGCTCGGCCAGGTCCCATTATATGATACATTGCAGTGACTATAAATGGCTCAATGACCCTCAAGCTCCCCATTTCCCCAACATTGGCGACGACAGTGTTGAGGAGAATGGGCCGGTTGGATGGTTTTTTTAAATTGATGGGGAGATACCAGTCGAGCTTCACGATTCAGTAAAGGATTTTGTTTTCTCGTGCATCAATAGACCTGTGACTAAGGACTCTTTGAGTCCTCGCAATAGGCGTTTAGTCGAGGTGGACGGATTGCATTTGACACCTTAAAAAAAAAAACTTATTGATTATCTTCGGCCGAAAAAAAACATGTTGTACGTCAGTAGTCTCTAAAATTACTGAGAAAAAACGATTTCAACATCACAAAGTTTCACAGATCCCTTCAATTTAGTCAAAAACCATATCTGAACACGTTTTTTGGCACTTTTGACAACATCCGTTCTGAAGCACAGACGGAAGCCAAAAAAGAAACTTATAAGCTCATTTTGAATTTGGCTGTTGGCAGAATGTGTAAGAGTGTTTGCAATAGAACTCGTTTTAATGTCATGACCTATCTCGAACAATATTCCTCGAATTATTACCGATACAAGTTACGCTTCCATCTCAATCTTTGTCCAGGACCTGGTACTATTGATTAGGAAAAAAGACGCATTGTCATGAACAAATATATTGCTGCAGGCAGTGCGATCTTGGAGTTCTCAAAACAGCTCATGTTAGAATTCTACTACAATTTTGCTAGGGTACATTGGCCGGAAGAGAGGCAAGTAGAGGTCTGCTACGGGGACACAGATTCTCTACTGTTAAAAGTGAAAACCTCAAATCTAATTGATGATTTGGCGCACGGTGAATTTATCAGCTCACGGATGGACTACACCAATTGGGGTGGTCTTTACCCAGAGCTAGTGAAACGTCGGGCACCAAATCAGCTTTTATTTTTTAAATCAGAAACGGGAAGCAACATGATTTCCCGCAATATGTTTGTAAGTCCGAAGGTGTACTTTATACAGGCACATGACGAGAAAATCAAGAGATGTTGCTAAGGAGTACCCACGCGCTTTGTTGATAAGAATTTTGACATGAACATCTATAGGAATTGTATTGTTGAAAATACAATTCCACGAGCCAAATTGCTGGCAATTCGTTCTCTCAACTACAGAAACTTTACTGTAAATGTAGAGAAAATTGCCATGATTACCATCTCCGACAAGGTCTAAGTTTGTCAAGATGGTGTGACTACCTTCCCCCTTGGTCACTATTTAACTTCAGACCGGGCCGAATGTGTTATCCATAGGGAAAGTCTCGGTTTGAATAAAGTCCTGTAAATTATTTCCTAAAACCTTTGGGGAGGGGGGGGGGCTCGCGGCCTTTGTAGGGGGGGCCTCGTGGCCCAGGGAAGGGGCGGCCGCCAGCGGGGGGTGCACCGCCACTATCAAAGTTATCTTTTTTTTTTACTTAGAGCAGATTTTTTTTTGTAAATGTTTCATTCAAAAAAAAGTGATATTATTTCAAGTGCTTTAATCTAATGTTGTATTTTTTCTATAAATAAAAAAATAAAAAGTGAATTTAGTTAAGTTTTTTTTCTCCGTGTGCCTATGTAAATGTTTTTTTTTTTTTTATTATAAATAAATTTAAAAAAAGTGTATTTTTTCATGTTTAATGTGCTTTTTTTTCAATGTATTGTTACTTTTTTCTTATGCATATAAGAAAAAAAAATATGATTCTTTATGCTTCTTCTTATTATTATTATTATTATTCTTGAACAGAGCAGAAGTAGAGAAATTATTTAGTCATTAGACAACTATGGTCTACGGTTAGTTGTCCAGGTGAATTTGTGAGCGTAGCATGTATCAATTTAAAACACAATACAGAGCGCTTCTTTGTTAACCGTCAATATCGGGTAAAACAACAATCTTAACTAAAATAATAAAAAATTGCGATAAAATGTTTGTGGAAAAGCCGAAAAAATCTACTATTGTTACAATATTTGGCAGGAGTCAAACGATAAAATAAAAGCAATTGCTGCCACCACCATGGGATTGGTGCAGATACAATTCATACAGGGACTTGATCCTTTCAACATTATTGAGCCAAACTCTTGGCTGATCATTGACGAACTGGCTGAATCTAGTGAATAATGTTCATCGGAAATGCTACCATAGTTTACTGGTTGCTCTCAACATGACCATAATTTCGTTACTCCGGCTTTACACAATCTCTTTCAGCGGAGAAGAGGTAAGTAAACGGTTGCATTGATCCGTCCATATTATACAAAATATAGAGTTGTCCGTCATTCTCTCTCGCTAATAACCCTCAATAAACCAATCTATCCAGGTGCCTCCGAAGTCCAAAAGTCAGCATACTCTCATGCACATAACCGCTGCTACATTTTGTTGGAGCCTAACTAAAATACGCCTAAAGATCGACTCTCTGTCACAGATAAGGTTAAATATACCCTTACTGTATTTCTCAACGTGAACCCTAAAAAGACCAATTAGTCGTTATCATGACACTGAAGAAACTACATGAAAAAAGGAACTTGTTTTTAGTTCTAATCACTTCAAAACCTCCGCTTAGAATGGCAATGCTCAAACACGATATTGTCAAAAATTTCCTTAATCTAATATCTGAACTTTGTTTAAATTTTACCGAGGGTAATGCTCAACTGTCAGAAGTAGTTCAGCAACAGACAAAGCAACATTGTTCCATTGTACGTACGTTGGCCTCTAAAAAGAAAGTTAATAATTTTAAAAGAAAATGACTTCTTCAGGCTGGTGGTAGCATTTTCACACTTTTTCTGCCAATAATTGGGGGACTTATAAACAGTTTTCAATCGAGAATGGCTAACCCATATAACTTGACTCTAAGAGAGCTCGCTCTCTCACCCGAGGAACACTTTCAGAACAATCTGAGTAAATTCCTTGACAATGAAAATATTGAGGATGATAAAAAACTGCTTTTACTTCAAGATGCACTTCGCCGAGTGGACAAACACAAGTCCTATCGATCGAAGCCCACTGCTGCTGCCGCTGCTTGAAAAAATTAGAAGAAGTATGATTTGTTTACATTTTTTATGAATTTGTGAATAATAAGGCCACTCAATAATCTCGAACAAATAACGCGACTCCTAGTACATCTAATTGAAAGTTATCAAGATCATATTAAAGTAGGGATCGTCGTGACAGGGAATTTAATTCGGCGAAAAAGCTATAATCTACTTGATTTAATCTAGGATATGGTTACAAATCGTAAAGGACTATTATCATTTAACGCGCATCTATGCAACTTTTTAAACACATTAAAATTCCCCAAAAGTCTTATTGGCAATATAAAAATTCTAAAAAAAATTAAATGAACATGCATCATCATCATCAACAACAACATTGACACCTTTAATATATAAAGATGAAAAAGAAGAAGATTTTTAATAGATTTTGGAAAATACTAGCACACCACTGATGGCGAGGAAAAAGCGAAAACGTATCATGTCACCATCACCATTACCACCACCAACCGCCAGTATACAAAAGGGTAGTCGACATTACACAGTGTGTTTACATTCAAAATGGCTGAAGTTCTGAAACGTGATTATGAAAATAATGGTGAAGCGGGGATTTTCAGTACATCCACCAATCTTTCCCCAGTCACGGGTGTTCGTACTCAAATTGTACAATAATATATACAAGGTGAATACATCTACACTCTGCATAGAAATCATAGACTTCGTGCAAATAATTATAGAAAAACTAAATCCTTTTTCCCGTTGCATATAATGCAAGCAGATCTCCTGACTCTAGATGAGATTCCAAGACGTCACAATACACCATAAAGGTACATTCTACTTGCAATCAGTGTTTTTAGTCATTATAAATATGCCATTCTATTGTAAACGCTGAAAGGCGTTGAGGTTGCTCGCGTCACTGAAAGTATTGTCAAACTTAATTCATATAAAAAAATTCAAACGGATCACGGTACTTAATTTTTTTGCCCCCCGGTTGAAAGATTACTAGAGAAATTTTATTCACTGCTCTATAGTAGTCATAGTAATATAAAGGCCGCATTGTCCGAACGATTGATAATAACTATTCGACTTTTAATTTCAAGATATTGTACATTGAAAAATACATCGGCTTTTATTCATGATCTAGGTAAAATCATGTTAATTTTTAATCTACGACCTCATCGATCATAATTCAACTCTACGTAACTAGAAGCTCCTCATTTCGAACATTAAGCAGTTGACCCTATTTTTACGCTGGATTCCGATGGATCAGTTGTCCAGATTAAGTATAAATTCAAGGTTGGTGAGGCTGTCCGAATTAATAGGGAAACTACTGTATTTGAAAAGGGGAATTACTTATGGTCCACCAAACTTTTTAAGGTGGCAAAAATCCTAGACACTAAGCCCATGGCATATTGTCTGCATGATACTAAAGCTGAGGAGGTTTTTGGTGGCTCTTATGCCTAAGTTTAGCGCATGGTTAAAAATAATAGTGAAATCTATTAAAATAAAAAGATATTAAAGACTCATACTCGCAGGGGTAAGAAACAGTTACTTGTTCGGTGGCTAGGATACAACTCTGATTTTGATTCTTGGATCGGTGTTGAAGATATTGACAATGCCCATTGATTTCTATGTAACATTCATATCCAGCGTTTCCGATCCTCTCTACAATGACTTGAATGAGACAAGTGATTTTAGGACAAAACTCTCACCTGCCATCAAATTTTACGGTGCATATGAAGTAGTTCTTGTCGACTGTATTCTCAAATAAACCAATGTCATGCTCAGAAAGGACCGTGCGTCTGATATAAGAGTTATACAATTCGATTGGACAATGAAAGGGTTGAACTATGTCGACTAAGAATGGGTTGAAGCACTTAAATATAGCGAATATCCACATGCCAAATTGAAATATATTGAATACGATAATATGGGGGATTTGTGTCGTACAATTAATAGAAAAATCTCATATCGTAGGAATGGTAAATTCCATTTTAATTATTGGAACCTGATAGAATTTACATTAGTTCACCTCTTTACACTGAAATAATTATTCTCAGCGGAAATCTGCGAAACGTCCTTGGCTTTAATCTGAATCCTATAACTTCAGGAAACGGTTTAACCGTCTGAAGGATCGATCAGGTAATTTTTGGTGATTATCCACCTGATTTCGCCTCGGTCTCTTGCATATTTATCTATGTATCTTTTATGGAAACACCGAGAGCCGGTAATTCAATTCTCCCCGTCCTACGTTTTCTTGAACGATCAAAAAATCATGAACTTATTCATCACTATAACTTAAAGCATCTGCAGTATGTTCCTGTAACCACTTCGTATTTGGAACTCTGTCGGTTAACACTAAGAAGGGAATTGGGTAATTCTCTATCAATAACAAAGGGTTTAGCAGTGATTACATGTCATCTTTAAGCCATTGTCAGTGATGGCAACATTAGCTAGATTGAACAATAGGATAATTTCATTTTTTATTTCCGATATCAATTTCTATTTCGATGCTCTGAGTTCTCATGCGGTAACCAATAGATCGGACCTTTCAAAGGGTTGTACTACGATTCCGGACTCAGAGCATGTTATCTGCTTTGCTTAGGTATTTGGTTCAGCACTACCCTTGCCAGAAAATATCTTGTACCTGCTGCATCAAATTTTGCTGCCTCCACATTACAGGACTGGGGGTCAGGCAAGAATTTCAAGGAGAGTGTTAAGGAAAATATTAGATCTTCACCAAGAGCCGTTGGTGAGCAACTAAAATCTCGACAAAATGGGGAAGGATTGAAAAGGATGCTTTCGCGTCATTCACTCATCAGTCTCCAACCAGGTGGGAAGCAAAGTACATCGACACGGACTTTGAGGACTAAAACAAGGAAGACGAATAAACAGAAGAAGAAAAAGAAAAAGATTGTTAGATCAAAGAAGGATTTCGTCTCTTAAGATGACTAATCTCCCCCACAAGGAATCATATCCATCAATCAATTCCTCACTGAATCTATTCAATGCTGAAAATGTTGATGTCAGTGTCAAGTATGGGCATTATGAACAATTTCACCACCTACAGCACCTCTCGGAAAATATACAATTTCAAGTATTTTTCAATGAAGACTGTCTCATTGATTTGTCATCAACATTTATTGATTTAAATATTGCGGTGAAGGAAAAGTCAGATAGTAAAATTCCTAATGTTGGTGATGGTCTCTCTTATGAAAACTGTATTCTACACAACCTATTCAAATAAATTAATGTATTTATTAAGAGAACTTAGGTAAGTCCTACCAATAGTTTATCAAACTTTACATGCGAAATACAGTTTAAAATGATGACACAAATTACATGAAAAGAGTTAAGGGGATCGTCATTGGATCTTAACTATAAAACAGATATTGGTAATCACGGTACCTAGGCTCCTGCAGTGACCCAGGAGTATCATCTAGTTGGAAAATTAAATCATGAGATATTCAATATATCCCAATGGCTACCCCCCAATATCAAGATTGACATAAAGTTACAGATGGCACCATCGAATTTCATTTTGAGAAAAACACTTCCTGCCGCACCTGATGCAAATTTAATGATCACATTGGCAATTCTCCGCATCCGAAAACAACAGGTAATGAGTTCTCTTGCATTGGCAGTGGAAAAGATTAGAGCCAACGGCAAGAACATTAAACTTCTTTTCCCCCATACGATCACCAATCAACGTCTCATTACCACTGGTTCTTGTAGCTATAGCGATTCATCATTTTTCAATGGAGAATTCCCATCAAAATTGGCTTTGGCCTTTTTGAAAAGTGGGGGTGCTGTTGCATCCTGGACTGAATCCCCCCATGATTTTAATTTTTTCTGTCTATCTAGCCTTGTGTGCAAAATGAATGGTATTCCACTGTACACTCTATCATTTGACAAACAATCCTATAGAACTCTGTATGAGTTCACCATGCAGTCGCTAGATGATGACTCTCAATTATTTGAGAATGGAATAACCAATTCAATGTTTTAAAAAAATCATGGGGTTATTGTTTTAGATTTGTTAGGCACACAGGATATGAGTATAGTACGAACAGGGAATGTACGTTTAGAGTGTACATTTGCCGATGCTTTGACTGAGAGTATCATGCTAATATGACTGAGTCAATTTGAAACCTATTGGGAAATCACTCCCGACGGCAGTGTTCTACTAGACGTAGCACCATGAACACAAACCAAATAATCAACGTATTTAGTATGGATCCATACATGTCCCAGTACAAGTCCTATTGCATACCATCGGACTTCATTGAAAAAATTTCTAAGTGTTAACAATACGCTTATCATCGTTAATAGAAGTCCATAAACTTTGAAGACCGGTCATTGCCTATACATCTTTCAAACAGTGGAGAGTATTGAATTTTTCTATCCTCTTGGCCTATCGTATAAATTCTAAGCGCCATACATCAGCAACTTCATTGAAAGCAGTGGGAAAACCATTATTCAAAATGAACGAAGAGTACAAGATTTAACGACTAAGACATTTGGCTTTCAAGCACTACTCTTTTTCATGTTCAGATGTCTTGACTACACCTACAAGCAGTTTCTTGACATCTACGTTGACTTACCTCTATTGAACGACTTTCTAGTGGAGAATATACTTACATGTGTATTTAATATTGATTTTAGTGCCCTACGAATAAAATGTTCTAAAAATGTATGTGAAATTGTTTATTAATAAAAATTTATATACATGATAAAACGACTTTTCTACTCTTTAGATTTCATCTTCTACTAAGTATTTGTCGACAACAACTAGTCCAGGTAGATTATCTGAATTCACAGTGTACTGATCCTGATGTAGTGCAATGTCAGGGTCACATTTTCTACAATAGAGTGTAACTTCACTCTTGTCATATCTCATTGTAAAGTCAATTACGTTGTTATCGGTCATTCTATAGAATTCAATAGTTTGAAATGTCTTAATTTAAGTAGATTCATAAACAGTATCCTCAAGTTGTAAATTACATTCTGTCACAGCCAAATAAAAATCAGTGGGCTATTACTCATAATAGTCATTGTCTTCACAACGATGACGTAGAAACCAAATTCTTTTGTTGTTCCAGCAGTTGAATCGTTGACCCGTTTCCTCCTCCCAGAACAATCTAAAGCCATGACGATACCAATCTCTTAGCAATAAACTAAAATCACGTTTAGTACTCTTTCCAATCATACCGGGAAATGTATTTTCCCACTGATTACATTTATAGTAGCGACAATTGGAACATAGGTAGCCTCCAATATGAGAGTCACACACCCCTTTGAGACTGGAATTGCAATTTTAAATTTGTGCAGCATATCCTTTATGCAATTTACACGGGTTACATAATCTACACTTTTCATCAAACTCATCAATCATTGTGAAATTCTCACTTGATGACAAACTGCCCAGTGTTTACATACATAGTGGACATGTATGGAAAATTTTTTCATGTGTTGACACTCTCACTCTCACAATGAAACTGAGCTAGCAACAACAAAAAGATTGTCTGAGAGAGAGAGAGAGGGAGGAGTAAATATCTCGGTTGTCTCTGATTGGCTGCCTAAAAAACAGGTGCCAGCTTAAAAAAAACAAACCACTCTGGTTGAAAAAAACTTGGAGTTGAAACAAATGTGTGTCGGGAATCCCCCGTTCATACTCTTATCTTTTTTGCAATGTTTAGGAACAGGTGGGGAATCCCCACTCGTTTTAAATGGTACCAACAGGACATAAGCAAATAACACATAGTTTCATGACGTGTTTAATCGCTTGTAGAGATCCCATTGAATAACAATGGAAGGAACATAGAATAGCATGGAAGGGAAAAAAAACCCTTAGAATAACATGGGGGGAACATAGAATAGCATGGAAGGGAACATAAGCCCTTAAAATATCATGGGAGGGAACATAAGCCCTTGTAATAGCACAGGAAGGAACATAAGCTCCTAGAATAGCATGGGAGGGAACATAATCCACCCAAATCCATAAGTACATGCTCTGGAAAGGTACCAAGGAACATAAGACAAGCAAATAACACAGGAAGGAACATAAGGCAAGCAAATAACATGGAGATTGCTATACCTCCGAGCAAATAACATGGTCCTATGGCCGTACGCAAATAGCATGGTCCTATACCTGTGAGCAAATAACATGGGAATTGCTATACCCGTGAGCAAATTCAATATGTACATACTACTAATTTGATACGATCAGCCCTGGGGGAAAAAACTTGAATAAACACGCATCGTGATCTTTCTTCTGGAAAAACATTGCAAAATACTTTATTTTTGTTGATAGGAGCTTGAAACCTCTACAGTAGGATTCTCTGACATGCTGAATCTAAATATGTGATTTCCATTAGGATTTCTTGAAATTTGGGAGTTCACCACTGTTTTGAAAATCAGATAAATTTACTCCGGCTCGTAGCTTTTAATGGGTAAAAGTAAATATATTTTCGGATTTTACATACTTGGAGTCAGCATAAAAGGCAAATTCTTTTGACGTATTTATTACTTTTTTCAAAATTACTTTTCTTATAGATTTTCTGTTACTATTAGGCCTATTCGCTTCTTACTTACAATTCGTTACCACGAAGTGTATTTGAAACTCGGGATATTGTTAAACTCTGAAATCAAAACCTGGCTTTAGTTTTTGGCCTTAAGATTATAGGCTGTAATGATCTACAGTAAGAGATTAGTGCGGAATCTTGTCGCTTTTTACCTAAGCATTTTTAAGACTTGATATGACTATAAGTCTTCTATCCATGTGACCATCATCTTTTCTTCCTTCAAAATGCAAACTACCAATCGTTACCTCTCTGACGCTAAACCTGCGTCAGACGCTTCTCAGAAAAGGAATGTCTATCAACGATTGAAACAGAAGCGATTTTTGATTTGCATTACTTCCAGTTTATTTCATTATGGATCACAATTAAATTTGTATTGCCATGTTTGTACTGTCACTCACATCTCAAGACACTACAGTTTTGGTAATAGGTAATTTGGAGAATGAACAATACGAATAAGGTGGAAAGTGGCACAAAGAAGGAAATGGGATTGGGGAGGATATATATATATATACACACACACATATATATATATATATATATATATATATATATATATATATATATATATATATATATATATATATATATATATATTTATATATATATATATATATATATATATATATATATATATATATATATATATATATATATATATATATATATATATATATATATATATATATATATATATATATATATATATTCAGTGGGTTTTTCATCGTACTAATATTCCTAGAAAATTGCTAAATAGCTCATTTTGAAGGATATTCTGCTCCGTTCAAAAGTTCTAGTTCCCTTTTTAAGTAGCAAAGAAGATTCTGCCACAACAAAGTAATACTTTTTACCATTATGAGATGCAAGATGACAACATTGGTCCAAAGGCCAATAACTACTACTAACAACTCACCGCAGCACCAAGCCGCCTGAGGCCAACACAGCTACGCACGCTCCTTTTCCACCCCAATCTATTCAAAGACGATTGATAAAAAATTAAAAAAAAAAGTCATATATTGAGCCCTCCAGTTGTAGAGGGAGTTGTGTCGCGTTGTGACGCATTCGTCCCTAAAGACACAAGTAGGCCGCATAAAATAAACGGTTAACATAGGCATCTATTTTAAGGCTTTGTTTAACTAGACTAATTCATTTGATAAAAACTTTATACAGTATTGTGGAATTGTGCACCAGCCATTATGAAGAAAGTTTAGTGATATCTGTGTAAATGGAGGAGTAAGCTTGAACCTCAAAAATACATTTTTATGCCCAAATTTCCTAGCTCTCTATACCCCTTCAAATAATTACTAAAGCAGGTCTGGGGGAGGGGGGCTAAAAATGAATCAGTAACCTTCCTTTACTCCAGATACATTTTTTGGACTGTGCCTGTAATATGGGTGGTGCGGTGTGTAGTGCCACTCTTATTGCAGACAATCTTATTTTTGTATAACATAAAATATTACAATCGCATGCTTACCGGCACAAAAGTTGAAGCGCTTGCGGAAGAGACATCATGGGACAGTAATTACGGAGGGAGGGGGCTCCAAAGACTTGCCTTGAAAACCCGAGTCTTTTTCATTTTTAAAAGGGATACAACTTACATCAGCTTCTTCGTAACGAGTAGATGACTCCTATTCAATTGCATTTTTTTTAAAGAAGTTGTTAAAAAAAGTGAATTTTGATATTTCTGACGCCTTAACAGCCGTATTTTCTAAAACTACAATAAAATGTTTCTCTTCTGCTTTTTTCAAAAATTTTCAAACTCAGAGTGCATATTCTTCAGCATTCTTCGAAGTTCTAGGCTTGTGTGTCATGATGAGTGGCACCAAGCCATGTATCCCTTGTTTCTCTATGCTATTGAGAAATATACAAAAGACATCGGAAAAAAACTGACTTTTTCGTACACTTGTAAAAGTGATCAAACTTTTTTTCTTCAAAACTAGTAACGACAAGTTTTAAAGTAATGATTTTCTTCACTGTTCCTTTTTTTCTTCAGGACTAGTAAAAAGAAGTTTTAAAGAAATAATTTTCTTTGCTATTCGACACAAGTTTATTTTATTTATCCTTTTTTCTCATTAACAGCAGAAACATCAGTGCTCTTCACCTAGAATATGAACTTTTTAAAAGTACATTTGAGAGTCTCAAGATGGATTTGAAACATATTTTTTCCATTTTAATTTTGAAAAAAAAAAATAATTATCATACCTCTGACAATCCTCTCAAGAAAAGAAAATATTGCAAAGAAAATCATACAACAATGACTAGAATAGAGAAAAACTAAGTGTAAATGCAGTCATATTAAATATATATCTTCCCATTCTTTATTTCTCTACACCATCAAAAAGATCTTCAGCTTACGAAAAAGTTTACTGTGAGAAGTTCTAGACTGTTTCTTACCCTCAAGAAGTAGGAAATCCAGGGGGGCGAGGAGAGCACCCCTCCCCCTAACGTATTCTAAAGTATTGTATTTTACCTAATCAACGCAAGTTTGCGTTAATTAAACTTGCTCCTAACGCAAGTTTATCTGATCAACCTATTTTGCCCCCCCCCCTAAAAAAACCTAGATCCACCCCTGCCCTCAAGTGATTTCTGTAGCGTTTTACTTTTGAAAATAATGTATCTTTTATTTTAATAAAAGTGTTTCGTGTTTTCTTTTACTTTTAGACCTGTGAGTACCTTTAGACTGCTGAGTGCATACGTCGTTTAGGCCTAGTTCAGTTTCACTATAAAAATGTTTACATGTATTTGTTGCAGTTTTCATTCTGTGTTTTTTTGTTGCGGTAAAAATATTTCATTTCTATTTTTCTCTGTCTAAACAACTATAGAAAAAACCTTATTTTTGTATAAAACGAGTACAAATAAATCACTTTTCAGTTTTATTACTCTATGAATTACCTGACGCATTATATTGGTTATTTCATTATTTAAGATAGGATATTGAGAAATATACAAGAAATATACTTATAAGACATTATTTATTCATCCTGAAATAAAAGCAATTCAAAAATGTGCTACAAAAAACAATTCAAAAAACACATCAAAACACTTCAAAAAACATATCACACATTCAAACCCCCTAAAGCCCCTGGATACGGCCTTGGTTAGCTCATGATCCAAATCTTTTCTCCCCTCAGAGGCACTAGCTGTTACAGGTATCAGCCGTAATTTAAAAGCTAGAGATTTTAGAAAAGTACTTTTAGTAGAGACCCCCGATATCGAAACTGGAAACGCCTACTTCAACAACATTGCTAGAAAAATTGTTTTATGTGTTTTTTTTAACTTGGTTTTTATTATCATACCATAGAAATCGCCCAAAGATTTGAAAAAAAATTCTTCATGTAGAATGGAAAACCCCTAAAAATTCTGATATGTCTCTCGGAACGGAAGCCCTTACTTCAAAGTCAAATCTTAGTGACGCCGCTTTTTTGCCCCTCTATTATAGTGTTTTTGTTTGCAAAGAAATCCTTAATCTCAGTATTTTCAGATGGCTCTTTGAGTGATACTGCAGTGAATCGGCAATCCCTTGAGAGAAGCAAGCGAGGTCACGGTCGTGATTCCAGATCTTCAAGCAAAGGTGATAGAAACCTGTCTAAAAAAAGCAGTTCCACTTCCCAACTTTCGGCAACAGGTAGCTAATCTTTTTTTTCCTTTTTGGTAGAGTAGGCTAAGAAATGTCATTGCAGGTACGTATAAGAACATTATATTGGGGGAAGGGGATGTTTGTCAATGAAACGGATAAAAAGGCGTGCTATATGATACTCTACGCATTTTACCTGATCTTGAAGTTGACTTGATCTATCCCTAATCAACTCTTGGTCTCCTCAACAAGAAATCAAATTACGGGTTAAAATTACAGATGTTCTATCTAATAGTATAACAATATTTTTGGTAGATATTTACCATCAGACCCCTTTATGGCTTCGCTGCTGACTAGCAATTGTATGGATACGAAGACCCTTCGCTCCAATATATTTGGCTTTTTCTATTTGTGGCTGTTTAATGTGAAATCTACAAAAAAAAATCGATATTAGTAGTTTAAATAGTTGGTGAAAAAAGTTTAATAAATTATTTTGCTATTTTGGTTTATTGTCGGGTCGTAAAGAATCTTTTTATCATATTTTGAGGTCTCTGCTAATTTTTGTCATCTAAGGTTTTTTTTTTACCAAATAAATACATGTTAGGCATTGACTAGAGTTCTAGGTCGCCTTAACCTCTCCTTATAAAATAAATAGAAACTAGTCTCATTTAAAGTAAAAACACTCCCCGTGTAATGATGTATGATGCAGTTGACTTAAGACGTGGTTATACACTGGCATTATGTTGTAGGACCATAATACATCTTTCAGTATTTAGCTTCTTAATTTTATAGTTTGATCCATGACTGCCATACCGTTCTGGAGTCTTGATGGAATCCAATTTATTTCTTCCGTTTTTTTTTGGAAGATGGCTTCCTACCTCCTCTATCTTACTACTCCTACACAGACGCAATCATTTTTTTTTTTTTTTTTTAAGCATAGCAAACCCTAGCCGAGTGGTGAGGGCTCCGGACTTGAAATCTTGAAGGTCAAGGGTTCGAGGGTTCAAGGTCAAGGGTTCGAGTCCCGCTGTTGCTGTTTTTTTTTGGTTTTGAGCGGGGATCAATGGTGTGACCCTGTAAGCTCAGCCAGAGTCGACCCAGCTCTAAATGGGTACCTAGAGAAATCTGGGGGGGTTGAAACACAGGAATCTTGGGATGATTTGCCCCCAACCACGCATTGTACTCCCGGTCGAAGGTATTGAATCAGGAGATCGGTACCTGCGCAACGCAGACCTTTGGTCAGCATGCGAAATAAGAAAAAAAAGCATAGCGAACCCTGTACCCTGTTCATATTGGTCTGGTAAAGACATGGGTACATATAGCAGGAATAAATAAATTCTTGAAAAACATAAGGTTAAACGTTTAGGTTGAATAATTTTACCAATATAATTTAATAAAAAGAACTTGGAATCTATATCTTATTTAGGTATGTTAGATAGTAGGCCTGAAAAACACATTTTATTTTGTTTATCCCTTGGCTGACCCATATAAATATTTTACAAGAACAAGAACTAAATCAAATGCCATTACACCATCAACTTAAAATATGTAAAAACAATAAATAAAAAAAAGTTATTGTCAAACAGTTCGTGGTAACGAACTGGAAGTAAGGAGCGACCCGGCTCAATAGTAACCGAAACTTCAAAAAAACAAGCTTTGATACCAATAGATATTCCAAAAGAATTTTGCTTTTTTATGCTGATTTCAAATGTACAAGTTTCATAAAGTGTGGTCTTACCGATTAACGACTACGAGCCTAAGAAAATTAAGCTGGTTTTCGAAAAAAGGGATAATCACCCCCTTAATGTTATAGAATGTAAATGAATATAATACCATCACATTCAGCGTATCAGAAAACCCTAATGTAGAATTTTCAAGCTCCTATCTGCAACAATGTGGAATTTTGTATTTTTGCCAGAAGAAAGATCACGGATGCCCGTTTATTTGTTTGTTTGTTTTTTGTTTTGTTTTTTCAGGAATTATCGTGTCGATGCAGTGATCCTAAAATATCCTAGGAGGGCTCATTTGAACGAAAATTAAAAGTTCTAGTGCCCTTTTTAAGTGACCAAAAAGATTGGAGGCAACTAGGTCCCTCCCCTGCACCTTTTTCCCCAAAGTCGTTCGATCAAAATTTTGAGATGACCATTTTGTTCATCATAGTTGAAAGGCCGAATAACTATACCTTTGGATATAACATGATTCCCCAAGGCCCCAGGGGAAAGTTCTTTAAGTTATAAAATTTGCCCATTGTTTCCGCATCGTATTTGTTATTTGGAAGCATGCATCAATTTTAGGGTGGGGGAGTGAATTTTGTGCTGGGGGGTTTTCCGCTAGGAAAGTTTCCATGGGGAGGGAAGTTTCCAGGGAGATAACGTGTAAGGGGAAATTATAGACTGGGAAATTTGCAAGAATTTTTATACAAAATTCTTTTTATATGTCTTGCTTTCTCTTTTCCGTCTCAACTTTACGAGTGGGTTTGTTAAGGATAATTGTCTAGGGTAAATTTTCACCGGGATTACAGTATCTAGAAATTTAGAAATTTATGTGGGAGTGTATTTCTCCCTGGAGGCGGGGCCAGATTTCCTGGGATTCGCTCTTTACGCTAAAGTTTAAATTGTGTCCCAATTCTTTAAGAACGAATCCTGAAACACATGGGTCGTTTAAGTAGAGCAATATGAAGCTAAATCGAATTTTCAATAAAAGGTATTTTAAAAACTGTTTTAATCAAACATTTTTATCATTTTTTCATAGCAATTATTTGTAGATGGAGTGGCACTATTTATTGATTTGTAAAAGTAATGTGGCACAGCGGCCACAGTACAGTGGCGATGAGAGTCTTCCTTTAAAATGGAGCTCTGTGATCTAACTACAGTGCGGTAATGATGTTCAACCATTGTATTTATATTCTTTGTGGGATTAAAAAGGAAAAATTAACTGATTCATCTTGTTTTAACCAGAGGAATAAATTCGAACCATCACTTCTTAAGAAGAGCCTCTCTACCAGTGTATTGTGGTAACTGGACCAATGACCAAGAGTAATGCAATTGGTAACTGTCGTTCCATCAAAATTTAAAATTGCACGCAGTCTGACAATCAGATTTTATTTTCTTATTCGGTGATAAAGAGGTTGATTTGGTGACCCAAGTTACGACTTCTTTTCTTACCGGGTCCCAAGGGAAAGCAATATTTTAATTCATCAATTGATGTTCTGAATTACTTATAGCCAGCTCAGTACCATATACATCGCTTTTGATGGCAAAAAAGAAAAAAAACGTAGCTTATTATTTATAATAAGTTGAATCCCAGTAAAAAATAATCATTCCCAACGTTACCATCAATATAAAAATCAGACTCCCTGATTAAATCTGTGTATCAAACCTCTGCAGCAGTGGCTCTGTATCAAACCTCTGATTGTTTGTTCATTCAGCGGGCTTCACTTCATCATTTGAATTAAAAACGTAAAAAGTGTAATGAAAGACAAAAGTCGAAAAAATGGAATTAAACACGATATGACGGTACAACATGTTTTTATAAGGAACCATGAAAGGAAATACTGCTTTAGGGCCGTTTTTTCACTCATCAAAGTGCTAAGATCTTAAATCTTTTGTCAGAAACCGCGTAAAATTGAAATCTTTGAACTAAGATCTTACATCTTTTGTCGTTTTTATGCAAACGTCTTTCATCATTCTGCTCTGATCAGCAGTCTGAGAACAATGATGAGTATATCATCAAAGTTCTCTCATCATTGTTCTATATGGCAAAAAGATGGTGTCTTTCATGCTTTTTGCTAATATCAGTGAGCTGTGAGATCTTAGAACAAAGATGAGTTGAAAAAACAATTATCTTTGCAGTAAGATGAAAGATCTTAGATGTAAGATCTTAGTGCTAAAAAACGGCCCTTTTTTGTTACTAATAGTTTTCTACTGAAACTACTACTAGCCTCGAGGACATTTTATCGCAGCGCACAACCCATAAGACACGGTCGCTTTTTCCCCAAGTAATTAAACATGCATAAACGTACTTTTAAATCTGAACAGTGGTTTTGTTTAATGACTCCAAATAATTTTATTTATGCAGGTCGGAAAAGAAAGCTAGGTTTCGGTAAGAAGGATTCAAAATCCGGAAATATAACCGTCCATAGGAGTGAAGAAGTTGCACCGTCTGAAATGCGCCACCTTGTTCGACAAAGTGAAAGTGTCTCTTCTGACGGAGAACTTTCGAATGAGGGGGGAGAAGGTGGGGACAGAGACAAACTGGACAGAATCGAAAGGTTCGCTAAAGTATCTGCCTGTAGATAATAGACCAATCAATAGACCAAGTTTACTCAGCCGGTTGATCAAGAAAGACACCGAGAACGAAAAAAAACAATAACCATCAGAGACATTGTATTATTCAAAAACAACTGAATATTTCGTCACAGGGCTAAAAATTAGTATGTTTTCCAAAACATGGGTAACTTTTCGCGTTTATTTTTTGTTTATTGAATTGTTGGCATCTATTTGGCAAGTTGCGTGAATGTAACGATTCTCTGTTTTGTTTATTAGGGCTCGGCATCAAATTTTTAGCGAATTTTCACTTAGTAAATTTGGTCTATTGATCTTGTGAAATGAATTGGAGATTTATTGCTTTTTAGTATATTATCTGAGAACAATAATGCTTGTAGCTTGTTAATCCATTAGTTGCATATCCCTGCTAGTTATGTAGCCAAAGTGACTTTCCAAGCTCTTAGATTTTATTTTCGGCATACAAAACTTAAACTATTGGACAAAATAGTAACGATACCGATTTTGATAATTTTATTTCAGTTTTAGTTTTGGACTAGCCTGGTGGGTAACTTTTGCACTGAAATTCAAACTTAAAAATAAAATTAATTGCCGCTTAGTTTACAATGGTACTTGCAGACGTTTTTTGTTATCAATGCTGAGTCCAAATGCCGTTTTGTTGAATTATTTTTAGTTAAAATGTGAAGTTATGAATCAATTGACCACATTAATCCGCCCCATAGCACGAACAAGAGAGAATAAATTATGTATGCTGTTTAGATCTGAAAGAAAATTAGCTCATAACTTCTTTGTCTTTCAAAATGCGTCTAAGTATGAAGAATTGTCAACTATAATTTAGTATAGAGCTTGTCAAATTAGCCGGAATAATATATAGTGTACAATTGTTAAAGTGTTTTGTTATTTTTCGGTTCTAATCTGTACTTTCGGAAATGCAATAAAAATCAAGAGACTATGAAGTATTGACGCTAAAGTCTAACACAAAAAGTACTTGGCTTGATTGGCAATTAAAAATTCGCTGAAAATTTTAGAACAAAATTTATTTACCAGTCTAAGACTATTATTGAGCTGGAAATCCCCATTAAATGGCTAGATAAAAAAAACATCTTTTTTTTACAAAAGCATATTCTCATTCCAACAATATAAACTAACAAAGTAACAACTGAAAAGTTAAACTTTTTTTGTTAACGCTCGATGATTCCCAAGTCGTATTTGGATTGTCGATATTACTTCTAATCGCCTTTCTCTCATTAACTCGATTAACAACACACGTTACACTTGAGAATATTTCAAAAAGTTTTTACCTCAGAGTAATGTCTATCGTTCATCATTTCAAGGGTTACTAAAGCTATTATAAAGAAGGGAGACAAACATTGATTTTTGTCGAACTTATAATTTATTCTTAGCTTGGAAAGTCATTTATTAGTCAATAGATTAGATAGATGACAGTGCCATCTTTATTAGGATTTCGTTTAAGTTCAAGTGTATGCCCCTGGCTAGATATGTTTCTTTTGATTCCGATATTTGGATAGGCCTGAAAAGTGAGCTGTGACGATCCTGCACTTAGTCCGTGTCTTCAGTTGCCTCTTTCAGGTGATGTTGCCCAAGCAACGTTGAACCTCATAACTAATTAATTGGGTGGGATCAACGTAATCCTATTTATTGCAACTTGATTAGTTACCCATTTCAACGTCAATTGGCCAACTTCAATTGAAAGACATAGCGTTGTTAGTACGTTATTTTTTACAATGCTGGGCAGTTATAAAATTAATTACTTGGGTCTAAAATCTAGGGTCTACCTGCAATTATTTTATGGGGAGCCAAGAATCTGCTACTGGCAGTTAAGACTAGAGAAACCCTTAAAGGTTTTTTTTTCTTTAAGGGAATTTTAAAACGTTTCCTTTTTGTAAACAAATCGCATGTTGTTGTTGTTGTTTTTTTAATCTTAGGAGTGCAAGGCCTGCCTTTTGCCCTCCAATGACTCCCTTCCATGAAACTCTCCCTTTTCCCTGTGAATTGACCTAATTAATCTTCCGAAATGTCACAGCTGGATTGCAGGCTCTATTCAAAAATTACATAATTTTCCAAACGGTACGGAATAGAGTAAAACGCATTTAATTTGCTCGATTATATTGAATTTGAAAAAAATAACCCAGTAAAAATCCTTCCCTTGATAGATCCTGATAAAGATGGTACTAACTGCTTGCTCAACATTGCACATGTTCCTAATTTTGTTTTGTTTTATTTGAGACCGAAAGCGACAACAGTCAACTAGTGGAATACAAAGGTGTCAAGAGGTCATACCCCCGAATAGACTAGTCAGACAAACATCGCGAGAATCAACTGATGGAAGCAGTATGAATAGTGTTAGTTCTGATGGATCGTCGTAAGTTTAGTCGCCTTTTGAACGCTTCCGTCATCCATTTCTTTCGCCTTCTTAAGGTTGACTCATACAAAGGTTTTAAGTTTCTGGATTTCACTTAGATTTCTTATTAGTTAAACGCAAACCTTAAGTCCGGTTTCTACTTGACGGTGCGCGAGATAGCCAATAAATCAGCAAAGAAAAGCACGAAAAAACTCGTTCACCATAAATTAGCAGAAATAAACGTTTCCCATTGGTCAATTTAGTTACTGTTTTGTCCTTTAAATCTTAAATAAAAGAGGACTTAAGTGACATCAAAGTAAAAGTGGTGATGCGGTCAATGCGAAGTTATAAGGAAAAGGCATTATATTCTTTAATTATTTCTCCTTCCTTATCTTTTAATTTTAAGAGTTACTATGCATTATATTTCTGAATTGCTGCGAAGAATATAAAAGGGATTTACAATGAAATCAGAGAAGGGGTTGTGTTTTCTTCTTTCCTCACGCTAATTCTAGTTAGCATGATAAGCGCTCACGTTGTCATGGATAAAATGAATGACATTAGCTATGATAAGAAAAATTGGGAGGTAAATTTTATTTTATTTAACATGCTATGACTTTGATTAGGCTGTCAAATAGATTTACAACAGGGTCAAAAAAAGGGCGTGTACCACACTTTTCCTATGGTTAGCCTGGTTAGTATTGTCATTACTATATGAATGAATTACATGTAAGAGGGGATGAACACAAATAACTACAATAATGGAAGGATGGTATGTTTGTAGTATGGGAGATTACATCTTCTTGCCAAAACGATGAACGTGCGTTAGTAGCAAGTTTAATTAACGCAAACTTGCGTTAATTAAGTAAATTACACTACTTAGACTGTTTTAGGAGGGCGCGCGCCCACCTCACCCCCCTGGATCCGCCACTGAAGCCTGGTAGCTAGCTTTATTTATAATAATGATTGTCTAAGATTCATCAACTATGTCTGGCAGATGCCCTGAAGATAAAAATTTAGGGACATTCCGATAGATATCAGACTGGAACCCGTAAAGGTACAACGTGAATATTAATTCTCCCATCCTACAAGAATATAGTATAATCTGACAATCCCCTCTTGTGGATGGCCTGATTGGCAGGGGCGTAGCTCCAGCATTTTTATTGGGGTGGGGAGGCAAGTGATTGAAAGAATGAAGCTCCCTTCTTTTCTCCTCTTCTCACTACCAACAGAGGTCAGATTGCATCCAGACTATGAAAAGACTCAAGTTAGTTAGCAGCTTTTAGTTTTCACCAAGTTTGAGTAAAATTCAACAGCCATGTCGGGTGGTGGTCCCGATGGTATAGAAACATCCCTGTCACATAGATTATGTCAGGTATGAACAAACCAAACAAAACTAAAGGTTTGTCCTTGCTTCCCGACAACTTTGATTGAGATCTGAGGATCCCTTTTAGTAGAAGTACTGATGACAAGGTTTAAGGGACTCATTTCCTTTCCTTCCTCAACAGATGAGAGTCCATCCAACAGATGATTTTTATTACAACTGTCCTTCTTTCAATTTAATTTTAGATCCATGCATTATATAAATATAAAATTACCAGAGGTGATCCAGATCGAAGATTTCATAAAAAAATCAAAAGAATGAAAATTTGTGGCTTCGAGATCGGCGGTTCTACAGGGTCGTATATCCTAGAAATCTAGAAGATATGCATAATTTCGATATTTTGCTTTCAAACAGATAGTTAAATTTTCAACACTGACATCACCTGATCCTAAAGAATTTTGTTTTTGTAGTTCTGACACTTTTTTTTTCATTTTGATACTAATTAACGGGCTAGGGGAGAAAAATATTGTCTGGAAAAATATTGGAAATGTTGGAAATGCATACCTGAGAGGAGCTCCTTTTCAATTTTTCTGGACACTTTTTCTGGAATTCGAAACAAAAGTTTCGAATTCGAATCTTCAACATTCCTGATCTCAGACCGCTTAGCTCGCAGAATAATTACTCATAGTGACTCTTAAAATAGTAACAGAAAAAGAAAAATAACTTTTTTCTGTTTTTTCATTGTAAGATTTATGCAAGACGGTAGCCTAAAATACTGCAGTCAGCATTTTAAAAATGGAACAATGCCAAGACTTTCAGTAATAATTTTAGTTATGAAGGATCTCAATAGAAATTCAGTCTTTTCAAATAAAAAGCTGACCTATGACCTTTCTATTGCAAAGAAGAGAAATGGAGGAAGGTTTTAAAACTGAATTTGAGAAAACAAATAATATTATGGCCAAATGAAAAATTTTAGCCATCGTGTGAGTGAACCTTAAAACTTTAATCTCTACCCTTGTAAACAAATCTTTCATGCTCGTTCTAACAGTTCTGTCCTCTTTAATTTGCCTGTATTTTCTGTATTTCTCTGTATTTATGCAAATGTTAATGGAGACTCTACTGAAGAATAGGGCTTATATAATTTGAATCTCCAAATTTGTAGTAATTAGCATTGGGATATTAAATAATTCGAGATCTTGAAGTTTGAGTTAACTCTAAAATTTCTATTTGTATTTTTAATCCTTTTCAGAAACTGAAACGTTTCAAGTCTTATAATAATTCAAGATATTCCAGTTCGACTCAACGACAAAGTTTTGAGGCATAAGAGTTCAAAATTTAAAGCAGGGGCAATTTTTTCTACTTTTAAAATAATTTGATTTTCACTTTAATTTTTTTTTATTGAGGTGGGAAGAGGCTATCAGGAATAATTTAAAAGAAGTTAGAACTTGATTAGAGAAAGTAAAGAGTGAAGCACTGAATCGTTCGAGTTAGAGGTGGAAGATGCGAAGCTGTGCTGTCCTCAGGTGGCTAGATCCCACGATGAGTTGTTGGGGGCTATAAGGGCTGTGGAACATACGCAGATGTACTGGCCTCCAGTGGCTTGTTCCCACGCTGAGTTATTGGTAGTATTCTTAGCAATAGCAGCTAAGCCTTTAAGTAGTTTAAGCTCTTGCTTGACTTTATTAAGAAAATGCTAAACGGTGTATACCATAAGCGCACATCTACGTGATGCTTAAGGCGACATCTATGCTAAAATGACAGCAGATACTAAACTTAATATAATAATCATTAAAAAGTATCCAACATACGAGCTAATTTTAGTCCCAGTATAGGGGTTATTAACTACTTCAGCTATATCTCTGAGGGCTGATAACAGAAACAAATCTTATCTTTAGATCAATTCTTGAACATTTCTTATTGCCTTTCCTTGTTTTTTTTTTTTTTTTTTTTTTTTTTTTTTTAATGGCATTTGTCTTCACTGTACAGGACTTGACCCTTTTTTTAGCATTTTTTCTAGACAGAGAAATCTATTAAAACAAGAAAAATCAAAACAAAATAACAAGATAAAAAAATACATAAAAAATACTTAAAACAAAACTACAAATTTCAATCAACGGCTCTGTCTCTATAGACCTAGAAACCTTGTTTTAGAATCAATAGCCCCTAAATGTTTTTCCCTGTCCATCAAACTATTTCTTTTGAATTCGTGCCACTAGTTCTTAAGATCGAATTTAAATAGTGCCAAAGCTGACTTTCACCGTCATTCCCCAAAATACAAGTTAATCAGGTAATGATTTGGGTAGGCATATCGTGCCACAACTAAGAAAAGAACTTCATGAAGATTTTGGTGATATTTTAATCATAACTTTATTTCTAAGGTCAAAGGGTAAGAACTTTTATAGGTGCCAAATAAAACCAACAAACTAAAACCTTAGTTCCCTGGTTATGGTTTCTGACCCTGTCCCCTCAAAAAAGATTTCAAAATATATCAAAGTGGTAAAAGCTTCCTGAAAGGGGAGTGAAAAGATATTTTTCTTTAATATGTCCTCATGATAGAAAAATCTTGAATTCATATTCCCCCAAAAAAGACACACTGAAACAATGTAAAAGGATTTATGTTCTTGTAATTTTTATTTTATAACAAGTCGTTTCCTTCTGCATAACGTCTTCTGCCACTTTACTGAATCATACAGCCTTATCACTTCCCTACTTAGTCTGAAAACTCACTTTTGCCCCCCCCCCCTTCCTCAGACGGATGCAGGGTCTATTGGTCTTATAGAAAATTTCAAGTTACTTGAAATTTGATCAGATATAAAAGCTGCACCACTGACTCACTCCTAGTCTTTATCTCTCTACTCACACTTATGACCTTTTGACTCTTTAGCTCTATTATGGCCTTTGGTCCTTCTCTTTCAAGCTCAAATTTTCTTCTTTGTCTGCATGACTAGATTTGTATACTTTGTTGTTGCATTATCAGGCCTGAAATTCATTAAAGCCCAGATCAGGAGAAGTAAGTCAATGTTGGGGGGCTTTTATTCTATATTTGGGCTGAATAGTTAAAAATCTTCTTTTTTCGCTTTCTTTGCATGATGCTCATCCTAGAAATGACTCTCGCTCTTTGGTGTGTTTTAATCTTTTTTCGAGTGATTTTTTTCCCCATGAGCAAGGCCGTATTCAGGGAAGGGGTTCGAGGGTTTGAGCATAAATTTTGTCCGATGCGTAAAAGTGTAATAAAATAGCATAAAAACACATTTTTGACGGTTTTTTTTCAAAGTTTTGTACCCCCCCCCCCCTCGAAAATAAAATCTTGGATACGGCCCTGCTCAGGAGTGTATATTTCTTTTGATTTTTGAGAAACATATATGTAAATTAAAAATTGACAATTTTAACACACGATGAGTATATATAATTTGGTTCAAACTATTAATAGGCAAACATGAGCCAGCACCTACCAATAGTGATAATTCGGTTTTGTTTTGAACAAGAATCATAACCAAGAGCGAGTAAAAATCTACTCGGAGTTAACAAAAAAGACATTACTTAATAATCGGCTCTAGCAAATGATGTTAGTCATAATAAAGTACGGATCTTGACAATCGATTTGCTAGGATTAATTTTATTTTTTCTCAGAGAAAAAATCAATGGTACCATCCTGGTTCAGATGCCCTCTTCTAGAGCAAACACAATTACACGAAGAGTAGAACTATTCGATTCCTTATTCAACACCATTTGCAAATATAATTGTCATCATCGTGACAATGCACCCCATCCTCCCTCATGAGGCCGGATAATGTCCTAGGCTTCATTCAAAATTTCAAAAAGAAGTTATAATAAAAACAATTCAAACTTTATACTATACAGGAAGTTTTAATTAATCAGATTTTCCCATTTCTTTCCATTTGTATTTATTTTCTAAATATTTGTTTTTAATAGTATACTTATCCAACCGTTCTCAGTCTTTCGCAATAACACCATGTTATTGATCGATTTAAGAAAAAAAAATACCCGTTAAGGCCCGTTAACGTGGGATTGCCCGTTAACGCCCGTCAAAGGCCCGTTAACGAGGCATTGATACTCTACTTGGAAATACAGGGCCCATAGATTGATTTCTGCTGCATGAAGGTTGAGCAACAAGCTTGCTACGTGTCCCTGTAAAACAGACGCACAAACCGGAACGTCCATCCGACATTCTATGTGCCAGCACTGGCCCTGGATCTTTTTCTTTTTTTAACGACGAGATAAGACAATTCGCTCAATAAAAATTAGCAGATAAGTATGTTTTTAGGGCTATTTCTGCCACTAATACGGATGTTTGTGGGAGATAGTTATAATCAAATTGTGTAAGAATCGAATGTTGCTACCCTCTTTTTTTTAGAAAAAGTTAGAAAAAAATATTTAAAAGAAAAGTATCAAAGAACCAATTTAAAGTGTAAATGGCGGGGTTTCAAAAAATAACGCTTAAGAATGCCAACAAGGGCCATAGGGTTCTCTACATTAAATTAACCGCCTTGTTCTATGTAAAAAAAATACTAATGTGTGTCAATAAAGTATGGCTGCTAAAAACAAATACACACAATTTTACTTATATCCTATGGAACTATATAAAAAAAAAATGTAGATCTCATCTTGTTTCTTTCATTTACTTGTGTTTCTATCTTTAGTTGGGTTGCTCTTTCGCGATTAGCCCCAGAATCCAGCGGCCAACTTTCAGAATTTGTCGAAGGTCTAGGGCCAGGTCAACTTGTTGGAAGGCAAGTCCTAGGTGCCCCAGCCCTGGGCGATGTACAACTAGCCTTATGTGATAGGAAGGGTCATCTTGAAGTTGAAGTTATACGAGCGAGAGGTTTACAGACAAAACCCAACGCAAAAGTTCTCCCAGGTTAGTGCTTTCAGAATATTTGCGATTTTATTATTACTTTATTTTATTGGTTAGGTAAATTCACAGCTCTATCTTTGCCTATCAATAAGTCCATTTTTGCGGACTTGTGTCGCCTGTCTCCTCTCGTCCGTTTACTATAGTCAGCAGCTCGGGCCCTGTAGCTTGCGTTTGCTTCGTTCGGACGGTGCGGGGACCTTTACAAGTGCGAATGATCGAACATAACTGAAAACCAAACTTTTCAGCATATATCAAGAAGCTGAACGATTGTCGAATGTTTCTGACAAAGGAAAGTGCAACTTAAAGAATGAGGGGTTATTGATGATTGCATCGCTGGGCCACTGGTTTCTGGGTATTTTTTCATCGGAAAATCATGTCATCCAAAAATCACGATGATTTGTCATTCAGAGTTGTGTTGTTTTGGAGGGGTGGGTCAGTCAGAGCCTTGGATGAAATTTCCAGAGTGGTTTGTATTGTTCTGAACTTCATAGCTTCGCCTTATTCACAATTTTATGAAAACTAAAACAATTTTTCTAGATACTAAAGAACGGAATTGCAACAGTTTTAGTTTAGTGATTTCTCTCAGTGACACATTGAGTTCTAAACTCCAAAAGGAGGAGAATAGCACTCCGTCGGGAGGAGTGTTAAAAGCATCTAGCCAAGCCTCCTTGACATGGTTATGTTACAGATTATTTAATGCCAGTTTTTATTCTATGTACTAGTGTTTTTTTTTTCTATTTATTCACCTGTTATTTATTTACTTTTTCTCCTTTTTTATTTCTTTTTAGATAAGGATAACCAGTATTGACTAATAGTGATTAATAAGCCGGAATTTTCAGACGTAAACTTGTTACTGTCTTTGAATGAAAACACACTCTTTCTTGGCATTTGACATGGTCACGTAAATGTTGCTGGAGGAGGACAAGTTTTTTTTTTCTAACGAAACAGCTGAAGAGATGAAACAGCGTTATCAATTGATAACATGTCACTCATTGGAAAAGTTGCCAATACACCAGTTTATCATTCACTTAGCGGAATTTACCAAAGGAATAGGCCGTGAGATAATGAAAACTGTTATACTGGCACCAAGTTTCATATTTCTTCTGCGATCTCAATTTACTGAATAGGGAACAAAAATATTTGGTAAACAGTGAGTTATGAGGTATAGTCACGCTACGAAATATGACGAGAAAAATATTTTAATATCTCTTTACTAATAACGGGTTTTGTGGCGCATTTAAAATAATAGATAGAGATTCTTCCAAAAAATAATGTAACCTTAATGGAAGCGCTTTTAGTGTAACGTTAGGATAGCGTGTTAGAAATTTTATCCTGTTGGTATTTTCCGATTAATTATGGAAACAGAAAAGCACAGATGGAAATTTTGTTTTCAAACCAAATACCCAGTATTTTCTTTTTAAAAGCCAAACCATGCCAAAGAGTACACTCCGTAAGACTACGGATAATGGTAAAATCAGTTTTTTGAAAAGATATGTTTTGCTTTTTTTATCAAATAACAACAAGAATAGGAAAATAATTTAGCTCAGAAGCCTTTGGTGCAAAGGGAATATATAGACACTTAGGTTGTGTTCCAGGCTCATCAAAGAAATTACTAACTAAAAGCTATTAAAACTAATTTTTCCGTCCCAGCTGACTTTGCTGTAATAGCTGGAATGACTGACAAGTAACTTAAAATTTACTTTTGTAGTAACATATTCTCTGAGGCCAACCTGACTCTTATACATGATCAAACACTTCGTGGTAACGAACTGTAAGTAAGGAGCGACCTGGCTCAAAGGTAACCGAAACTCTAGAAAACGGGTTTTTGATACCAATAGATATATCAAAAGAATCAAATTTCAATGTTGAATTCAAATATATAACTTTCATCAAGTTTAGTCCTACCCATCAAAAGTTACGCACCTGAGAAAATTTTGCTGATTTTCAGAACCTTAATGAAAATCCCAGCATCATATTCAACGTATCAGAAAACCCTACTGCAGAGGTTTCAAGCTCCTATCTACCAAAAAGTGGAATTTTGCATTTTTTGCCAGAAGAAAGATCACGGATGCGTGTTTATTTGTTTGTTTTTGTTTTGTTTTTTTTCCCCAGGGGTGATGGTATTGAACCAGTGGTCCTAGAATATCTTGGTAGGGCTCATTCGAACGGAAATTAAAAGTTCTAGTGCCCTTTTTAAGTGACCAGCAAAAATGGAGGGCACATAGGCCCCCTCCCACGCTCATTTTTTTTTCGCAAAGTCACCCGATAAAAATTTTGAGATAGCCATTTTGTTCAGCATGGTCGAAAATATGATAAATATGTCTTTTAGGATGACTTAATCCCCCGAAGTTCCCAGAGGGAGGGCTAAAAGTTATGAACTTTACCCAATGTTAACATATAGTATTGGTTATTGGGAAGTATACAGAAGTTTTCAGGTGGTTCTTTTTCTGGTAGTGGGAGGGACGGGTGGGTCGGTGGGTATGTTGGAGGATCTGTTCATGAAGGAAGTTTTCTTGGGGTAAGGGAAATTGCCATGAAGGGGGCGCCGGACTTGCCAGCATTATTTATTGGTTATTGGGAAGTATACAACCATTTTCAGGAAGGATTTTTTCTGGAGGGGGGGGGCTAGAGGAGGGGGCTACTCTGGAGAATATTTCCGTGGAGGAAGTTTCTTTGGGGTAAGGGACATTTCTATGAAGGGGGCGTCGGATTTCCAAGCATTATTTAAAAAACGATCAGAAATTAAATAAAAAAAACAAATTTTTTCAACTGAAATGTAAGAAGGAATATTAGAACTTAAAACGAACAGAAATTATGACGTATGTGAGGGGGTTCTCCCCCAAGTCAATACCTCGCTCTGTACGCTACAGTTTTTTTTTAGTGCTTTCAAAAGAGCTATCTATTCTAATTAAACGGCGTTTGTGATTCAGGGGTTTGTGAATCAAATTTTTTTTTTAATTTTAACGTAAAGAGCGTGGTATTGACTAAGGGGAGAACCCCTTCATATACGTAATAACATATACGTAATAAAAAAAAACAATAAAAAAACAAGCGATACGGCTCAATAGTAATCGAAACTTTTAAAAACGGAATTTTGAGTCAATAAATGTATCAAAAGAATGTGTTTATAATGCTGATCCTAAATGTATAAATTTTATTAAGTTTAGTGTTACTCATCGAAGGCTACGAGCCTGAGAAAATTTGCTCGATTTTTTAAAGAGGGGGGAAACATCCCCTACAAGTGAAAGAACTTTAATGAAAATCACATCATCAGATTCAGCGCATCAGAAAACCCTATTACATAGGTTTTAAGCTCATATCTGCAAAAATCTGCAACTCTGTATTTTTTGCCAGAAGAAAAATATACGAATATAGAAGTTAGTTACGTATGTTAATTTGTACAGACATCCATTTAGCAAAAGAAAAGTAAAATTTTTATGCAAATAAAAGCTGCATTAACTAAAAAACGATCAGAAATTAAATAAAAAAACAAGTTTTTTAAACTGAAAGTAAGGAGCGACATTAAAAATTAAAACGAACAGAAATTAGTCCGTATATGAACGGGTCTGTCCCCTCCTCAACGCCTCGCTCTTTACGCTAAAGTTTGACTATGTCTCACAACTTTATTTTTTAAAACAATAAAAAACTTTAGCGTAAAGAGCGAGGTGTTGAGGAGGGGATAGCCCCTTTCATATACGGAATAATTTCTGTTCGTTTTAAGTTTTAATGTCGCTCCTTACTTTCAGTTTAAAAAACTTGTTTTTTTTATTTAATAATGGTAATAAGCTTACCTAAGCTATGGATGTCAGGTATTGTGTTATCTTGGAACGATAATTTCGACAGGACCTGTGCCTGTCATCATCAGGTTCAAATTCTGCATCATTATCATCATTATTATTATCATCACATTGAAACATATCGAAAATACTATTAAAGTGAAATTGAGATGGATACAATTTGAATTTGTGACGACTACGCCCTTATAAGTCTAATAAGCCGTTACTTCACTAGAGTTCCAGTTGGATGTCAACTTTAAGTAACTTCTGTTAATGTAAGATTACGACGGCTTACAATCTGGATATCCTTAAACAATTTATTTGGATTTCTTAGAAAATTAGTAAAGAAAATGGAAGTAACATTAAAGTATCTACAAGAGGGATAGAAAAAAAGAAGTCTAACAAGGGAGAGAAATAAAAGATTATAAAAATAGAGCTTGAGGTCATAAGTCATCTTTTCAAGATAAGGTAGTGTGAGCTCTCGACAAAAAAATGGGAGGGGGTGAGTTACCACTGTTTGGATAAGACTCATTATGTAAAAATGAATCGCACTTTCTATTTATACCCCCTTTCTCAGAAAGAAGCAGTTGCATCGAACGAAGCAGTTACTTCAAGACTTAATTTCCTTTTATTATGCTAATTTTTATGCTTAAACTTCGATCAGACCAATTCAGAATCCAGTGGATGGCTTTAATCAGTGGTTTCAAATGTCGAAATGGCCTTTTCATTTTTACTTCGAAACTGTAAGATTGCTCTTATAGTATCCACATGATTAATTAAACTAAATCCTGACCATAAATGAAACTTAATCAATTTGTATCGTTCGAAAGATTTTTTGTGTTGTATGTATTTCCATTCAGGGTTCAAGATTCTTTATTCTAATAAATACCAGTAAATTGCAAAAACTTTACATTTTTCCTTCGGCGGGGAACAGAGCTCGTATACCAACGAGAAAAAAATTGATAAAAAACGATGCACCATATCATTAAAGAGAAAAATATTTCTTGCCTAAACTACTTTAAAAAGAAATAACATTGACGTGCCACTCCAACCTACCATCAACACACGTCCATTCGAGACAATCTTAACAATATCATTTATCAGGCAACAGTAGACAGGGAGTGCTGAAAGATTTTACCCAATCATTAACAAAGAAAAAAATACGAAACACCTTTCTTCACCAAAAATGAATTTTTTGATTTCTAAAACATTGCATGAGCAAAGTTTGGAGACGAGACCTAATGGTAGTAACTAACAGCATCAAATCTGTAGATGTAACAAATCTCGACCAAATCAAAGGAACCATATACCGCACTTTAAATCTTGACCTCTCGCATTTTGGCAAAGGGATTAATAGACGAGATCCAGATCGAGTAAAAGCAGTTGTTTTGGGACGTAAAGAGCACATGTTTTTTTGATAAAAATATTTCGGAAGAGCTACGTTGTCTAATTTAAGTTTAAACAAAAATGCAAAAGACTGGACATTAAGACTCATTGGGAGAATATCCACAGTTGTATGCTATGATTCTGTCGTTGAATTATTTGGCAAATTGAAGGAGATGGTAGAAATGGCTTAAGGATACGAGCAGCCTTATTCTGTATCTTTTGAAGTGGAATAAAATTAGACTGAAAAGCATTTAGGTATACAAATCCTGCATAATCAAAATGATATTGTACTAAAGTAAAACGAAGTGACTTAAGTGAATTCAAATTGACAACGTCACGTGATGCTTTCACATGAACAACAATTATTTGGTCCTTCAATGAAAGATTCTCGTCAATAGCGACACAAAGATATCGAATTGTTCTCACTCCGACAATAGACAATAGATCATCTTCTAGCATAACGCAAACGTTAGTTAGCTCCGGAAACCAGCACCCAACTCAAAAATAAAAAGTTTTGAACAATTTTTGTGCTTAGTTTTATTAAGCACAAGTTTACTGTCTTCAGTCCATTTCAAAATAAGATTGTATTCCTGGGGAATATTTATGTGAAGTTCATTTAGAGATTTGCCACATACAAAAGCAGTTGTATTATCAGCAAACTGTCTACCTAGAGAAGACTATGCTGTAGCATAACCCAGAACATTAATAAGAAGAAGAAAGAAAAGAGGGCCAATAATTGATCCCTGAGGGACACCAACCAATGACGATAGTGGAAGAAAAGAAGTAGTAGAATCAGCAATTAAAGGAGCGTGTGTATTCTCAGAAAGATGTGATTTTACTAAATGCAATGCCTTCCCACGAACCCCCAAATTATTAAGGTTAGAAAATAAAATTGAATAAGAGATTGAGTCGAACGCTTTTTTTAAAGTTCAGGAACAGAATTGTTGGAATTTTTCCTTTGTAAAGACAATCACCTACAAATTGACTAATAATGATTATAAGATGATCAGTTCCATACCCCATTCAGAAATCAAATTGAAGCAATGAAAACATCTGACTTTTCCAAAAAATATACATGCAATTATATAAAGCTCTTTTTACAATCTTGGAAAA
The DNA here is from genome assembly GCF_049724085.1 of Artemia sp. Qi Xiang Cuo. Classification (NCBI taxonomy): domain Eukaryota; kingdom Metazoa; phylum Arthropoda; class Branchiopoda; order Anostraca; family Artemiidae; genus Artemia; species Artemia sp. Qi Xiang Cuo. The sequence continues at coordinate 2,230,237 of NC_142809.1, forward strand.
CGCAGAAAATTTTGAAATTTGGCTGTAATCAGCTGGATTATTATAGTCTTCCCTTTTGTATAGAGTTACAACTTTCGTAATCTTAAAAGAAGAGGGTAAAACTCTTGTCTGAAATATTAAATTTATTGTATATACAAATACATGCATAATGCCAGGCATAACTAATTTCACAGGATTAGAAAAACAACCGTCTAACGCTTTAGAAATACTCACGTTGCTCATAAATGTATCGATGTTCATCACCTCAGACTCTTTGACTGGAGACAGGAACATCGATTTGTTCGTATGTGGTGGCAGGTACTTACGGTTATGGCAGGAACAATAACGTGAAAATGGTGATGACAAATTAGCTTTTTTTTCATAAGTACTAACAAAATGCGGATTTAAAACATCGACGATTTCTTTTTCATCATGTATCGTAGTCCCATCTTGGCCAATCATTTTACATGATGTGAAGACCTCTTATGTTTCCCAAAAAACGAATTAATAAACCTCCATGTCTTTTTTTTGGGCTATCTTGTAGTTGCAAAAACTGAGCCTCAAAATACAGCTTTTTTACGTTCCGAGACAATTTTAATAATTTGTTTTTATATTCCACAATCTTTTCATAACACATTAAAACACAAAATAAAATATAACTCGTTGGGATTATTACCTGTTTCTCGTAAAGCAAAAAAGAAAATTCACTGTTCAAAGTAAAGAGTTGGTGGTTATAAATGAACCTAACTCCTCTCCTAAATGAAGAATCATTTTTGATATTAATTAAAATACATGAGAAATTTAAAATACAAATTAAAACAATTCGGTTTTATTCATTGTTTTACTCCATCGACTGTTTTGTATGAGGATGGTTTTAAAGTAATCTATTGCTGCTATATAGTAAGTTTTATAGGAAATTTCAGACGAAATTTTCGAAAAAGACAAGAAAAAAAGACAAATTCCGTTAAAAGGATTTTAGCAAAAAAATATAGCTCGTTTATTTCTTTCAATCTGACCAGTTTTTAAACCAATCAGTAGCAAAATTGCTTATAAGTCCAACAAACAAAGATCAGAGAAGGTTCAACACAAGATGCAGCCGTTGTTTTGGTTCTCATGTGCCAGTCATCTAACCATTAGATGATTTAGAACATTTTTAAATTTTTAGTATATAGATATATGTCTATTAGCTGCAAATGAAAAAAAAATCCAAGCTCATTATCTGTCTGCTTATATATTTAATCATGGAGAATTTTATTAATGCACATTAAAATGGCGTTAGTAACAACGGCTTCGAAAAAAAAATATAAACAAGAAAAAATGTATATATAGCATACGGTGAACAAATTGGTTCTATATTTTTTTGGCAACATTCTTTAGGGAATACCTTTTTGGAGTCATAAAATTGTGAATCAATCATGAGCTGTGCACCAGAATATTAGGGGGATTCGGCACCTTAAACATCATTTTGTGAGCCTCAATGTCGGCTGACCGTCTCAACAGTGGTGGTTTTTGGTTTGATAATCTGGGGGGGGTGCAAAGTTTACCGTGTAAAAATTCAAAATAAAAGGAATTTCATTTAAGATCTCAGAAATATTTAGAGGGGGTAGCTTGCCTTCATGCCTAGGCTTAGAACCACCATTTTGTCTCAAAGAAAAAGGGTCCATTAGCGAATTCTACCAGGGCAGTAGTTATAATTGAAAATTGTTGTGAATTTGTGGCTTGACTATGAAATTTGACAGAAAAGGCATTGAAATTGTCTCGGCAATGTTTTGAATCAAAGCGGGCTGTACAACAGAAAAACTTGTAGAGCTGCCAAATTGGTCAAATGACATTAATTTTAAGGTGATTTTTGGCATTTTCCCAGCAGGTGCGCAAGAATATTTTTAGGAACTAGGTTAGGGACGTTTTCTGGATTTTAAAAATAAAACTCTGCTCAATAAAAAAAAGAGTTGCACTTTCTTATGCTTATGATACAAGTTTCGTTAAAACCGAATATCTTTTTTCAACTGCCTACTTTTTATATTAACGTTTAAATGATGCATTTTTGAGAATGTTTTAGGTTTTTGAGGATTTAATTCACCTTGCTGACTTGTATTATCGTATTTTTTTCCATCCTCAGAACAGTCAATATTTTTCTTTTTACGGTTTATGAGCGCAACGACAGTGATAGCTTGAATTGTAAAAAACGTAAAGGATGTCTTCTGATGTAAAATATTTCTATTGTTTTTTGTAGAGATATATTTTTATTAAACCAAAAAACAATATTAGTGTTAACAGCCACCCCGAAAAGTGAAAAAACTTGTCAAAGGGGGGTGGTAAAAATACACTAAAAAATAATACAGGATTAAATAAATGTTAAAACAACTAATACAAACCGCGAATCCTAATTGGCATCATAAACCTCACAACAAAGCCAATTCAACTTTACTGTTAAGATCATACCCCAGGAGGTCATGATAAACTATTCAATTATTTATTTACCCCCCCCCCCAAAAAAAAAAAACAATTTTAATTTTAAATATTTTTATTTTCACAGCTCCTTATGTGAAGGTATATTTAGTCAATGGAAAGCGATGTATTGCAAAAGCAAAAACTTCAACGGCCCGTCGTACATTGGATCCTTTATACCAGCAGCAGCTCGTCTTCCATGAAAATTATTCCGGTTGTGTCCTTCAAGTAAGTATCAAACCTCCTGAAACTCCTTAATCCAAATACTGTCTTAGTTCGTGGATAGAAAGTAACAACTCATTCCCCAAGCAACTCTGTCTGAGAGAGAGTGAGAAAAAAAAAGAAAAAAGTGAGAGAGAGAAAAAAAGAAAGAGAAAGAAAGACAGTAGTTCAGTGAGAGAGAGTAGAGTAAGTCGGGTTTACTGCATTTGTCACAACTTCTTCCATATTAGTGATAGCCTATCTCCTTCACAGCTTGTGACTGCTTTTCTTCCAGTCTCCAACTTTGGTCCCTGAGAAACAACTTGTTTCTGGCTGGAGGGGAGGGGGGTAGACAGACAAATTCTAAGAATATATATAGTGAATTATAGAAAAAATGCTAGATATTTTGAATTTTAGAGGGTGACGAGTCGTTATACTCTTTTTAACAACAACAACTCGAAAAAATATTGCTCTGGTTTTGTCCTTCAAATAAGTAAAGGGTTTCCTAAACAGTGTTTAACCTTATTTCTCTGCTGGTATTTTGTAAAACAGCGCAAAGGGATGAATCTGGCAAAAAAATATGGTTAAATTTCCTGCTTGGGTTTTCAATCTAAAGTTCAAACTTTTTTTTTACAGTAGCGTTAGGGTATCTAAACCCAGTGTCATTTATCAAATATTGAATACAAGTTATTTTTTTCACCAAATTATTTTTTTTCAATTCATCTGATGCCAAAAAGGAATTTAGACTTTCGGAAACCTCCTTTTTAAAAGCTATTTAAAGGACACGCTAATAAAATGTACTTAAAGCCCACGCCATTTCAAAAACTTCGGTAGTATCAAGCTTGTAAATGTGCTTGTTAGGCATCATGGACATTCATACGGGTTTCCAAAGGGCTGTCTCCCTCCTCTTTCTCCTCCCTCGAAAAAAATGTATGTTCAAGAAATTCAATTCTTGTTTTCTTCTTAAAAACGCAGCGTAATTTTCGGGAAAAAAAACAGGCTGTTTTGTTTCTCCTTCTGTTCTAGTTTTCTACTCCTCGGCGAGAATTCTTACTAACACTCATGTAAGGTTTGGCTTTTTCATCTGAGAAAATAATATATTAAAACATTAGAATAAAAACCCAAATACTAGGGTGAACAAACTGTTTCTAATGAAAATTCATCAGCACTATCCGGTGCTGCTCTGAGTTCCTCTCAGCACATACAGTCAAAATACTTTAGTTTATTTCTTCAGCCCTTGTATTCTGCTAAGCGTCATGGCTACCCATGAGTTAAACTGGGAGTATCCCCTCCCCTATCCCCTCCCTCGAGAAAATCTCAGAAATTTAATTGTCAGTATTTAATGTGAAAATGGTTTCATTAGATATCAATTCATTACAGACTTTTCAAGATTGGGTTTGTTGGTAAATATGCTTACTTTTCTCCTTTGAAGATGAGTGGGGTCAAAATGATCTCTAAAACAGTTAATAAGAAATATAAGGACTGAAGTAGCTCCAATGCTTGTAGTTTTATTAAACGCTCAAAAACATTCACATTATGGTATCTTACATTTGTCTCAAGTCTACCAGTTCTTGTATGGATTTTCACTTTTTAATAAGAAACTCATATTATAAGAAATATCTACTTTAATAATTTACAAAGCTCAGTGAGGATGCTAGTAAGTTGTGTTCAAAGAACAGTGCTAATATTCTGTCAAAATTTTTAAAAATAAACAAGACCACATTTTATAGCCAAAAATGTTGCGGTGTTTTCAGCATCTGAAGGTGTAACGTTGTTGTGGGAATTCTTAAAACTTTTCACGGATTCACTTAAAATCCGTTAGAAATCACTGTTAGAGATCACTTTTGCTAGTTTCTGTCAAATTTCATAGACTGCGTCTTTATATTTATTCACCTATTGTAAAAGCACAATATAAGATACCCTGATCAAACAGTTCGTGGTAACGAACTGTAAGTAAGGAGCGACCCGACTCAATGGTAACCGAAACTCTAGAAAACGGTATTTTAATACAAATAGATACACCAAAAGAATTAGATTTTTAAGTTTCATCAAGTTTAGTCCTACCCATCAAAAGTTATGCGCCTGAGACAATTTGGCTGATTTTCGAAAAAAGGAGGAAACATCCCCTAAAAGTAATAAAACCTGAATGAAAATCACGCTATCAGATTCCATATATTAGAGAACTCCACTGCAGAGTTTTCACCCTCCTATTTGCTAAAAAGCGGATTTTTATATTTTCTGCCCTATGAAAGATCACGGGTGCGTGTTTATTTGTTGTTTTTTTTGTTGTTTTTTTTTCCCCAGGGGTGATTAGTTCACCCCAGTGGTCCTAGAATATAGTGGAAGGGCTTATTGGAATGGAAATTAAAAGTTCTAGTACCCTTTTTAAGTGACCAAAAAAAATAGAAGGTAACTAGGCCCCCTCCCACGCTCATTTTTTCCCAAAGTCACCCGATCAAAATTTTGAGATAACCATTTTGTTCAGCATGTTCGAAAATATTATAATTATGTCTTTTAGGATGACTTAATACCCCGAAGTTCCCGGGGGAAGGGCTGAAAGTTATGAACTTTACCCAAGGTTAACATATAGTATTGGTTATCGGGAAGTATACAGACGTTTTCAGGGGAGATTTTTTCTCGTAGTGGAGGTGGGTGGGTCGGGGGTTATGTGGGAGGATCTTTCCATGAAGGAAGTTTTTATGGGGGAAGGGACATTGCTATGAAGGGGACGCCGGACTTCCCAGCATTGTTTAAAAAAAGATCAGAAATTAAATATAAAAAAACAAGTTTTTCAACTGCAAGAGCAGCAACATCAAAACTTTAAACGAACAGAAAATATTACATATATGATTGGGTTTACTCCCTAGTCAATAATTCGCTCTTTAACCCAACGATTTTTTAGTACTTTCATAAGAGCTATTTATTCTAATTAACGGCCTTTGTGATTAAGCGGTCATTTTTAAAGAATTGGAACAAAACTCGAACTTTAACATATACGTATTAAAAATATATGAATATAGAAGTTCGTTACGTAAGTTAATTCGTAAGTTACGTATATTTATTACTAATAAAAACGTTCATAAATAAAATTAAACAAGTTTCGAGAAAGCCATTTAACCAAATAAAAGTAAATTAATATGCAAATTTTGTTTCTTATTCATGTACGGTGAGCCAAGATCAAAACCTGCATTTATTCAAAAACGTTCAAAAACTGAATAAAAAAAAACAAGTTTTTTTTAACTGAAAGTAAGGAACGACGTTAAAACTTAAAACGAACAGAAATTATTCCTTATATGAAAGGGGCTGTCCCCTCCTTAACGCCTCGCTCTTTACGCTAAAGTTTGAATTTCTCACAACTATTTTTGTAAACAATAAAAAACTTTAGCGTAAAGAGCGAGGCGTTGAGGAGGGGGCAGCCTCTTTCATATAAGGAATAATTTCTGTTCGTTTTAAGTTTTAACGTCGTTCCTTACTTTCAGTTAAAAAAACTTGTTTTTTTTTATTTAAACATAAGATTAGATCAATTAATTTATATGTTTTAAAAGAGAAACCCTGGTGGGGGCTGTAACAGAGAAACTTGTTATTTAAAAATTATAAAGCAAGTCATGATTAACCAACTCTTTCATTCCTTATAGTTTATTGTTTATTTGATAGTTTATTAAATGAAATCATTTTCTGTATATTTTTGTCTCCCAAGAGGTTCTTTCTCATCCTTCCCTATCCAATTTGAGTCATCAATAAAATCAAATTTTGTCTGTAGCAGTAGCACACAGTATCTTCTGAATTTAATCGTCGTTTTGAATCTGATCAAATTATGCAGTAGGGTTTTCAAAATGATGACAAGTAATAAAAAAGTATCTCATTTAAGCCGGTTCAAAGGACATGATAAAAGAGGAAACTAAACAGTTGTCTCTGATAAAAAAAAAACAAAAAAAAAACAATGTCATCTAGGGATACTCCTTAAAATTTTGAGTTAATAGCAGAAACCTAGCTTAAAATACTAGTTAAGCATAGGCTTTTACCTGTGGCTTGCGTTCGACCTAATATAAAAGGATCGTTTTTGGCTAAAGGGTACGACAGGCACAAGCGTATACTTATGAACAATTTTTTATCAGTCCCTTGTTCTGTTTACCTCCAGAGGCACATAGGGCGTCAATGAGCAGCCTCCAGTCTTCCCTGAAGTGAGCCGCTGCATAGGTGAGCTCCTACTCTGGGATGACACTCGTCTTTCTTCTGTTATATGTGTACGTCCTACGGAGCGTGTTCTATGGTCTCGCTCAGTGACAGATGCCTTCTCGTTGCCAATGCAGGAGCATTTTTGGAATTCTATGGTCTGCCACGTGGAAGATGTGTCCAAGGTATCCCCATCTTCGTTGTTTCGTAACGGACGTGATATCTGGTTGACCTGTGCGGGTACGAATCTTGCAGTTGCTGGCATGATCACTCCAGCTTATCTTTTTGGATTCGGTAAAGACAAATGTTCTAAAATACATTGAATGTCTCTTCTTTCATATATGTACGTCCTACGTAGCGTGTTCTTTGGTCTCCATCGGTGACAGATGCCTTCCGGTTGTCAGTAGAGGAATCTATGGTCTGAAAATCATAGGATATGTCCAAGGTATCGCCATCTTCGTTGTCTCACAACGGTTGCGAGGTCTGGATCGCATTTGCGGGTACTAATCTTGCCTTTGCTGACATGGTCACTCCAGCTGATCTTTTGAATCCGGCAAAGACAATTATTCTACAAGGCAGAATACATTTCACTTTTTCCGCAGTTAACCTTAAGTATTTCATAAAGTAACTCAGAACAGACAAAATATTGCTCTAGAACAGCATGAATTTCAGCCTCTTAAAGTATACCGTGGATTTTAAGACTGGTAGAAGTCTGAAGCCACTGGAATCTACCGCACTTACTAAATAAATGAAGTCTGTTACCTGTTCGATGACTTCATCCCCTAGTTGGATTCTTACATATGAACTGCTAATTGACATAGCCTTAACCTTTGAAGAGCTAATGACTAATCTAAACTGTTTTGCTATCTTTGCAAGATTTTTCAGGGATTCCTAAAGTTTCTGCTTGTCGGATTTCATAACTTCAACATCGTCAGCGAAGCCAACGTCCTGGGGAAGCTCTCCTGCAATTCAAATCCCATACAGTTTATCGGTCTAAATGTGGGGTCTATAGCTAGGACGAAGAGAATAAGTGATAAAACACAGCGTTACTTGAAACCAATCATGGATTTGAAGTAGCACTTAGGTCATCAGGTGTTTTAACACAGATTTCTGTCTCTTCATACATAGCCGCTATTAGATGAGCTAATTTTTCAGGAATGCCACAGGGTCGTAAGATTCTCAAAAGGGCTTGAGAATTTACTGAATCAAATACTTTCTTGAAGTCCACGAAGAGTATATACGAGTTTTGTCTCCATCCATGTACCTCCAAGATCATACATAGAATAAAGATCAGGTTGGAAGAGGATCATTTTGGTCGGAGTCCGTGCTATTGTTCAGACAATTGGGAATCAAGGGCAGTCTGGAGTCTTCTTACTTTTATAGCCAAGAAGAGCTTTGCTGAGATTGACAGAAGATTGATGTCTCTCTAGTTGTCACATTTTTTTACATCTCCTCTCATGAACAATTTGATTATAGTTCCTGTTCTTTATACATTTGGGGACCTTTCGATTTTCCAGAGGACCAAGAAGAATGATAGTCAGATGGCTATTATTTTTATATAATTTGAACTTTATCATTTCCACTGAAATGCCGTATGTACTACGGGTTTTTAAGTTTTCTATTGGCTGAGTGTATCACGTTCGCAGTTGGCTAGTCTTCACTGATGCAGAGATTGAACAGAGGATGATCTGGTATATCAGGTGGAACTACGGGCGCGAGGCGATTTAACACAGTTTCGAAATAGCCAGCCTATCGCTCTTTTTATTTTTCCACGTCTGCCGGGAGCCTCGCCCCGTTATCTTTTACTGAATATTCATGCAAACTTTACTTGAAACTATTTCATTGGTACGATGATACATGGCTCGTGTTTCTCTACGGTTTGGTGCTTCTTCGGCTTGCTTGGTCTATTTGTACATATACTGTCGTCTGTAGGACCAATCACTTTTCTTTACATTCCTGTCAGCCTCTATGTACGCCAAGCTCTTGGTTAAAATTGATTGCCGATTTTCCCCAAAAGAGTTCGGATTCAATTTCTTTCGATTTTCTATGAGGTTCCGGATCCTTGTGGACTGTTGTATTTACAAGTGCAATAGCGTTGTGTTTTTCATTCAAAAAAAAAATTGTTTGGACTATTCGTTTGGGACGATTGTTTGGGATTATTCTTTGGGACTATTTGCAGCTATTCTTTCGAATGTGTCTTCAGTGCTGTTCTTCAGTGCTTGGTAGTAAACGTACTAAACTATCTCTGATAGTTATAACTGTAACGATTCAAAAAGCTGTAAATAAACGTGATTCCTATAGCTCAATTACTGTCGCTTGTAATTTTATCAAACTTTTTGAATATGTCCTTCTTCGTTATGCTGTTGATTTTGTGAATTGTGATGTTAATCACTTTGGGTTCAGAAAGGGAATTTCATGTCATTAAGCATATGGGATGCTTGCTATCCTTTTTGAGAATGCACAAATGAAAGTCCGATCAATATATCTGTGCTTTAGATATATTTGATGTTTTTGACAGAGTTTTGCACCCTCCAGCTTTTAGTCTTTATATCAGCTGGGTATAAATCGATTATTCCTTGTTGTGTTAATGATTAAATTTTGAGTGTGATTAATAAGATTCCCTCTATTTGTTTCTTTTTGGATTTTAGGATGTGTCTAATTTAGCATATTCTGATGACCTCCTCCTGGTTAGTCTTTCAAAGCGGTGGCTAGAACGGAACGTAATTTTGGTGGGATGTGTTCTTAATGAAATAGGCCTATAATTGAGTACTTAGAAATGTGAGCATTTGCTATTTAAAGCTATTAATCATGCTATTGTTCGTGGTTGCAGCACTTTTGTGATACCCAGTGTCCTGTCATTAAATGGTTTTGTGTTTCTGTATGTAAATTTTTGGGCAGCATCTGATGTAAAATTATTTGTGAATTCAAGGATAAGCTTAAAGCTGGTTATGGGAAAATCGATGTAAACCGTTTACCTTTTGGTATTCACGATCTCCCTAAACGGTACTGTGGTTTTGTGACCGTTCGATTTAGCCACTTGTGTGCTATATCATTTTTTAATAAGCATGATCTTAACGCAGTGGAGGCTAATTATAATGGATTTTGTCATTTCTTTTATATATGTCTCATGTTGTGAGAAATAGGCGCCTTGTGGGTCTTAATGGTGCAACAGAGGTTTTGTAAAAGAGGTACAACAGAGGTGTAACGAAGTGGAGGCTAATTATTATTGATTTTTTAATTTCTTTAATATTTGTCTCATGCTGTGCGAAATAGGCACCTTGTGGGTCTTAATGGTGCAACAGAGGTTTTGTACTTGCAAGGAAAAAGATCAGCACCGCTTCCGCAACAAACTCAGCCATCCTCATCTACTTGTTGTTAACCGGTTATTTGTTGATATCTGAAAAAAAAATTAGAAATAACAAAAGCGAGTCTGACAAATTTGATAGTAGAAGAATAATTTCAAAAGAAAAAGAAGTCTTTCTTTTTGTTACTGCAATAGACATGTGTTTAAATCATTTTAATGATATAATGATTTATTAACAATAACAATGCTTGTTGAGATTCATTATGACAACAAAATAGTAATGACCTGTTATTGATCAGGGCTCATCAAAGGGATACCATCAGCCTATGTGGGCTTTGGCGCTTTGCATCCCTTTCCCTGATGGCACGCCTGCCCCAACATTTGTGTAAGCAAAGATCAGTCAGGATGCTAGTTCTCAGTTGGGTGCTAGTTTATTAGTGATTATTTTCAGTTTTGTTGTTCCTTTTTTATTATCCATTTACATTTATTGCAGAATAGGTTAAAATAAATTATGACCATTGGTATTATTGTCAGTTTACAAATTTTAGTACTGACGAATAGCATGTTATTACTTATTTTTGGAAAGACAAATAACCTTGCCTTTTTAAAATCATGCCGACATTAAAAAGTCTTGTGGCCATGCCTAGCTGCATATTTAATATCAGTTCTCATTTTATTTCTATAGTCAAATGTGGTCACGTATGGTCTAACAGAAGGCAGACTAGCGTTTATGGCAGTAATTCAAATTGAGCTTGACGATTTCGTGTTGAGTAATTTGGTGGTAGGGGTTGCAAGTTCTTTATAGCAGTTTTTAACACCTATTTTATAAGAGACGCTCCCCAGTGGCCTAAACTTTATAGAGTCAGTTTATGTTTATTTTTAACTTGTACCCAGTTTTCAGTCTAATTCTATGTTCCTACATTCTTTCATAGGCCCACTGTATCTGTCAAGATTATGTAACTTTCCACTTTGTGCATCAGCCATCGGCATTAAATATGATTTTTTTTTTTTTCTAGGTAACTGTTTGGGGTGACTATGGTCGAATAGAGGGCAAGAAAGTGTTTATGGGAGTAGCTCAAATTATGCTTGACGATTTAGTGTTGAGTAGTTTGGTGATCGGATGGTACAAACTCTTTGGAACACATTCTCTCGTCAGTTTACCCCCAGTTAGTAAGAGAGGCTCCTCAAATAGCCTAGACTCCATAGGTTGAATTTATATTTTTTAATATGTGCCCAAATATCTGTGTGAGTTCTATATTCCTAAATTCTTTCATAGGCTTGTTGTATGTTTCAAGATTGTGCATATGTTGTGCATACATTGTGCATTTATTCATTGCCATAGTTTCAACTTTAAATCATGATTTGGTTTACAGTTCTTATATATTTTCCAGTTGTGATGCACGTGTTAAAATTCCAAAACTGCTAGTAATTAATAAACAAAATTAAGTAAATTAAAGAATAAAATTTTCTAAAATGAAAATCAGAATTAAAAGATTCCGGATTTAATTTATGATATTATTCTTATTGTTAGAGAAAATCCCAATGAAAAAAATAACTCGAAACTCAATAAGAAAATCCTGGTTTAAATTTCTGATATTATTCTTCTTATTAGAGAAAATCCCTATGAAAGAGTAAAGTTTATAATCATTATATTATGCTAAAACTTCAAAAATGTGAAAATTGGAAATGGTTTCTAGAAGGTTCATATAGTCATTGGATAGCGAGCACCTCGTATCTGTATTTTTATTAAAAATAATTACTTTAATACATTTCTGTATTACATAAATGTAATATGCAGCCAGTGACAATCTACGAATTACTGTATTAGGCTCATAAAACTGGAAAATCTAAAGAGGCCTGATTTTGCAAAATTTCGGGTCAGATCTCCCCGTTAACCGGAAAATAGGCTATATATTCAGAAGGGTAAAATAAAAAAATAGGAAAACAACCAAGAGTTTGGCTTCGTTTTTTTACGTTTTACGTCTTTACTTAAAAACGTAAAGACGTTTGTTTACGTCTGGCTTCGTCAGTATTTTAAGTTTTAGGCCATTTCTACTCGTTTTTTGGACAAAACTGGTATGATATTAAAAAGCAGAAACTAGGTGATGACACTATCCAAACCCCCAAACTCACTTCTTGGGTCAGAGGCCGCGGCTCACTTCAAACCTCCGATTTGTTTATACATAAAACATGTAGTTGGGTCGTTATAATTTTGTACTTGTGTCGTAAAAATTTAACTTTGTTTTAAAACACGGCTTCTAATATTGTTCCTATACTTATGGATGGACCTCGCAGGGTTCCATCTATTAATCCCAGAAAGTTTTCTGTCTTAAACGTTTTACTTAATTTTGAAAAAAAAAATTCCGCTCTCCTGTCTGTTCTTAACAAAATAGAGGTGTGAGGTTTTCGCTGTCTGCCGGAAGTACCCTGATTGTGTTGATGCATCGTATATTCGTATATTTGTATATTCGTATATTCGTATATCGTATATCGTACATCGTATATTTTCAAGGTTGACGCAAGGTACAAAAACGAGCTTTCGAGTGGTTAATACTTTAAGACAGGGAAAATGTAACTCAATCCTTTGGTTGTGTTAAAAAAAAAAAAAAAAAAAAAAAAATTCTGTGCTGTCTTGAAAGCCCGCACTTCGACCAAGGTAGACTTCAAAAAATTGTCTTTGTTTTGAAAAAACATACATTCCACAAAGACAAACTTCAAAAATTTGTCTTCGTTTTAATGATCTCACGTTCCACTAAAGTTAACTTAAGATTATTTGTCTTCGTTTGGAATTACCACGCTTTCCACCTATGTAAACATCAAAATGTATCTTTTTTTTAAAAAGCATACATTCCACCAAAATAAAATTAAAAAATTTATCTTTGTTTAAAAAAAACCCACATATTCCACTTAGGTAAACTTAAAAAAATTATCTTTGTTGTGAAACACCCCACATTCCACCTAGGTAAACATCAGAAATTTTTGTTTTAAAAGATCACGCATTCCACCAAAATAAACTTTAAAATTTGTCTCCCTTTTGAATAACAACACATTTACCTAGGTAAACTTCAAAACATTATCTTTGTTTTGAAATACCAAACATTCCACCAATATAAACTTTAAAAATTTGTCTTTTTTTTAAATACCATGCACCCAGGTAAATTTCAAAAATTCATCTTTGTTTTAAAAGACGACGTATTCCTCCAAGATAAACTTCAAAATTTGTCTCCGTTTTGAATGACCATACATTCCACCTAGATAAACTTCAAAACTTTATCTTTATTTTGAAAAACCTCACTTTCCACCAAGATAAACTTTAAAAATTTGTCTTTGTTTTGAATGACCACACATTTCACCTTGGTAAACTTAAAAAAATATCTTTGTTACAAAATACAATGCATTCCACCTAGGTAAACTTCAAAAATTTATTTTGTTTTGAAAGACGACACACTCCAACAAGATAAACTTCAAAAGCTTGTCTTAGTTTTGAACGACCACACATTTGACCTAGGTAAACTTAAAAATCTGTACTAATAATGGAATATAAGCACACAAAATATTTTTCCTTCTTCCTGCAAAATTCTCTTTTCTGATGCGTCACTCTTGAAAATGTGCACGACTACAAGCTTATACTGCAAAATTTACTTTTTGCAACTTACAGCCTTTTGAAATACTACTGCTGATTTATAAATTACTGCACTGCCGAGACTTATTCCCAAGACTACAAAGGTTCGTATGGACGTGTAATTTCAGCGTCGTATGCTGTAATTTAAGCGTCGTCCATACGTCGTATGGACGTGTAATTTAAGGGTCTTATGGTGTAATTTAAGTGTCGTCCATACATCGTATGGACGTGTAATTTAAGCCAGTGAAACCTCGTGATTTAAACTTGACTTTATTTTGTACTGATCTATTTTTATGCATGTTGTACTTTTTTCTCATAATTTTAGTTTTTAGTTTAAATTTGTAATTTTTAGTAATATTCAGGTGGTTTTGAAATATCGTAAGAATTGAAACAATGCGACTGTCTTAATGAAAATGAGGACAAAACAAAAACTAAGTTCCACAGGCTTATTCACCTTAGTTAATTCCTTACTTAAAAACTCTAGTTAATTTCTGTAACGACAAAAACAACGTGCATTCAAACTACGCTAATCCATCCCAAAGAACAATATTGATTGTTTTTTGGTCAAAAACGATTTGTTTTTAACAACTTGACGACTTATTTTTTAAACAGTTTATTAGCCTTAGTTCTCTATACTTATTTTATTATGTATAAACCATGGATAATATTTGTAGCGAAAAACTATTCGGGGATTCCGACTGCACCAATAGATTTTCAAGACCAATTATTTTTTTTAGAACAGCTATTTTTGACAAAGGATGGTACATGTCTCCTTTTTTAATATGGCGGTCAGAATTCAGACAGGTGTAAACTAGGTACTGAATTTTCCCCTAGTTTTTAAAATTTAAAATTTAAAGTATTTAAAGGGGAAGTTTTTAAAATTTAAAGTATGTTCTTTGTGTCTATTATTGATCGTTTTCATAGTTTCTCTTTTAATCTCACAAACGGATTTATAGTATTTTTATTCCAAGTCAACTTTAGACGTCTTTTGATTTAGATATTGAGATCTGGTTGGAGAAGGTTCTTTTTTTTTAGCGGCAATTCGGCTGAAGGAGAAACTCAAGAAACTCAATAGAATTTAATAATGTCTTCTAGAATATTGTTGAAGTTATCAAGGCCAATTGTGACTTATGATAGTATGGTAGACTCTTAGCCGAATCTAGACGTTTTTCAATATAAATATCGTTACTATTACATTCAGTTGTCGTATCTGAAATTCAAAATCTCTGAGATAATGCCAATAAAATGTTTACTAAGCTAGTCTCAAAGGGAGGATCAGCGAAGCAATGTACGAGATGTGGCAGAAAAGCAATGATAATGATTTTTTATCCAAATTTTTGTTTAAAAAAGATTTTGTAAGCGTCAGTGTCACCTCCTTCAAAGTCCTTCTCTTGGAAATCTACACACCAATTAAGATGCAGTGCTGAAATTCTTCAATTGCTGTGGTCTTTAGCATTTTCATAACATCCTTTTGGATATTTTCTAAAGTCCTGAAACGACCTCGTCTGAGAGCATTTTTCGGTTTAGGGAAAATAGAAAGTAACATGGAATGAGGTCAGGTGAATAGGTGGGCCGGGGAATCAAAGGCATGCCTTTAGAGGTAAAAAAATCTCCTATGGGGAAGGCAGAGAAACATGAAGGGCTTTTACGATGGACCATCCATTTATGTGCAATGTCTCTTCTCACGCGGATGACCCTTTTTGTACCTCCTGGATACGTTTTTTTTATATAAAAAGGACAGTTTGTCCAGGGTAGTTTTTTTCTGGAGGAACAAGTTCTTCGTAGGCGACTCCCCTTTTGTCAAAAAACACATCAGCTTTGAATTGATGTTTAATTTTCTCTTTCAAGCTTTCTGTAGTCGAGGAGAGTTTGGAGTGAACCCCTTCTAGCTTTGGTTCTTTGTCTCAGGATCGTATTTAAAAATCCATGACTCATCATCGGAGATCACACGAAATCATGCTCATTCTTGATTCTGTAAAGCAGATGAGGGCACTTGTTTTTTCGACAAGTTTTTTTCAACTTGTTTTTATCTCCTGCTGAATTGTGAGATTTTTCGGTAGCATTCTGTTTAAATGTTCAGTCAAAATTTGATGAACGGCAAATCTCATAAAATTTTGTTGTTCACTCTACATTATTAGTGTTAAATTGGGGACAGTCTGATCTCACAAGAGTGTTGATACGCAAGATGTTTCATCTGCTTTCGAATTTGAAGACCTCCCTGCACGGTGTTCATCTTCAGCGTATTTTCTGGCATTCAAAAACGAATTTGTACCAGCGAAAAATTTGAGATTGGGATAAAGAATGTCCCATAGAACTGTTTTAACTTGTCAAACGGCATTTTTTCCCATTCTCTAAGCTTAACAGAAAATTCAACAGCATAGCGTTGCTTTAAATTCTGTTGTTCCATGTTGCATGCCAAACAACCAAAACAGCTTCGCTAATAGCGGTCACAGAAATCTAACAGTTAACAGAAGAAGTTGAAAATTGTACTCATTTATGGGCGGGTACCTACCCACGTGCTCTTTCAAGAACATCAGCGTAACGTTTCCAAATAGCTTTCAGTGTTTCCAGTCTTTTTACTTTTCTACCGTACCTCTTAGATCAGGAGGATCAAAGTATGATTGAATATACGTTGTTCATGAGCATATGTATCATTTAATATATGTGATTGAACATGTATGATATGTATGATTGAACATACATACCCTCTTTTTTAAGAACAGTTTAGCAAATTGTTTATTGACATTATTCCAAGAGTGTAAAACGTTCGTTACGACCTTTAGCTGCGCAACTCTACAGCAACGATATTCAGTTTTCTTAAATAATAGTAGATAATTTTCTCCTGAAATATATTTTCTTAACACTTTGTTTTGAAGTTTTGCTTTTCACTTTTTTTTTTAATTTAAATAATAATTCTGTTTTAAAAATAAAATATTTTTCTTATAAAAATCAATAATTTTTCTTCTTCAAAGAATCAGTATGGATAGCTACATGCTTTATTAAAAATTATTAATATTTTGCAGTATCTAGTTTTAGTTCAACGGACTAATTAAATTTACGATATTTCCTCATATAACTGATATGTACTGTGTTCCAAACCTATCTCGGTGATCGGTATTTTGATGGGAGTGTGTTTAGGATTATTGACACCGGTGCTCTTCGAGTAAAATATAAGATTTTAATTATGTTGAAGGTATATGTTAAATTTTGAATGTTCTTTAAATATGAAATGCTTATGGGAACTGCCTTTTTCTTCTTCGTTTGCTTTAACTACGATGATGAATAGTATTGAAGGATGTAAAGATTTTCAAATATAAGATAACATAAGTCTTGTTTCTGTATTTACTATCGCAGTCCTCAAGGCGTAGAATGTATTAACGTAGAACATAAGTTATTAACATAAGTCTTGTTTCTGTATATACTATCGCAGTCCTCAAGGCGTAGAACATATTAACGTAGAACATAAGTTATTAACATAAGTCTTGTTTCTGTATTTACTATCGCAGTCCTCAAGGCGTAGAATGTATTAACGTAGAACATAAGTTATTAACATAAGTCTTGTTTCTGTATTTACTATCGCAGTCCTCAAGGCGTAGAATGTATTAACTTAGAACATAAGTCATTGACATAATTCTTGTTTCTGTATATACTATCGCAGTTCTCAAGGCGTAGAACATATTAACGCAGAACATAAGTTATTAACACAAGTCTTGTTTCTGTATTTACTATCGCAGTCCTCAAGGCGTAGAACATATTAACGTAGAACATAAGTTATTAACATAAGTCTTGTTTCTGTATTTACTATCGCAGTCCTCAAGGCGTAGAACATATTAACGTAGAACATAAATTATTAACAAAAGTCTTGTTTCTGTATTTACTATCGCAGTCCTCAAGGCGTAGAATATATAAACGTAGAACATAAGTTATTAACATAAGTCTTGTTTCTGTATTTACTACCGTAGTACTCTAGGCGTAGAATTCAAAATATAAGTAGATTATTTATTTTATGTTACTTTGAAATTATTACCAGGCTAGACATACCTACATTGAAAGTGAAAATTTATTATAATCACTCTTTGTTTGATGATAATACCTGAAATTGTGCATGCTTCAAACGGTTTATTAAGGTTTCTAGAAACAAAAGCCTCAACAGACCTTAACTAGTAAATATATATATTTAGAAAATTTTTAGCCATATCAGCTCCTTAGAATCACTAGACTACGTGCGCCTGCACTCTTGAAAAAAAAAAAAAAACGCCCAGAGAATCAGCGCAAACCCTGGCTGACCTCAATGAATTCCAGTCTCGAGTCCTTAAGTGGCTTTCACCGAAATGGATGAGGATGGGAATTGTCTTCGTTACAGTTTGTCATACTCGTGACCAAAAATAGATCCACTAGGTAAAAGAAAATCTGTCAGCTTCTAGGCGCCAGGGAGGGCTGATGGGGCTTGCGTTCTGCTACACGTACAAGCAAGTACTGGAATCAGTCTTCGATACCCGGGCTGGTACTCTTAGAGATCCAGAATCAGGGAAGCAGTTTACAAATTTCGGGACCCAAGGGCATCTAAAATCAAGATAGCAACTTATAAATAAAATAGATAGCATAGTAGTATTTCTGTTTATAAAATGAGCTTATGCTCTTTAGAGACTGTATTAAATACACAATTTTTCATTTCGGTACTACTGTAGTGATTGGACTCCTCAGAAGAAAATACTGTAAAATTCTGAAAACTACTTTTAAAAGTTCTAAAATACCTACTTATACCATTCCTAAAAGCGTTTCACTTTTCTTTACCATCCCCCCCTCCCTAGCAGTCAATTATATAGCTCAGGTTATATATTCTCCATGCTTTTTCAATATGTAATTCTTTTCCTCAAATACATTTAACGGCAAAAAAGCAACGTCAACGAAATCAAACGACGGGAAAATTCATGGAGAATATGTTGTTTGGGCTATATTTGACCATTAGGGGGGAAGATGCTGGTAAAATAAAGTGAAACACTTTTAGGAAGGAAATAAATAAGTGTTTTAGAATTTTTTTAATTATGTTTCAGAAATTTATAGGGTTTCCTTCTGTGGAGGCCAATCACTACGCTAATTCTTTCAATTCTCGTGTTTTTTTTTTAACTGGGATTGGGGGCTGGGGCCTCCCAGAAATTTTAACCTGGGCTGGAGCAACCCTGGATGCTTTATAGGAAATTCAAACTTTTAATTCTCCTAACTTTAAATTTTTGGTTCTTCGGGGGGGGGGGGGGAGGAGGGAGTATGGATGAGATATATCATCGAATATTTATACCCAATTTGTTTCAA
The DNA here is from genome assembly GCF_049724085.1 of Artemia sp. Qi Xiang Cuo. NCBI lineage: Eukaryota > Metazoa > Arthropoda > Branchiopoda > Anostraca > Artemiidae > Artemia > Artemia sp. Qi Xiang Cuo. Next base: position 2,249,274 of record NC_142809.1, read on the forward strand.
TCTATATATTTTCCTAGTAAAATGGCCTTTTTCAAATAACGATCCAATCAGTATCCATCGAATGCAGGATTATTTATCTACCTTACTTAATCTGTTTTCCTGAGCATCGCCATCACAGAATTTCGATAAATTTAAATCTCTTAAAAGGTTCGCCTAAATTTGTAATTTGCCTTCTAGGCTTAAGATCAGTGGTTCTTGACCCGGGGTCAATCGAATCTCAAGGGTTTGCTGAATCATTCTCACGGGTTAAGTGAGGTGAAAATAGACCCTCCTTAGCGCCTCGGAATCGGGTATCGTAGTGAATAGAAAGAAAGGATAAATATAGATGTATCGCTTTAAGTAATAATTCCTCAACAATCTTGTTTCTCAACAACCGAGTTTTATAATAATTTAAACATTCATTTTTTGACATTTGTCAAATCAAACAGCCAACGCGTATGATTCGTGATGACTGGCCCAGCATTGGCAGCAGTTATCTATTATTGGCAGCAAGGAATTACGCAACATCGCTTGGCCTATCTGTGCTGCAGGGAATTTTTACGCCCAGTAGTTGAATTTCAACTGTCGTGACAGTACAGTTTCCTATCCCAATATTTTAATCCCTTCTTATTAGCTATGTCGAGCAAAAATCGAATGGTCGGACGAATATGTACAATATGGATTCACATGTTTAATACAACATTATAGGAGCCATCGTCCTACCTTAATGATTTGCAATTTCAAGTTGAACATTCTAGTTTGGTACCAGCAAAACTAAAAGAAAACTTCCTTGAGTCACAAGGAGACGGAAAATATAGAAACACAACTGTCGCTGAGTTCAAGGTGAAGAGAGCAAGATTTGATGAAAAGGCTACTCTGCCTGTTCCCAGCATTGTGCGCATCAACTAACCGATCCTCAAAACATCGTACGAAGTTCCTTACCTGATGCAAAGCAGGGTAAACCATACGCCGCTGGTGAAATACTCATAAAACCAGTTGTGTTAAAGTTGGAGAATATCATGCTGAGAAAAATTGTCGAAGTTAAGTTATCCCAAATTCTCCTTTCAAATTATGTCACAACCAACAGAATAGAGGATGTGATCTGATCTCAACCCCATTGAAACTTAGCCTTCAGCTCGACGAGATCACATACGCTTCCTACCTAAGCCAGCTTGCAGTATTCATGCACCATGGGAAAGACGACATTATAAAGGAAGATTTTTTATTTCGTAAACCACTTACAACTTCAACTAAGGCAGCCGATGTGAAGAAACTTGTGGAGGACTTCTTCAAAGACAATTGTTGCAGCCAAGCAGGGAAGGAAATCTGGTTTTGCTGCGCTTGTGAAAGCCGATGGACAACACAATATTTTCACGTCTTTTATTCTCAATTGTAAGAAGGGTACATATCCGGATAGTCAAGGAGAATAGGATATATGATAATTTTTTTCTGCAAGATATTGGGGGGGGGGGCCCCCCCCCCCCCCCCACAAAAAAAACGCTCCTGTTCCTGTTTAGTGTTTTGACAACACATATCAATGATGAATCCGTTAAATAAATAATTGAAATGCAGCAAATGTAGGTTCAACAGCAACTCTTCAGAACAAGAACGCTTTCATCATTTTGGTGCCGACAAATGGTAACGTTTCCTGTTATAGCTATGAAAGTTCTGGTGTGTTACTTACCGTTTGTTACAACATATCTTAGCAAGCAATCCTTTTGAGGATGCTTGACATAAAAACAAAGAAAAAGAACAGACTTTGTTGCAAGCCTAACGGAAGCGGTGTCCTTGTCGAACCAGAGCCACACATTTATGAACGGGTCTCTGAAAGCCAACAGTAGAAGTTACACTGAATTTCAGTAAATAGTAAATATTTATTATTACCTTTGTGTGAAAATATTTATTTTGTACATGTTTATATAAATATATACCTTTGTTTTAAATTTGGAAAAAGTTGCGTTTTACTTCTCTAATTAAGAAGGGTTCGGCTTATGTGCAGATGAAGCTGGTGGGGGCCAGAACCTCCAACAAGGTTAAGCACAACTGCTTTAAGTAAATAGAGTCACGACCCGGATAAAAAAAACAATCGACTTTAGTTTTAACGGGTCATATATAATTTGAGAACGCGAAGGAGATCAGACCCAACAAACCTCCAAATTATTATAATTGCTTATACAGTTTCTAATATTTTCTATATAATCCCTTATTTTCCGCTTTGTTTGAGCTTTTACCTCCTTGAAACAAATCCTTATTTACGTATCTGCGAACCCCTCAGAGGCTGAACCTGATGAAGTTGAGAACACCAACAACTAATGAAAATAAACAAAGATGCATTCCAAGTTTTAAATAAAATTAACAATAAATCTGGTGGAAATATTTCCATTATGGTTGATTATTTGAGCAGGGAGGATTCATTTGAGTCGAGTTTGGCAGGGAATTTGTAATACAAAATTTTACTTTGTATAATTGGTAGTGTCGATAACTCTCAGCGAATCACAGTCTGAAAACAATCAGTGGTGATGTACAACGGGTATCTGACACGTCTCCAAAGATACAACTTAACTTGACACTGACTTAAAAGTGTCAGTGTTTTTCTGATTATCACCAAAGGGTATGATTTTTATTTATTTTCTTCTGCAAACCTGAATGAAAGCAAGGGCTGCTTAGCATAGAAATTGCATGCAGGTAGGTATCACTAAAAGATGGCGAATTTTATATACTAATGAGCCACCCCTTTTTGTCACAAGGCTTGAGATGGATTTAATACTTCGAGGAAAGTTTTTGTAAAAGGCGCCAAAGGGCACTTTTTGTAAAGGGCACTCATAATGTTGTTTGAGGGAAGGGGGGGTAAAAACGATTATCGTGTCCTAACAGACAAGCACACGTTATAGTTTTTCTTCTTTCTTAAGCATAGATTTAAAATATTAAAGTACAAAAAGTATTAATCCTTCAATGGAAAATAAAATAATAATAATATTCTATTTATATATAGTATTCATCGTGGGAAAAAACCCTGGTTTAAATAATTTAAAAAAAATGATTACTGTATTTAGAGAATTATTATCTTATTGTAGAATAAAAGCACAATGTGGAGGGAAGTGAGATTTTATGACGTAACACTATGACGTAATCAAATTGCGATACATGATGTGACTCATTTGGGCCAGCTGCCATTTGTGAGCGCTGAAAGCTCGAGTTGCTTACGATCTTGCCAGAGCAAAGCAAGGGCCACAAAAAACACCACGAATCAGGCTTTCTGACAGAAAAAGAGCACTAAATGGGTTCTTCTGCTATTTTAAAATAATTATTACTAATATTACGATAATTTAAATATACAAAGTATTACTGGAATATCTTTTATTTAATATACAAAATTATAAGACTAATAATGATTCCTAAGAAGAAGGGCTAAGTGAAATGTTTACTATACATATTAAATAAAATAATAAAAATTATTCATATAATAATTATACTAAATGAGTTTTAATACAATATAAAAATTTTACTTTAAAAATTAAAAACTATAAATAAATATACTTAAATATTTCTAATGTTGGCACAAAGAGAACACTTTAAATTTTTAAATTCGTCAAAAATGTCCTTTTTTTAGTGGCTAAAATATTATTCGTAGTTCTTGTTATTAGATATTTTTATTAACCAATTGTTATTTTTTAATTATTTCCTTTAATAAAGGAAGTTTTGTTTCTTATTTAACTCCTCGAAATTATAATATAATATGTAAATTACATTAAAAATAATTTAGTATAATCATCTAATGGATAATTTTTTTAACAAATAAATTATTTTATTTAATATGCATATTAAATATTAGTATAACATGTATATTAAATATGTATACTCAAACATTAGTAGATTTCGGCTGTGCATGACTGAGCCCTTCTCCTTCACTTGACAACTCCATAATACAGGAAACCGAGGAAAACAAAAATAAATACGCGTATCTATTTTGATTCTACTGGTCAATCATCATAGAAATATTTGTTATTGCTTGTTTAACCTACAATGAAGTTGATTAAATTAGTTAGTTTAGCCTACCATCAGCTAAACTAAAACAGGACTACAAGAACTGAATTGATTTCGGATGATTTGCCCCCAATCACGCACTGTACTCCTGGCCAAAATCAGAGAATCAGAAGATCAGTACCTGCGCTACGCGGGACCATTGTCTGCATGCGAAACAGTTTACAAAGACTGAACGCTGAATCCTTTGGGTGCGTGGAAGCCAAGGACGTGAAGGTGTCAATATGGTACATTTAACTGGAAGATGAGGTATCAATATGCTTCCCTGAGGTCAAGGGGTCACAAGCTCTGTCACTGGTTCACCCAGCTTTGTCACCTGTCTAGCACAGGTTTTACGCCCTAACATTGATTTACACACCTACACCTTATCAGGGACTTCCATTCGTTAAAATGTAGGGAGGGGGTGGGGTAATGCATTTTTCCAAAGTCTAGGGAATTGATTATTTTGTTGTTTTTTCAATGGAAATAAAAAAAACAAGGTATTTTCAACAAAAATACCAAAAAAGGTATTCTTTACAGTCGTCTAAAAGTTGTACTAAGTCGATAAAATAGTAAAAAAATAAATTATGTAACTAATTTTAACACGGATACTTCCCAAGAAAAGGAGTTAAATAAGAACAAAACTTCCTTTATTAAAATAAAAGTTCAAAATAGGGATAAAATCCTTTTTAATAGACAGTGTATAGAAATTCACAAAAAATACCAGATATATCGGTCACATATACAGTGACCGTCATCAGTAGTAAAACTAAACTAAAACAATTGAAAACAAAAGTTTATATACGAAATCAGAAAGGCGGAATACGAAAGGCAGAAGACTTCCGCCTTTGCTTTGAAAAGAATTAGAGATTTAAACAATATATCGTTTTATTTGATTTCGTATATAAACTTTTGTTTTCAATTGTTTTAGTTTAGTTTTATCACTGATGACGGTCAGTGTATATGTGACCGAAATATCTGATATTTTTTGTGAATTTTCTGTACACTGTCTATTAAAAAGGATTTTATCCCTATTTTGAACTTTTATTTTATCGTCACGGAAAGGCAGTGTGGTCTCCGAAATTATCTACGTCCTTTATTAAATAAAATAATTGAAAAATAACAATTGGTTAATAAAAATATCTAATAACAAGAACAATGAATAATATTTTAGCCATTAAACAAGGATATTTTTGACAAATTTAAAAATTCAGTGTTCACTTTATACTAACATTAGAAGTATTTAAGTATATTTATTTATAGTTTTTAATTTTTAAAGTAAAATTTTTATATTGTATTAAAACTCATTTAGTATAATTAACTGTTTAATCGTTTTTATTATAACCATTTATACAATCATATCTCTTCATAATTAGTTATGTTTGAACAATTCTCAAGAACTCCAAAACATCTTATCTTCATTGGAGGCAATAATAAGCAAAATCCATGTGCCTCAGTTCTTTCTTTTATCTTGGGTATGAAATACCCCAAAAGTTACATGAAAAACTTAACCACTTGACTTTGGTTATAATAACTTCCCCCTCCTCCCCCCGAAAAAAAAAACAGAGAAAAAATTTGTTTCTTTTTAGAAGTTTTGTTACGTCGTAAACATTATCTTTAGCACAATTGTCCATCTCTTATATAAAACTGAAAATAATTTGATCATTTTTTACTTCTTCTTGAAGAAAAACACTAAACACTATTTGAGGCTACATTTAGATCAGTAAACACTTCTGAGGCAAAGTTTATATGATAATAATATTATAATAATACTAATAATAAATACCAGCAAAAAATTAGAACAATAAATACAAACAAAGTCTTGTGGGTTGGGTTAGCTATTACTAAAAGTGGGATAGAAAATATTTCTAGAGCCCTTTCACAAACTACTTAAATACCTGGGTCCCTCCAAGGACTATATCTTAGTTCGTGAAAACAATGTTTTAGATATGTTGGCATTTCAATAATAAAATATATATATATATATATATATATATATATATATATATATATATATATATATATATATATATATATATATATATATATATATAGTATTTAAATTTCTATAAAAATAAATATTAAAAAATAATAAATATATAAAATAAATAAAATAAACTTATAAAATAATAAAAAATATTTTTTATGAAATATATATATATATATATATATATATATATATATATATATATATATACATTTATATAAAATAAATAAACAAAGGCATGTGGATCGGGTTAACTATTACTAAAAGCGGGGAAAAATTATTTTTAGAGCCCTTTCATAAACTAATTAAATACCTGGGTCCATCCAAGGACTATATCTTAGTTCGTGAATACACTGTTTTAGATATGTTGGGGTTTTAGATATGTTGATATGTTATGGATATGTTGAATATGACTGTTTTAGATATGTTGGGGCACTTTCAAATTTCAAATTAATTTCATCCGCTATAAGAATATCTGCTATAATTCTGTCAACAACAAAAATACGAACTACAATTTGAGTAAGAAAAACAACAACTTATTTTAAAGTTACGCTGTGTACTTCGATCAATGTTTCAAAGCCTATCATTGATTTTACATACGTTTTCTGAGGATTCAAATTCTGACCAATCCATTCAACAGCTTAAACCATAAAATACTTTGAGAGAGAGATAAAATGAGATATAGGTAGAAAGAGAGAGCAGGAGAGAGAGATAGAGAGAGTTACAGAGAAAGCGGGAGAGAGAGAGAGAGAGAGAGAGAGGGAGAGAGAGAGAGAGAAAGCGGAGAGAGAGAGAGAGAGAAAGAAATGAAAGAAGAGACGGAAAGAAACAGAAAGGGAATGAGACAGTGAGAGAGGGGGAGGGAGACTGAGAACGAGAGAGAGATAGAGAGAAAGAGAGAGAGAGAAAAAAGTAGGCTACACATATTTCAAGCTCTATGAATAAAACAAATTTTAATTAACAGTTTTTGATTGCAAATAACATAATCGAATGTAAATTAATGTAAAAGCGGAAGTGGCACGACAAAAAGAGGGTTTGGAGGTTCAGACCTCCCCCAAAATCTGACAAACTGTAAATTTACATAATTATATTGATTTTATACTGGATGAATTACAGAAAGACCTCTCACGCAATTTTAACGCTTCCCCAAATGATTGGATCTCTCCTGAAAATGGATCCCACCTCAGTCCCTAAGGGAAGGCACATTTTTATAAATTAAGACTTTTCCTAAGAGGTTGAAACAAAAAAGGGATATACTGCTATGTAATATCATCTTTAACTAAAACACAAATGTAATCTCAAAATAGAACAAAAGAACAGAAAGGTGTTTTCTAGATAAAAGGCACATAAAAACTATATATAAAAAAAAACGATTTACAAATCAAAATAGTAATTCAAATATATAGAGCACAAAAACAAAATGTCAAAACGCGATAAGAACCATTTAATTCCAGATCACAAGTATAATAACAACAACGTTTTTGAAATTTTTATATTAGGGCTGTGGAGTTTAAAATTATCAGTGCCAACCCTGACTCCAAGGGTCTCGTCAGTGACTCCAGCTGTTGGGTTCTTAGAAAAGCCGATTCGAACTTCAAATCATTTTTTGAAGGAATGACACAAACCCCAACTCTCAAATGCGGTGTAACAAACTCGGACTAGTGCTTTTTAATATTAATTTCTAGAACTTTACAAATTTGTGCATTTATCTATTAAAAGCCGTAGTTCTTTTATCTAAACCAATTCCGAATACTTTCCAAATGCTGGATCTCCCCCTCTATATGCTAAATTACACATTTTCGTACTTAATCAATTTATCCAATAGAATGGAACATGACACAGGCTGAGGGGTGCCAGTGGGGGCCCTCCTCATACCGATTGAAAAATGCTTGCAAGATTTTGATTGCCTAACAAGCTTTCCCCTCTTTCCCTCAGCTTTAGAACAACAAGGTATGTTGGACCTTATTTAAAGTAGGATTCAACAATAACATTTAGTTTCTATCATTAAAGCGAAAAGCGAGCCAGGGGCACCAATTCAAGGGTAGAGGTACCCCTAAATTTTATTGCCCCTTATTTTGATATTATCCCAATATTTTTTCCCTATATCCCTATATTTTGAGTAATATTGTTAGGCATTTTCATTGAAAAAATCAGAAACAAAAATTGATCACCTTTATATTTTGAAAATTATTTTTTTTTTGTATCTTTATTTTGTTTAATGAAAAACAAATGCTTGGCTACCTCACATTTTCGTGAATTAGCACCCGCTGAAGCATGCCTGTGATCAACCTTCTGTTTTAAACGGCTTAAACTTCTTTTTCAGTAAATTAACAGTGACTCCTCAGTGACTTAATAAATTAACAGTGACTCCTCAGTGACTCAGTAAATTAACAGTGACTCCTCGGGGACTCATTAAAATAACAGTGACTCTTCAGTTACTCAGTATACTAACGGTGACTCCTCAGTGACTCAGTAAACTAACAGTGACTCCACAGGGATTCAGTAAATTAACAGTGACTCCTCAGTGACTTCGTGAATTAACAGTGACTCCTCAGCCAGGTTTTATAACTGGCAGCTCGCTCTGTTAAAGCTGTGAACTATACCTTTCTATTGTTTTTTTTTTCGGGGTGTTCACATCTAAGAATCAACGAAACATACAACACTCTCCAACGAGTCAAATAGAGATCAAATTTGGAAACTAAATTGGTCATTCAGATGGCAACACGGTTAACTCTACTTTCAAATTGTTTGATATGTTAGAGTCAAACTTATTTACTAAGTCGTACGTCAATAGAAATTCTATAAATTACTGATAATAACAAAATGTTAAGTAAACTGTACTTAACATTTCAAGCACTGAACAATTAATATATTTCACTGAGAAACAAGCTTGACTAATCATGTGTTTAAATGTATTTCCAACACATTCTCCATGTCAAACCCTTAAAAGATCTTAGTATTTTTACTCATTGGACTAGTACACAACAACTGGCAATGTAAATTTTTTTTTGTTAAATTTCCATGATGTTAGTTTCATGCGGTTACTTGCTCCATGGAGTGACCATCTATAAAATATAAACAACAAAATACAATCACAAAAAAATCAAAACATTTGTTTAGATCCGCCACTGAAATGTAAAACAAAACCCTTGGTAAGCTAGGGACAAGCAGTTAAAACCTCTTGAAGTTCCAAGAATTTTCTAAAAAATTAGTAGTAAAATCAGTGCAGCATCGCCTTGTGGTTACAATTATTCGATCTTCCCCCTCCTCCCTCCTCTTTCTTCACCACAATCAATGATTTAAAACCTTCTTGAATGAATTTGCCAATATCTAGGTCGGACATCTAAAACTCCCCCCTCCTCCCACCATCTAACACTCTTATGTTACGGACATCTAACACTCCCCCCTCCTCTTTTCTCGCCATAATCAATGATTTAAAACTCTCTTGAATCAATTTGGCAATACCTAGGTCGGCCATCTAAAATCAAAATGTAGTATACTTACTCTTGTGGTGGTTGAACAAGAACCAACGAAAGCTCATTAGGCTGGAAACTCAAGTCAGGCTCCAAAAGAGAATTGCAAATAGCATCTAACATTCCGGTCATAGTGCTGTCCATACTTTTTAATTCGATTCTTCACCACAATAATTTTATGGCGCTAGTGATATAATCTATTTTACTTATTTAGTTCTACTTGTTAGTAATACCCGTTCCATGACACGAAACAGTTTTTATTACCTATAGTGTAAGAAACACCACATTAAATCTAGTTATAAGGAAAGCTAGACAATTAACAAGCAGAGAGCGCTAGCATTTCGACCCCAACCGTGTTGCTCCGCTTTGGACCTCCTTAAGCAATGAGACCATCAAATCTCAAAAACTGGAGTCATTCAATCAGGCGAGGTTAGGACAAGAACTGGGAGCGGAAGGAGTGACGTCTAAAGGGCCCTCAAACTGGGATACCACAGAGCCCTCAACCAAACTGTAAAGTCAACACTGACAGGTGTACCACAAGGATTCATCTTTCTAAGTCTGCATTATGGAACTTAAGGTGATTTAAGGTAAGGAGATGCTTTCGATCAAAACAAAATAAAAAATTATCTCCCCAATTACAAACGTTGATGTCAACCTAGTTTTATAAATATTAGTTTTACGACTACGGAGTGCCATCGATGAGACGTTTTCGAACAATTCCAATCAAATGTAGGGGCGAGACAGAATTTGGTCACATTTTTGAATCCAGATCACAAAAATTTCAAGACAACTTACTTTAAAATTAGAAACTTGTTTTTAACTCTATAGCACCAAAGATAACGAAACCAGACACACAAAAAAACTTGTTACAAAAGATTTATACATATATATATATATATATATATATATATATATATATATATATATATATATATATATATATATATATATATATATATATATATATATATATATATATATATATATATATATAAGGCGAGGGAAATAATAGAGCGAGGGAAATAATAGAGTTTACGAGGAATCCTCCTTCATTTTGCATATGCACTGGGAGTCATTTACATTATACCAGTCCAAGAAATGACTTACTACGTATTCCTGGCTGATCAGTTAGCACATCTATATAATAGTCAACAATGGTTCGTAATAACAAAGTTCGAGTGGCACCTTTGATAGTATTAGAGTTAAACAAACTAAAAAATCAAATAAGAGATTTTTTTCCCGTTATTTTTCCGATGTCGGAAGAGGTGCGTAAACAGGCAGGATTTCTTCTTTGACTCGAAATGTAACCCATGTATAGACCAAACTACCGACGATGCTAAAAAATTTAAGAAAAAATATCAGAGAGAAAAAATAAAAAAAAAATCTAAAAAACTAAACTATACACTAAAAACTAAAATTAAACTAACAAAACTAACTTAAAACTGAACAAAATAACTAAACTGAAAAAAGAGGAAAAAAAATTTAACATGATCATACAGATTGAAGTGAATATTTACCGAGTCACATTATAGTCACACTTGCTGAAAAAATCAAATATAACCGCACAACCCCAGCGTCACCTGACTATCCCGTTCGTAACTTGCCGTGTCGAGTTGAAGATTAATCTACTTTCAAGCGTAACATTTACTAATTGACAAATGAGAGCACAAGATTTAGGCATAATTATTTGAAGTTATAAAAGGTGGAAGGTTGGGACAGCAGTTTTCCTATTTGTTATATGAATCTGGTAAAAGATACACAGAAATGAAATTAGTAGGCTACAACAGGAGAACCGCGAGGCTTACAGAAGATCCACACTATTGCGAAGAAAGAGGCCTTACGGCGATCTTCAAGGATAGACGGGACTTAAGTAAAGTCAAGCTGGTAAGCAAATTGGCGTTGATACAAGCTTTTCAAACAAATTTACTGACCACACAATTTTTCGCTTCGCCAGACGTCAGACGGGTGACGTTCAAATCAACGAAAAACAAATACTATTCATAAATCCTGTCTTCTTTATATCGTTAGTTTTTCCTATGCTGTGGATCGGACAGAAGTAAAAAAAAGTTCTGACACATGCTACAACAAAAACTCGGAACCAAATTATTGTGAGACTGAACATATTACATAAAAAACCACTTATTCTTACCTGTGGTAAATAATAGAGAAGGACTACCACACTTAAAGTACTTTAAGTGTGGTAGTCCTGTATTTCTGTATTGTGGTATTTTGGTATTTCAGTATTTAATTTTAACTAACAATAGTATTTATAAAAGCGAAAAGCTACATGGGTTTTGGCTCACAAAATGCTACTTAACAAATGATGACGGTGGGGGACTGATAATTAAGTGAGCCTGAGGATGTTTTACCGACCTGCCAATGAGATATTTGAAAAAAAAGTGAACCGCTCATCACTTGTTAAAGATGAAAAAGGGAACGTAATTTCAGATCCCAAGAAAGTAGACGAAAGATGGGCATCCGATTTCGAAAATATATTTAATCTTCCTCCACCCCATGCCCAAGAAACTGTACCTGATATCCCGTTTTTACAAATTGACGTAAGTGCTGATCCTTCCAGCACTGTAGAGGTAGAAGCAGCTGTCAAAAATCTTATAAATAGTTGTGCATCGGGAGTCGATGGGATAACGGCAGAGATGCAAAAGACATCCCTTCGAGCCTGCTTTAATATATGGACTGCTCTCCTAGTAGCAGTTTGGAGCATGGATAAGGTCCCACGCAAATGAACTAGAGGTATTCTAGTCAAACTGCTATAAGAAAGGAGATGCTCTTAGCTGTGACAACTGGAGAGGGATCAACCTGACTTCAGTGCCAAGTAAACTCTTGGCCACAATTATATTGCAGCGTTTGAGAGCAGCTCTTGACTCACATCTAAGGGAAGAACAAGAGGGTTTCCGGCCCGGTGGATCATGTTCTGACCTTATTTTTATCCTCAAACTTATGGTGGAAGAGTCAAGAGAATGAAATAATAAGCTGTATCTGCTCTTCATTAATTTTGAAAAAGCGTTCGACTCCATCGATCGCGATGCCTTATCGAAGATTTTGAAATCTTATGGAGTACCTAATAAACTAGTCCGAATAATAATGGCCTTCTACGAAGATAGCGAATTTTGTGTCCGAAAGGAAAATGGGGAGCCACGATTCTTCAAGATTCTCTCTAAGGTGAAACAGAGATGTGTGTTATCCCCGTTAATATTCATCCTAGTAATAGATTATGCCCTACAACAAGCATAAGGCTTTTGTGTAAAAGTCAGTGGTCAGCAGCTCGCAGACTTAGACTTCGCAGACGACATAGTACTTCTAGAAGAGGCGAAGCAACGTTTGCAGCTACTACTTGACACCATAGCGGACAAGGATGAAAAAGGGGGACTAACAGCAAACGTCGGTAAATCGAAGAGGATGGCCACATCCAATTCACCTTTGATCCTTGAATGCAACGGAAAAACAGTAGAACAAGTCCAAGAGTTCAAATATCTTGGAAGTTGGATCGAACATGATGGCGGAATAGTCAACGAGATAAAAAGGAGAATTGGACAAGTAACATCGGCTTTCAAGAAACTGAATGTCTGCCTCAGATGAATTCTTAACACTTCATGGCAGGACAGGGTCGCAAACGTAGTAGTCCGCAGACAAACCGGTCAGCGACCAGTCACTCATCTCCTGAAGCAGAGAAGATGGACCTATCTTGGTCATGTCCTCCGAATGTCAGGAGACCACATTCCGTATACTGTCTACGAGTGGCAACCCGAGGGTGGGCGAAAAAGAGGGCAACCGAAGCACACCCTCCGACGACAGTACAACCGAGACCTGCGGAGTGCTGAGCTGTCGTTACAACCACACTGGGAGGACTTCAGGGCTGCTGCTCTGCTCCGAGACGTCTGACTAGGCTTCGTTGATGCCTTATGTGCCACACCTGGCCCCGGAGGAATTAAGGTCAAAGGAGATGGGTTATACTCAATTAGAAAACATACCCCCATATATACACCAGAAATGAAATGATACAAAGCTGACCGTGACCAAAAAATAAAAGACTAAGATATTACATTGAAATGACCACAAAGTCAAAATCAGTAAAAATTAAATTGAGTCGGCAGAAAATTATTTGTCTAAAGACTACTACTGCAAAAATCTTAAATCAATAGCACAATCCGTATTAGAAAAAGAATTAAAACAGTCAGAACACTCTTCACTTGGCTATGTTTTTTATTTTAAGAGTACTTCTACAACCACTACTACTACTAACAACTCACTGCGGCACCAAACTAACTGAGACCAACACAGCTGCACACCCTTTTCCTCCACTCCTACACTATTCAAAGCTCCATATCTTACCCCTCCTCCGCTGTTCCAATTTCATTTATATCCTTCCATATGACATCTACAGCTATTTTTGCAGCTTATTGTTTGATATACGGTCAGTCAGACGAGTACTTAATGATGTTCCAAAAAAAAAACAGTCAGACGAGTACTTAATGATGTTCCAAAAAAATCAGTCAGACGAGTACTTAATGATGTTCCAAAAAAATCAGTCAGACGAGTACTTAATGATGTTCCAAAAAAAAATCAGTCAGACGAGTACTTAATTATGTTCCAAAAAAATCAGTCAGACGAGTACTTAATGATGTTCCAAAAAAATCAGTCAGACGAGTACTTAATGATGTTCCAAAAAAAATCAGTCAGACGAGTACTTAATGATGTTCCAAAAGAATCAGACGAGTACTTAATGATGTTCCAAAAAAAAATTAAAAATCCATGTCCCAACTCAATAATTAAACAGAAAAAATATAGATAGAAATGATAAACCAGAAGAACAATAGAAATGTTTCATTTATTCGGTTTAAAGTCGATGGAGAAATATCTTTGCGCATCGCATTTAGGGTAGACTAGACTCCCGACTGCAAACCAAATTGTAGAACCGAAAACCATATGATCATGAACAGAGTTCTAACAAGTCTAAACTAATAGTTTTTTTTTTTAGGGAAATAAATTATTTGAGACCATGAAATCTCAGGAGGATTTCGGAGGTTTCCAGGGTGTTACAACAAGATCACCCAAAAAAGTGAACTTTGGAACTAACGAGGCTAAACAAAGTGTGATTTCAAAGCACTTTCACAGCAACATAAAATAGAGTTAGGTTAGTAATACTGGGAAAAGAACTATGTTATTTTATCAAATTTTTCAACAAATTGTTAAACAAAATAACCGATAAACTTTTAGATGTTGGATTATTTTGGTAGCCGAAAGATAGACACAGCATTTGATTTGCCATTAAACACTCTTTTCAATTAAAATAGTTTTCACTGGTACAATTGCCATTATGTCCAAAAATTACATGATGATGTAACAATTGCCAACCTACACTCTTCAAAACCGAAGCATATTCTTCATTAAAAAAAAAACACTTTCCCACAAAATTGAAATAGGATGAAATAAATATTGAAATAAGATGAAAATATATAATAACGGGTAAAACTTTTAATTAAGACGGTATAAAAAAAAAACAGAAAAAAAGTGTATCATCATTAAAACTCAAATATTTTATCTTCAAGTCCGGAAGCTTTTAATAATAAGAAAAATAACTTGACTAAACGGTTAAAATACATAAGAAAATAACAATAAAACATGAAAGACGACTAAAAAAAAAAAAAAAAATCATTGAAACTTACTGCTAATAAACCAAAGTTGTTGTTAGTATAAGTTCTAAAAGAGATCCAATATGGTGCCAAAAAAAACAACACCAATCCAGAGAAATTTGAAAACAGAAATACCAGAGCTTGTTTTGAACTTATACTAAACGACAAGTATAGTTTATCATATGAAATATCTTCCATTTTTTTCCTTTTTACTGAATAGCGTCTTTCTTTCATCTCTTGCTCTTATTTTCTTCCTTGTTTTAAGTTTGAAGTGGTTAGCACGCTAGACCTCAAGTCCTTTGTCCGTAAGGACAAGGGTCCAAGTCCTGGTGTCACTGGGTATTTGGTTTGGAACAGAGGTCAGGGGCGTCGTAAGGACAAGGGTCCAAGTCCTGGTGTCACTGGGTATTTGGTTTGGAACAGAGGTCAGGGGCGTCGTAAGGACAAGGGTCCAGGTCCTGGTGTCACTGGGTATTTGGTTTGGAACAGAGGTCAGGGGCGTGACTCTGTAAGCTCAGCCAGAGTCGAACCAGCTCTAAATGGGTACCTGGACAAATCTGGGGCAGGGAAACAGGAAAGGTGTGCGTCTAACCCCCCAGCCCCCACTGCACTTCCTGGTTCAAGGGCATTGAAACAGAGATTAATACCGTCGGTAGGGACTGCGAGATCAGTTTATTCCTATTTTCGCCGATAAAAACTTCCGAACAGGCGGCCGAAATATTCGGGCTTTTGTTAGTATATATGTTTTTTCAATGTCTTAGGTAAACGTTTTATCCATTATTTTACAATTTTCATTGTTTAGGATCAGACTTGAAAATCTCGTTTTTCTAACAAGCAAAATCGTGTTTAAAATAAATAAAAGCTAGGAATGTATTATGCTCGTAAGAATGTATTATTGGTATTCATTTCAACGAAGGCAAAATTAAAAAGAATTAGTGCTCTTATAATGGAAAGAGTCTTTCTTTTCCAAGAAGTTTATTATGCCAACCACAATCGGAGGGGGAGGGAACATTTCAGCTCATGCTCTTACTTTTAAGATTTTTCCTATAGTTTCTCATACTTTCCTGATAATTTGCCGTATTTTTTAACTTTTCAAAAAGAAATTGATAAGGCAGAGCCAGAGCCATTAAGCAGCGCAACTTATACATAGAATCGAAACTAAAATGATGATTTTAAAAACGTATTTCCTTTTTTTATAAACACTATCCCCCTAGCCTGGTTCCCTAAACAGCAGGAAGGCCTAAGGACGATTTCGAAGTTTTTGCATAGCTTTTGATGAAAGTGGATATCACGAAATCTTTTTTGAATGCGCTGCTGGATTTCAGCAGCGAAAGGGAGAATTCAAATGAAGAACTGAATGAATGATTCTTCAAGCCAAATGAAGAACTACATCAAAGTGAGAATTTCTATAAAGAATTCAGATATTCTGTTTTCATAATCAGACAAACTAGTCAGAGCGACATCACATGGGTTTTTTCACCGGGAAAAAATTTACCACCTTCCCTCAGAAATTGACCTCTTTCGTATTAAAAGCCTTTTGATTTGTTTTTCTCCACTGCCTAATTTTTGTTAAGGCGAACGCCATCTCTTCTTCTTTTTTTAATTCCACCCAGGCACGTTCGCGGGATTATTTTGGTGTGGGAGGACCAATAATAATAGAAAATTACTTAATAATTTAAACAAAACGCATAGAATTGATCAGTTTGATAATTGATCACTGAATACAGTTTGGCAATTGAATTTGATCATCTGATTTTTGAAGAAGTAATATAATTCACTTTGATAAATGAAGAAGTGCACAGAAGCTTGGGAGAACTGAGGATGTGAGGGATGCCTAAGATACGAGGCTTTCCAAGCCTACGCCCCTGATCCCACAAACTCTCCTCTCATTGGTACTAACTCTTTCACTTTCCAGAACTGACAATTTTATTCATTTATTAGGTATCCTTACAAACAAACAAATTAAAAAACTTGACCAGATCAAAAATCTTTGAACTTGAACAGTAAATACTTAACAATTTTGAATTTGTTCCTTCCTTCAAGACTTTGCTATTTATGTTTGGTTGGATATTGACATGAATGTCGAGGGATTTTACTTTTTGCTCGATTTTGTAATTGCTAGCAAATTCCAAAATTATTTCTTTAGATTTCCCGAAAAAGATATTTTAAATTGACCTCAACTTTAGAAATAATTTTCCCATATCTTACAATGCGGCTCAAATTTGAGTCAATTCTCAAGATCGCCATCTACATTTTTTATAAGAGGTCTTGTTATATTTTCTCATTGAAATTATTTTATTCCACGAAATACCAACAGAAAGTTTCCTCTTCTTTCTTTCAAGTTTTAGGTTAATTCTGTGGCAGGATAGCAACTTGAAATTTGTCTTATCAATCTTACCTGATATTTAGGCCAACAAAATTTGCCAAATTAAATATATAGTCTCCACCAATGAACATGCCCAAATATGTAACAGCAATATTTTTCAAACAGCCAATCACTGTCGTCGTCAGGGCAGAATTGAGCTGTGTGCATAGTACAGTTGAGTACTGCAGTAGAAAACCCATTATGCAGGATAAACTGAACTGAATAAGAAACGCAACGTCTCCCCACCCATCATAGGCAACTGCCTGGAAAAAAAATGATTATTTAGTTGTTTTTAAATCATTCTACCCTATCCTCTGTACTTTCCATAAAGACACCAGTGAACAAAACTAATTTAGATAATATGAATACATTCTGGAGAAGCTAATAAGCAGAACTGAATGAGAAGTCCCCTAATCTTTCATAGGCAACTGCCTGAAAACGTGTTGAATTCTGATTAGTTATTAAAATCTAAAAACGCAATACTCACTTTTCCCATTAACCAGCTATGGATTGTAGAGACAAGTCGATGAATATTTCGGAAGAGATGCAAAATTAGAGGCATAGTTTACATTGTTAACTATGAAATAGATATAATCACCTACAATGCAGCTTAGGGTTACCACACGCAATTATGTTTTAAGGCCAATTCACAATGAAATCTTACTAATACCAGGAATAAGCTAGCGCTAGTTGGAGTTAACCAGAAATTTTTTGAAATTTTTCAGCCAATCAGAAAATTCCAAGAAAATGTAATAGGCTATACGCGTAATCTCCTTATTCTTAAAATCTTATTGTTAACTTTCAGAATTGGTGCTCCCTAAAATAAAGGACTTCAATTGAGAAAGGCACAGTATCTCAATTTCTTTCTTTCCTTCTTCGAATATAAAATTTGGTTAGCACAAGCAAAGGAGATGTTTCTAAAGTAATCTCAGAGCAGTGTCACAATAGTACAATGGGTCTGATCAGACCTGGCACTGAGACTAGAATCAAGCAGTGTTGTCTTTTTTATTGTATATATTTATGTTTGATATGTTTTATTGCTTAAAATGATTAAAATCTTTAAAATGTTAAAGCTGTTTGTGTGTCTTTGTATTTCTAGTATCTTTTAGGTGTTATTTACTCCGTTTATTTTTGTGTTTTTGTCAGAGAGTTTCGTGTTCTTTTATTTTTAAGTTGTTTTGAGTGTCTCAGTATTCTCTCCTTTTTATTGTAATTTACTCAACCTGCGCACCTATCACGGTAGACAGATATATCACATTTGGATAAAATTTTTGGACCACCTCTAAATAAGCTGTGATTTTTCAATTTCAAACCATGGTCATCTTATTCTTGACGCTTGAAATATCCAAAAACAAGAAACCTTCAAATATCGAATTATTTCTTTGATGCTAGGAAAGGTAGTACATGAGATCAGTGTTCTTTGCGAAGTCAAACCCTAGAGAGATCTAAGCAGCGTTGCCAAATGTAGTCCAAACTGATATCTATTAACCACCTCCCTGGAAAATTAACAACTTCAAGGTTGGTATAACAAAAATACATGTAATAAGAACAAAATGAATCCCATATGCGAACACAAGGTTCTGGACTTTGGGCTCAAGAGAGATTAAAACAGAAAACAAGGGAATTTTGTACCCTAAATTTCCAAAAAAAACGGGAATGAGGAGGAATTTCTTACAAACTCATGATCAGAAGGCCCACCACTTTAAAATGTAAAACCTAGACAACGACATTAAAACCTGAACAATTATTCGGACAAGCGAAAAATCTTCAAATAATCCTACCCTAGACAATCCTATGCTATTAAAGAAGAATTTTGATAAATTAATAGAATGAAACTAGTAAAATTGGCTTTTCGATTGAAAAAAAAAATGGCATTTTTGTAGCGTCGGTACTTTGGTTTCGACAAGACCAACAACGCCATCCACATAAAACTGAACCTCGGTAATATCGATAATATTCTTTCCAGCTGCCTCCTCTGCAAAAATACTAAGCATAAAATTTTCAAATGACTGCACATTTAAGCTGCATGCCGACATTATAACAGGAAAACACCTCTAATTTAACAAGTATGAGCAGGATAAGCATCTCCGATCGTCACCTCCTACTTCCATGTACCCCCCGTATTCGGGGTTCCAGAACTCAGAAAACACTGCTTATTTTTCAGCGGAAATAGAAGATGTTCAAAAACGTGCTACTAAAATAGTACTGGGACCCCGGTGTAGCAACTACGAAACCGCTCTTGAGTTCTGAAAACTTGCCCACTTTGTTTGATCCACAATATGATCTAATAACTAAATTCTGAAAAGCGATGTTAGTAAACCAAACACAGATCAATTTTCCACCTCCCACACCAATCAGTAGACTTACCAGACATCAGAACAAACTACAACCCCTCACGTGCTGTACAAACAGGATTGCAAACTCTTTCCTGCCCTTTTTCTTTAGTGCCTTTAAACAAGTGACCCTTTTTTCTTTTTTTTTTTTTTTGTAATTGTAAAAGTGCATAATCTAGCATTCATTTTTGAGTGCTATCGTAGTTCTTGAAATAATCAAATACTTTTTTCTTTTTTTTTATGGGAACTAAACGCTGCTCCACCTCGCCCGGTCTCCTTAATTTCACAAACAGAAGTCTTCTAATAATCGAATCCGAAAGAAATCGTATAGAGTTATCAGCTGCAAATAAAAATGAGCTGAATGTGGACATTCGAGTTCATTTTTACATTTATTATTTCTTATATTTATACATTCATATAAATATGTTATTTTACATTTATATTTCTGTTTTATATTTATACTTCTATTTTATTTTTATGTTTAATATATTTGTTGTTTTTTAGTTTATTTTCAACGAATGACTAACAACAGCGTGCCTCACACTATAACACCAATGACAAGGTTCCAAAAATGGAAACCATTAATACTTTATACGCTCAATATTACATTTATGAGATATTATAGTTTTACGAGGCTAACATTTTTAAACTTGCTAGACTGCCTCTTTGGATAGCCCTGTGTCGGGCTCTTGGACAACCCAGGAGAGTATTATGTTGTTATGTATGCTGTAAATACTTTGTTCAATAAAAAAACTCTGCCTGAAAACATACATTTCCTTAGCCCCCCTCCTGCCCTCAGAGTAATCTTCTGACCCTCGAGTAATCTTCTAAGAATTAAGAGTCGAACATCAGTACATAAGCGTCTCTGTTAGATTCTTTACTGAAATTTTAAATGGCAATGAGAAGGGGTTGAATAATATACAATATTTTGTCATGAATTTCTATCATTGAGAAAAGTTTTTAGGAGCGCTAATGGTGAGCTAACCTCAAGCAAAAATTACTATAATCAGATTTGATAATAAAAAAAAAATAAGTGCCGTTTTGGGGCATTTAAGTTAATTGTAAAGTTGTATAAATATGGAAAAAACTTTTTTTTTTTTTATTTATTAAGAAAAATAATGAGATAAAGATCTTTATACTGCAATGTCAAAGTTTTCGTTCACTAAAAGTAAATTTTTCAATAAACAGTAATTATAAAGATTAATAAATAATAGTTAATGCCATACTGGGCAGTAATCACCTATATATCCGGGTAGTCACTGCTGCGTGATAGATTTTCAATGATTTTAGTTTAAGCCGTTTTTGATGTGTATACGTTTTTCTTCTTTTTCTGTTTGTTTGATACTTCACTTCTTGTCATATATAGTGGAGGATAAATATTTATGATTATAATTATTATACTATTTTCCAACTATGATGTACTAAGCGTTAGAAAACCCTGAGACAATGGCTAAAAATACAAACTGAATAAAACAAACTAATTTTAAAATAAGTTATGATCTATTATACAATGTATGCTGAGAAATTTAAAATAACTATTTGAATAACTAAATTTTGTTTAAATAATTAAATAAATATACAAATTTATAAGACCTTGTTGGTGTCATATATTCTTAGCTTTTTCGCTAATTTTTACAAACACGCATGGTCTGTTTTTTTTTATTTTACATCCACAATTAGCAAAAACTGAACAAAAACACAAGGAGTCTTTTTCAATAGAAATTGAATTCCGAGTTTTTCCAGGTCTTTTAATATAAATGAATATTTACTTTCGGCGTGAACCAGACGATGATCCATCCTGCCCGGCACCAATGGACGACGGGATGACTGACGTAGTCCAACACGATCTGTTAGCAGCAGCCTCTTCTGCAATATTCAGCCAGTTTTTATCCCAGCGACGTCCGTGTCGTCGGAAGCTACCCCAAGGATCCAGGTCATTCTTGAATGTCTGCCAGATTCTTCCTTTGGCCGTCTGGTCTCCGTTTCCAAGTTGTAAGGGGGTCACAGGTGAGGATATCGCGGAATATAGTTCCAGCTGGTCGTCGTAGTGTGTGTCCCAAGAATTTCAGTCGTCATTGTTTTATGATTACCGAGAGAGGGACCTACTGGGCACAACGCCTTCGAACCTCAGCGTTTGAGATATGGAACCATCGACTGACTCGTAGTATGTGTCTCATGCAGCGATGTTCGAATACTTCTAGCGAACGTGTTTCTTCTGCCTTTAAAAGCAAAGTTTCACAGGCGTACATCAGGATCGATCGAGTAGTTGCCTTGTAGACGTTCATCTTCATTTTGATGCTAAATTCATGTCTATTCTAAACCGACTTCTTCATGCTTGTGAAGACATCCCATGCCTTTCCTATTCGAGCTCTAACGTCAGCTTCTGCACCTCCGTTGGGTTTTAGAATGGAACCAAGGTAGCAGAACTCTTCATCAGTCTCGATGGTTTCGCCCTCTAGTTGGATATCTGGGTGGTTTGGGGCGTTCACTTTTATGATTTTTGTTTTAGACTTGCTGATCATGAGGCCAGTTTTCTTTGATGTAGAGGAGACATTGTTGACCATCTTTTGGAGCTCAGCCGACGAGCTACTCATGAGACACACCTCGTCTGCGAAGTCAAGGTCTGTTCGGGTGATCGGATTGTCTTCTCTCTGACCAACGAGAAAGCCTTTGTGGGTGCAAGGCAAATTCGTCATTATCCAGTCTATTATGTAATTGAATAGAACGGGCGAAAGGGGGCACCCCTGTTTGACCCCTGACTCAACGTCAAATTCCGTTGTTTCGCCGTCGGCATTTCGGACTCTTGTGACTGTAGACTCAAAGGCTCCTTTGAGTATCTCGATCAGTTCTGCTGGGACACCGTCTTCTACCATGATCTTCCAAAGCTCGGTCCTGATAAGGGAGTCAAAAGCGGCGACAAAATCAATGAAGGCGATGAAAGCAGACAGTTGAAATCTCTGGCTCTGCTGTAGGATGAGGCGGAGGGTAAAAATATGTTCTTGGCAGCCCTTGCCAGGTCTGAAACCTGCTTTTTCTGGTCTTGTCAACTTGTCTCGGGCGTCCTTGAAACGGTTGAGGACGATTATGCAAAAGATCTTAATGGCGTGGTCTATTAGCGATATGCCTCGGTAGTTCAAGCAGACTGCCTTGTCTCCCTTTTTATATACCGCTATAAGTACTGAGAGTTTCCAATCTTTTGGGAATTTCTTTGTCGTCCATACCTCAACAAGCAAGTCTTTCAGCAGACACAATAGTGTGGGGGATAACTTATACATCTCTGCTGAGATGCCATCCTCTCCTGGGGCTTTGTTATTTTTCGTGTTTTTCGGTGCCCGCAGAACATCAGCAAATGACAGTGGCTGTAGATCTATCTGGTAGGGCTCCTTTGACACACTCTGGAAATCGGGTAGGTCACACGGAGCTTTTGTGGGATTAAGGATCTGGGAGTAATGTTCTTTCCATCTCTCAAGGCGGTCTTTTTCCGTATGAATAAGGTTGCCCGTTTTGTCTTTCCGGGAGTCCGTGGAGGTGAGTGACTTGCCTGTCACTTCCCTCAATAGCTTGGATGTTTTCCTTAGGTTATGCTATTCTGCTGCTTGTTGAATATCAGAAGCCATTTGTGACCAGTATTTCTTCCTGTCGCAACGAGCAGACTGCTTTACCAGCTCGCGAGCATTTTTTATAGGTTCTTTAGGGCCGCTGAGAAGGGATCGTTTCTTTTCCACTAGCTCAATTGTTTTGTCCGAGATCCAGAACCTTTGTTTCCTAATGGTGTGACCAAGAACCTGTTCAGCAACCTCTTGTGTCAAGACTTTCAGCTTCGACCATCGGTCTTCGATGTCAGTGTAGTCAGCAAGGGCCTCAAATCGGTTGTTAAATTGTAGCTCGAAATCAGCCTTGATCTGTGAACTGCATTGTTTTGATACATCAAACCGATTCGTTTTTATCTTATTTTTGTGGGTGCTTAGTCTTTGAATGAATTTACAGATGAGAAGAAAGTGATCGGAGCCGTTTGCTGAGCCTGTATCTGCGCCTCTGTAGACTCTTGCATCCAGACATGAGCTCCTCCAACGTCTTCTGACGAGGAAGTGGTCGATTTGGGCTTTGATGACCCCGTCGTTAGATCTCCAGGTCACAAGATGGTGCTTCTTGTGCTCGAACTGGGTGTTAACCAGACATAAGTTATTGTATTTGACAAGCTGTAGCAACCTCTCGCCGTTTGAGGATCTATCTCCGATGGTATGGCGTCTAATCACGCCTTCGGTGTTTGCATCTGGTTTACCGTCCCTTGCGTTAAAGTCACCAGCAACAAATAGGATGTCACGTCCTGGGACAGAGTCGAGTATTCTCTGCAGCTCAAAGTAGAATGCATCTTTGGCATCATCAGGGCTATCTCTGATAGGCACGTAGACAGACAAAATAGCCGCGTTACTAATCTGGCCTTTTAGATTTAAGCTTGAATATTTGAGCTAATCACTTCAAACAACCGCATTTCACTTTTACTATTTTTCATTGCCATTGGTACTCTATTTGTATGGTTAATGGTTATGGTTAATGATTTAATATATACATGATTGTGCAAGTTTCCACTTAACCAGTTCAAATAACCAGATTTCATTTTCTCTGTCATTGTACTTCAAAATGCAATATGAACAGAAGCTAGGCAAAGCAAAACAAATTTACCTTTTCAATATCTCCAGTTATGAAAGCCAGTGCACAGGCAATTGGAAGCATGAAAAGTGAGTTATAAAACAGAAGCCCCCACTTTCCCAGTTCTTTGGCGTCCAATTTTTTCTTCATGACAACGCTGTTGAGCGCAGTAAATAAGTCGTTAAATAAAAGAAGCGAGTAGCCGGATACGTTGAATGACAGATCGTTGCTAGAGAAAAAAATTTTTTAACATCTACATAAGTACAATACAGGTCTATCCAGACAAAAAAAAAGAAATAAAATATCATAGTCTCAGGCGTTATTGAATTTAGTAGATTTACTTTGTATTATAATTAGTAGTGTCGGCAACTGCCAGCCAGCCAATAGCTACTCTAAAAGAAGTGACTTTTTGCTATGAAGTAATGCTGTAGATTCTGTAGAACAGGTAACAGTTTCCCAGAAGAGCGCAGATTTTTGCAAAGATACCAATCAGTTTTTTTTTTTTATTCTTGCAAGAGAACATGCGTTTTTTGTTTTTTTCCTAGTGGCGGGCGACTATATTCCACTAGTGAGATTACATGCAGTCAGTTGATTTCAATAAAAGGTAACGGATTTTCAATGAAAATCCGTAATTCATTGTTTCATTTCTTAAATAAGGGTGTATTCTTTCTTTCTTAAGGGTATATTTGTCCGCAAAATTCATTATTTCATTTGACAAGTTTGTCAAATATATCCTCTTCCGACGCATAGCTCGGGGATTAAGTTCTAAATTTCTGCAAAAGCCTTCTTTTTTTGAGTAAGTTGTTGCGAGGGTAAGGGGATTTACAACCGGGCCGAATTGGGACAAAATGTTTTTCTCTGGTCCGGACAAAAAATCAGAGGCTAAGGTTTTTTTATCTCTGTCGGCCAACAGGCTCTTTGAAAGAAATATAAGACATTTTAAATTCAAGTGTAAAGTAATTGAAACATAAATGAGCCAAAACTATCTGGTAGTAGTGTTCACCACCTCAGGCTGAACGTTATCACGTTGAACCATACAAACAAGTAAGTAAAATTAATAGTCAGATTTAAAAGCGCTTTTTGTCGGTGAAACTTCAAATATTGAGATTTTGTTCATTTCCAAAGACAATTATACCTTCAAAGGGACGCTACACTTTTTAAAGCTTTTTGGTGCCATATGTTTTTAGCTGTTTTGATAAAAAGAGAGAGAGAGAGATAGAAAGAGAGAGAGAGAGAGAGAGAGATTACCTTGCAGCAATAACAGCACCAAAAACCATTGCAAACACCGACATCTGTATTGTACAACTAGCTATCTGCCTAGAAAAGTAAAACAATGGTAATTACAAATTAAGCTAACTTGGGCACGAAGTCTTACAGTATTGGCTAAATCCTAATTTAGATTATCCAGTGACTCAAATTGTGTGATTGACCGACATGATATAAGTTATAGATTCCCAAGCGATTACGATACTTCTTTTTGAAATGACGTAGAAGAGTAAGTGATGGTGAAGAAACAGAAGGGGGCGTACTTATTCAAACTTTACAGCAAGACGTGCTGATCTCGCTAAAGGCTGATGATTTAGCTGAATGCTATTCGAGCGAGCCTAACCACATCTTTTCAAAATAACTATAGAGGCTGCTAGGAGAGACAACATTTATTTCTAGAAATAAAAATAATTTACTACAGTGAATGGCAAGATTAATTTGTTAAAATCATAAAATAGAAACTGCCAAATATAAGACAGAATCAATTTATTACCTCAAATCTTCACTGTTAATGAGACAAAAGTATCAAATGAAGATATCAGATTTTAATAATGAATTCGATTTTTTTTAAGGAGCTGTAAGTGGTCAGATGTGTTTGCGCGCAAGTCAAAGACCAGTGGGCTGTCACAGAAACTTCCAGAGGATCGAATTTCCAAAAAAGATCAGTGTGAGTAAAGCAGCACAAGGGGAGGGCCATCATGGACTACAAAAAATGAAGAACTTAACAAGACGATCAACGTTTTAAATACAGTTTTAGTATTTAAGTTTATCGACCAAAGCTCCTTTTGACTAATTATAGGTTACATTTCATTGTTACCTATATAGTACCGAATATAGGTACTAACTTACCTATATAGTACTCACTGCTGCCTTTAAAAGTACCTATATAGTACATTATGGGACTTATCTCTTATACCCACCACACTCAAGAATTACGCTGCATAAAACTAGAGAACAAACCTGTTTCACCTATCTGTATTAAGAGACAATTAGCCTACGTTCAGTGGAAAACAAGTGGCAGGTGACAGAATACATTGGACTTATATAATTAGGGCTATATATTTGCATATTATGGGTGGGGGGGGGGAGTTTTTGGACAGTGTGAAGTTAGAAAACAATTCTTACTTCAAAATATGCAGAATAACTGTAGCAAACTAATTTTGCATACAGACCCGCTATACTTTACCCCCACCCCCCTAATGTGCAAATATATAGCCCAAATTTCTTTCTAAAGTATTCTATCTTTATCATGTTTTGGTGTTTTTCATTAGGATTAGCCTAACTTCACTTCTTGAGTGTGGTGGGTATATGAGATAAGTACCTACATTACTAAATATAAGTTACATCGAATATAGGGTTTTATCTCATTGAAATAGAGTACACACACATCGTCACTACGGCGCTTCAAAATCGCATCTGGCTTTTTCGTACTGCTAAGATAATTGTAAAACCCATTTGCTAACACAAAAACAATTTTCAAGGGTTAAAATAATAATACGTTTATTAGCCATAGGCCATACACAGATTAACAAGGAAAGAGACACAATAAATACACATATAATATGAACACTATTTACATTCTTTCCGTAGC
Source organism: Artemia sp. Qi Xiang Cuo (assembly GCF_049724085.1). Taxonomy (NCBI): domain Eukaryota; kingdom Metazoa; phylum Arthropoda; class Branchiopoda; order Anostraca; family Artemiidae; genus Artemia; species Artemia sp. Qi Xiang Cuo. Next base: position 2,276,589 of record NC_142809.1, read on the forward strand.
TGGAGAGCTTTTCCAAGAAACCGTGTCGTATCCACAATATTTTCTTTCCGTTTGCTCTGCAATATATCCGGGAAACGTACCTCATGCACAAAACGCGGTCTTATATTGTCAGTCATTGGACACTGTTGGAGAAAATGGACCAAATCTTCATTTTCATTTTACATAAGGGACAACTGTGCCTGCAATCCAGACCAGGCCTACGCCATTCCAATTTCTTTAAACGATAGAGATTTAATTAGCTAGACCATGTTTAGCAAATGGAGGTTGACAGATTGCCAAAAACATTCTTTTTGGCGATCCTTCTTGCCCCCCCCCCCAAAAAAAAAAACAACAACAAACAAGTCGTCCTCGTAATTGGATGGGAAGAAGCAATAAAGAGGCTTTAAAGGGAACTAGGACTTCATGAGAGGGAATAAAATGAGATACTTCGAACAGTTTTTAGGGTAGTATTCATCAGTGTTGCCACGTTGAACCGTGAAAGCAAACTGCCAAAACCAATTATTTAAATTTATCGCACTTTTTATCTATAAATATTCAAACATTAGTAATCTGTTGGTTCCCAAAGACGACTATACCTTCAAAAGAATGCTACACGTTCTTGGTACCATTTGTCTTTAGCTTGGCTTTTGCGGATTTCTCACCCACGTTTCTTTTTTTTCTAAATTTGGTACTCCCTACTACCAAAAACTCTAAAACGGCATCTTTTTCATCAACAATTGAATTCCCGATATTCCCAAATTTTTCGATATTTATGGTTGCGTAAATATTCCCTTAACCGAATCCTTGGTACTTGTACAAGCGTGGCGTGTATAAGGTTTGTACGAAAGTACAAAAAAGTGGACATAAACATTGTTTTTTTCTCAGTATTTTAATGAGGTGAAGACACCTTAGGGAACCGCAAAATAGGTGGAGGGGAGTCAAGGAAGTGCAAAGTAGGTTGCAAGACCAGAAAATCCAGACATGGAGTAAGATATATTTATCAGATACCCTTGAAGGTTTGTCTTGAGACTTCTTGCACCAGATATGGTGCAAATAAATTTATTTTAATTTTAAGTTTTAGAGTTTAATTTAAATTAAGTTTCAAATCCTCTATTTTGACAGATTAATTCAATTTCGGGCAGTTTACAGTCTAACTGAAGATCACTTTAGATTAAAAGAATGTTTGGGAAAAGTCAAGATTGATGTTTCGTTCTTATTTTGTCCGAGGTTTGGTCATGGCAATAAAGCTGAAAAAGAATTGTAGACTCCCCGAACTCTTGCTTAGAAGAAATTCCGAAAAAAAATTTATACCAATTTAGTTTTTGGAACTTTAAAAAAAAAAACGAAAATATCAAATATAGAATACACGCCGATCAATTGACGGCGCACCGCCGCCGCCAAATTTATTTCGACGTGGCCTCGGAGACTAAAGCACAGCTTCTCTGTCATTTTTCTTTCTTTCATTGAAGATGTCTTAGCTAAGGTCTTTGCTAAATCATATGCACTTTTATTAAATTATTCGCTAACTGTAAACGTTCCTCATCTTGATACATTGATACATCTTGATACAGCCTCAGGCATAGCCTCTCAGGCATAGTCAGTGTTGTCTCACTACTTATAAATCACTGAAACTATTCAAAATCACAAGGAGTGGCAACACTGGTCAAAGTGAGAGCATTAGAGATTAAGAAGCCATAAAGTTGCCGCTAAGCAAATACCCAGAGTATATTTATTAGATATATAATTTTCTTTATTTGTTTAGGCATAATCTTTGTTGGATTTTGAGCTCGAAGAACGCAAATAAGAGCAGTCACACATGCTAATTAAAAATCATATACTTCAAGGTAAAGATGACGAACAATGGAAAATATAAATATAATTAAACAAAATACCGGAAACGGGGATGAAGCTACAGGACACGGATAAGGCAATCATTTTTATTTGATGAACCAATTACTGCGACAGTGGTAATATTTCATAAAACCACATTTTTCTGAAAATGGAAACGGTTCTACATATATAGTAGGAAAGAGGGGTGGGGAAACTTACCAATCCTTCGAAAAACCTAGATTTTGGTCTTAAAAATAATCTTTTTTCGTATTTTCCTCATTTCGTAGTAAAAATCCTCTTTATCCTTTAATTATAAGCATAAGAACTGGGGTGTGTGCCAATGGGGAAAAAGGAGTACTATTGCATATTTATTATGCTTCCTGGGCCAAATGATCTTTAAAAATTGTAGATTATCTACTTAATTATCCGTAGTCAAGCGAGCATTGCTCATTAGACATAAAGTCAGTAAATTAAATTATATTGGTCACAATTTTATACGGTTTTTTAGCATGCCTGCCTGATTTGTCTCATTGCTGGGTGATCGAGGTAAAACTGTCAGGATGATTCTTTTGGGGGTGGGGATTAAGGGAACTTGAGTGTAAGGAAATCTTGTTTAGGGGCATAAAGCATTTCCATTACACAATTAGAGGATGGAATCAGCTTAGGACTATATTTTGACTATGGAGCAAGGACTAAAATCAATCGATGTTTCTCTCCCAATCAGAGAACCTTCAAACACTACCAGGCATGGCAAACAAAAGATCAAGATCATCAATATAGCGGAACTGATGGTTTTAAAACTTTGGTTGGGCTATGATATTTCAAAGTTTTGAGAATTTGTAGGTTTTGAGAATTAAGGGTGAAAAATAGATTTGAAAATTAACGTTAAGAAGACTAAGTCGCCGAGACTAAGAATAACTGAAGGTGAAGAGGTGATGCTGGGTAGCAAAATATCAATCAAGTGGACAGCTTCACATACTTGGGTAGTATTATTGGCAAACATGGTTGATGCAGTGAAGATGTTAAAAGTACAATAGCCAAGGCCCAGTGTGTTTTTAACAATTGAAAAAGATTTGGAAGAAGAGGAAGATAAGTCTGCGAACCAAGATTAGAATATTGGAAGCTATAGTGATGACAGTGGTCAAGCATGTTTCTGAAGCGTGGGCACTACGAAAGACAGTGGAGGCTTTGCTAGATGCAGCCTATTCTAGAGAAATGGCCTACAGATTGCTTTGGGTACCTATCTGACTGACTGTATCTCAAACAGTAAGCTGTAAGAAAAATGTGGTTCTATTTCGCTTTCTAGGGATGTAATGAGAAAAAGGTTAAGTGGTGTACTGCCGATGAAGGATGACAGATTGCCATCGTCCTTATCGGCTAACTATCTAGGACCAAACGAAAAGGAGGTCGTCCCCGAATGGGGCGGGAGGATGTCGTAAGGAAATATTTAATGAAAATGGGAACTTCTTGGGAGGTTGCAAAACTGAAGGCTGTGAAAAGGACGGCATGTAGGAGGAGCGTGTGAACCTGTGTTGACCTTAGTCGGCTTGGTGCTGCAATGAATTGTTAGTAGTAGTAGTAATAGTAGCAGTAGTATGGTAGTTCAAGAGTCATGATATTATGTTTATCCCCGATCATGATTAGAATAAACACGTCAGGTTGACTGATCGCTATAACTGATTACTGATTACTCAGGTTGTAATAAGGTTGGGCAATCATTGACTGATAACTCGGGTTGTTCTTTACTCTAATTAAATAAAAAAAACAAGTTTTTTTAACTGAAAGTAAGGAGCGACATTAAAACTTAAAACGAACAGAAGATATTCCGTATATGAAAGCGGCTGTCCCCTCCTCAATGCCCCGCTCTTTACGCTGACGTTTTCCACTCTTAAAAAAAAATAGAGCTGTGAGAAAGTCAAACTTTAGCATGAGGAGCAAGGCATTGAATAGAGGACAGTCCCTTTTATACGCGGATTACTTTCTGGTCGTTTTAAGTTTTAATGTCGCTCCTTACTTTCAGTTAAAAAAAACTTGTTTTTTTTTATTTAATTTTTGAACGTTTTTGAATAAATGCAGGTTTTGTTCTTGGCTCACCGTTCATGAATAATTAAAACAAAATTTTCATATTAATTTACTTTTATTTGGTTAAATGGCTTTCTCGAAACTTTTAATTTTATTTACGAACGTTTTTATTAGTAATAAATATACTTAACTTACGAATTAACTTACGTAACGAACTTCTATATTCATGTATTTTTTAGGGGGTTCGTATATTAGGGGGTTCGTCCCCTAGTCAATACCTTGCTCTTTAAGCGAAAGTTCGAATTTTGTTCCAATTCTTTAAAAATGACCGCTTAATCACAAAGGCCGTTAATTAGAATAAATAGATCTTATGAAAATACTAAAATGTATTTGCCTTAAAGAGCGAGGTATTGAATACGGGGTGAGCCCAATCATATATGTAATATTTTCTGTCCGTTTTAAGTTTTGATGTTGCTGCTGTTGCAGTTGAAAAACTTGTTTTTTATATTCAATTTCTAATCTTTTTGTAAATAATGCTGGGAAGTCCGGCGTCCCCTTCATAGCAATGACCCTTCCCCCATGAAAACTTCCTTCATGGAAAGATCCTCCCACCTAACCCCCGCCCCCCCCCCCCCGACCCAGAAAAATTTCCCCTGAAAACCTCTGTATACTTCCCAATAACCAATACTATATGTTAACATTGGGTAAAGTTCATAACTTTCAGCCCTCCCCCCGGGAACTTCGGAGGGTCAAGTCATCCTAAAAGACATACTTACAATATTTTCGAACATGCTGAACAAAATGGCTATCTCAAAATTTTGATCGGGTGACTTTGGGAAAAAAATGAGCGTGGAAGAGGGCCCAGTTGCCCTCCATTTTTCTGACCAATTAAAAAGTGCACTAGAACTTTTAATTTCCATTCCCTTGAGCTCTCCCAAGATATTCTAGGACCACTGGGTTGATACGATCACCCCTGGGGAAAAAAAAAAACAAATAAACACGCACCCGTGATGTTTCGTCTGGCAAAAAATGCAAAATTCCACATTTTTGTAGATAGGAGCTTGAAACCTCTACAGTATGGTTCTCTGATACGCGGAATATGATGGTGTGATTTTCATTAAGGTTCAATAACTTTTAGGGGGTCTTTCCCCCTTTTTTCGAAAATCAGCCAAATTTTCTCGGGCGCTTAACTTTTGATGAAACTAAACCTAATGAAATTTATATATTTGAAATCAGCATTAAAATATAATTCTTTTGGTGTATCTATTTTTATCAAAATACCGTTTTCTAGAGTTTCGGTTACCATTGAGCTGGGTTGCTTCTTAATTACAGTTCGTTACCACGAACTGTTTGATATGTAGTTTGATTCTCAAGAAAGGTACATAACTATTGCTTTCAAACACCTTATGAGTATTTTTATTATTATAAAAGTTAGATGGATTTTAAAGCTTCAGATTACGAAAATTTATTACGCCATTTCTTGGGGCATTAAAAATATGTTATTGAACAAAAATGGTCATTGACAGGCCAGAATCAAGTCAAAGAACAAGCAGCTCTTTCTCGCCTTGTTCGACCCTTTTGAGCAAGGATACTGAATCATATACCCTAATACTGCGATGGACAAAAGCATCCTAACAGCTAAATGAGTAGTCACATAGTCACCCATGACGTTCTATTTGAAAGTGGAAAACTTATCAGTTGTTTTGTGTTTTGTTGTGAATGCCACTTTTATTTGTTTTTGTTTTCCTTCGTTCTTTTCTCTTTTTATATTATTCTCCATTTGTCATTGTATTTACAACTGATCATAGAATAAATTCAATTTAAGTAATAATACAAAAGTTTGTATTTACATGGAAGAGGGGTCAGGATGGATTTTTTGAATTGAAGTTATCAAGTATTTTGCAGTAGGTTGCATATGGTTGCATCAAGACATGGCTAATTGTAGACAGAGAAAAGCCAAGACAGATAGTTCAAGTAATTGAGAGGCAAATGTTAAAACGGGTGTTTTTCAAAATTAAGGGGGAAGCATATTTGGCTTAATTTTTTTTTTAATAAAAAAAATCAAACAATAGGTAGGCAATTACTCCCCATGCCCCTTTTTGTCTAGAAATTTATATTCATCTAGAAAAAACACATTTTCAATTGCATCAGCAGATCTTAGTAATTACGGAGCTTACCTTAGAATAAAATATTCTAAAATCATAGTCATTAAGATTGAAAATCGTCTAAGGGCCGTCAACATGGGAAGACTAATTTGCTGTGTGCCACCCAATCCTGTAAACATATTGGCAGCATATAATAGTGGCAAGGGGAACACCTGAAAAAAATCACTGAACTCCAAAGAATATACAAAGTTTACTTGTTATGTTAATCTAAAAAGTAACCAAAAATAGCCAATTAAAAACACACAACATGAAATAAATAAAAATCATATTAAACAACGCAACAGTGTACATTTTTTTTCTTTGAACTGTTAAACTGTTCAAACTGGAAGCCTGGAAATTTACGCAGAATAATTTGGAATCGAAAAAATATATATACACTCTAAATATCAAACAAAGAAAAAGAAAAGAGAGACAAAAGAATACAATAAGATGTCCGCGCAAATAAGATGTCTTAATAACAAGCGGGAAGGTGTCAAAGGCCCGAGCTAGCGACCGTAATCAAGCTACACTATTATTTGAAAGAACTTTGGAACAAAAAAACCACAGGAAAAAAAAAAGAAGAAGAATTTAAAAATATATATAAGAAACAGATTTTGTATATTTTTGGAAAAAAGGCTAAGGAGCTTCTGTTTCGATCAAGATGACATATCACTAGTGGAGAACCAAAACCATAATGCTTTATTTTTGTTTTTGTTTTTATCTTTTTTTTATGAAGCTGATTCAGGAATGGTAACTATTATTTCGATTAATCTTAGTTCTAAAAGTTTATTCCGAAAATAAACTCATGTGAATTTGAAGATGAGCCTGAAACTCCTCGAAAATGGTGACATTTTCGAGAAATGGTGACACCTCGAAAATGGTGAATTTCTTCTTAGTCAGGCTTCTCAGGTCTGGATAGAATACCGTATCAATTAAATACCTGCTCGTCATAAACTTGGGGCACATACAGAATATAGAGATTTAGTTCCAGACTATTTTCTACGGTTGATTCTCATATAATCATGTGAAGATAAGCGCTACAACAACAGAACTGACAGGCTCGTGAAATGGCAGGATTCGGCATTTTAGAGAAAATGAAACATGATTGCCATGACAATTAGGACATTTAGGGGTAGCCTGGCACGGGGAATCGCGCGACGATTCATGCTCTTCTGCACAACGGGAGCAACGTTTAGGGTTATTACAAGACGACTTCAGATGATTAGGCGATTGGCAATTGGCGATTGGCTGGTTCTGACCATCTTCCATTGGTGAGTGTTATGAAGTGTCGGTTGCACAGACCAAAGAAAAAGAAAATAAAGACAAGGTTAATGAAAAAAGGGAATCAAGCGACCAAAAAAAGGTTGCTCAAAGACCAGATAAAGTTGCCCCTGTTCTCATCCAGTTTCGATCAAAAGAAATAGCTCGCCATGTGTTTAAAGCGAAGAAGCAGCTTAGTGGCTCAGGCTTATTTGTAGCTGAGAACCTTACAAAACATAAGCGCAATCTAATGAGCGCTTCAAGAGATAAGTTTGGAAATCGCAGTGTGTGGTCTGATCAAGGCCGTATTTTTGTGCGCAAAACTGAGACTGCTCCAATCAGGCGTGTCTGGTCAATTGAAGACCTTTTATACATTTTTTTTTAATATTTGTGTTATTTTTCTATTTTTTTCTGTCTCTTTTTTCAAGTGCTATTTCTTGTTTTTCTTATATGAAAAATGATAATGTCTGATCAAGACCGACTTAGTCTTCAGGATTATTTATTAAGAGGTATTGTCGGCGATGATGATATACCGATTGTTGAGCTAAAGCCTATGAGGGAGAGTGATTATATTCGGTTGCAGTTCATTCATGATATAAATGAAAAGAGTCTACGACTATGTTCTTGGAATGTTCACGTGACTACAAGCTACCTGGATATTTTAGAATTAATTGAAAAATTTTCTTCTTCTTTTGATATTATAGAATTATATGAAACATTTTTTTTAGTTCAAACCAGTCTCTCTCACTGTATTCATTTCCAGGTTATAGTCTTTGTGTTAAGAACCAAGGGGTGATGGGTCGTGGTGGTATTGGATTCCTTATAAAGAATGGGTTGGATTATAATGAAAGGGATGATCTTAGTATATGGATTGAAGGTAAGGTTGAAGTTTTTTCAATTGAAATTGAATTTGATGGGAGAAAAAATATAATTAGTATGGTGTATAAGCCGCCCAGCGCTCACCTGGAGGATTTTGTAAGAGGTATAACTCAGCTCATTTCAAAGGTACCGTCTGGAGCTAGTCATAATGTTATGGGTGATTTTAATTTTTAATTTGTCTAATCTTAATGTTGATTTTTTTAATTTTATGATATCGAATGATCTATACCAGCTTGTGAGTGTACCCACAAGGATTATTGGACAGAGTGCAACCCTAATTGATAATATTTTCGTTCGTTCTGCCAATTTGAAGCTTTGTTATTCTGATGTTGTGGCCTTTCCTGGTTCTGACCATCTTCCATTGGTGAGTGTTATGAAGTGTCGGTTGCACAGACCAAAGAAAAAGAAAATAAAGACATGGTTAATGAAAAAAGGGAATCAAGCGACCGTAATCAAGCTACACTATTATTTGAAAGAACTTTGGAACGCTTTAAGCTCGATTCCAAAAAAAGGTTTCTACTAATCTTGGTGTTTTTTGAACAGTTAAGGATATAATTTGCACACTAAAAGTCGCTTCATTAATTCCAGATATGTTTGATAAGCCCATAACCTACTAGATGAAATCTTTACATAGATGCAATTTTTTTTTAAATAAAACAGTCATTAAGCCATTTATGGCGACGAACAACAAGTGCAGTGATCCTTGCTCTTAATTTAATATCCAAAACTATAACCAGAATAAGTTTGAAAAAATACAGGATGTCCTGTATTTTTTACCCATTTAGCACGGGTAAGCAGTGACAGAAGACGTCAAAGCACATCGGTTTCGCCCATAAATATACCCAACGTTCTTGACTAGTCAGAGCTTCACGTGCAATTTGGCAAACTCCTATCAAATTTCGACTTTTCAATTCAAAGGATAGCTTCAGAGCTGCAATTTTTTTGTCAAACTATATGACATGCAGATTGTTATATCGGTTCAATCGACATAAACAGCAATTGACATTTTTATACAGTTACACACAATCACCTTCTGGCTACGTATCTCCATACTGTGAAGAAGGAGGAAAGGGGCATTTCCCCAGGAATCTCTCAAGATCAACAATTTAAATATAGAAACAAATTTTGTGGAATACTAAAAGCCTTAGGATAGAATATAGAGCTCAAATTTTAACCATCGGAATGGGAATCACAATTGGGGATCATATTAAACCCCTAGGATGAGGCAGATGTCACCCCAGCGGCCCCCGACACAAAGGTTCTGGGTTATTCAATATATATAGCAGCACTTCAATATTCATAATATATTGAGACCTTAGCGAAGAAGGGGAAGAGGATCAGGGGAGGGGGGGGGTATGGAAGCCCCCTCATAGCCTGTATATGATTCTTTATGTTCATTTTAAGTTTGATGTCATTCTTTACAGACTTGCACTAGCACCAGTCAAGGGGAACACCCAGTGGCGTTTTTAGGCCTGGGCCCCAGTTTTTTTTACATCCAACATTAAATTCTTTTTATTTTATATTTTTATACCCCTGTGGTATACCCCCCCCCCCCGCAGATTAAAAAGTACGTGGCCGCAACTGGGAACACCCTTCCATGTGCAAGTATACTTTGGCGAGTTGTTGATCCCTACATACCCTTGAAATATAGAAATTTGTTACGATTGTTTCTATAACATCTTGCATATTCATTATCAAGAATGCGGGCATTTGTTGTTGGATTTTTTTTTTTGCCAGGAGTGATCGTACGGATCACCATTCACCAGGGCTTGGTAAAACCGTATGATAGGGAACTAGGAGAGGCCTTGTTTAAATGAAAACTTTTAACTTTTTGTCCTTTTTTAGGTAATAAAGAGAAAAAGCGTAAAGAAGTTTCGTTTTCGGCAATTCTATACCCCAAAGGGTGTTAATTGTGAATGAAAGCCACCCAGAATCGAGTCGGTCAAGTCAAATTTAAGTGGGAAATTCCAAGAATGGATATCGGGGAGAAAAATTGTATTTTGTTCTTAAAATTTTTGAAGGGAAAAACAGTTTATTTGCAATACAGGATTGTTATATTTGTTATTGACTTCATCTCTTACCTAAAATAAGGCAGAAGAAAGTGCGTTTGTTTAATTACCCAGGAAAATTAGGGTCATTATACAATATCTCAGGAACGAAAATGTATTTAGTTGAAAATGCCGGGGAAAGCTGAAGGGGTTGTTGAACTAAATCAAAAGACACTGTATGTATCCAGGTTATCAAAACAGCGTGTCTGGTTTATCTGGGGAACAGCGAAGGGTATTAAGTTAAAAATATCAAGGAATGTTAATTCAGATGCTGAATCAAATCAAAAGACACTAAGTGCATCCCGGTTGTCAAAATTGCGTAAATGCAATATCTCAGGAACGGTAAGGGTATTAAATTCAAATTTTCATGGAATGTTCAACTAAATGGAACGACACAATGTGCAACAGATTGTCAAAAGAGTGTATGCGAAATATCTCAGCAATGGCTAAGGGTAGGCCTATTAAGTTGAAACTTTCAGGGAATATTGAGGGGGACGTTGAATGCAATAAAAAAAAATTATATGCACCCAGGGTGTCAAAATCTGCTCGTTTTAAGTTCGACTTAAAGGGTTTTCAGTCTAATTTCTACTCGTTTTAGAATTTATTTCTCCATGCATGTCAGTATTTGTTATATTTAATTGCGATGTGATTATTAACTTTAATTTCGACTCAAATTGGGTTTCATTTGCTCGTTGATACTAATTTATGACTATTTTATTGATTTTTTATATTTATTGTTACTGTCATCCAGCTAACGTTAAAATTGGAGATTTGTTCCTCGCCAAATTTGCGGGTTATCCTCTTTGGCCGATTCGAATCCTAGAAATTATGAAGACAAATACCGGAGACAGCAAATTTTTTGTTTTTTGCTGCGGAAAAAACACGACCGTCAGGTTCTATCCGTCGCGAGTTTACTTAGTTTTGATGTCAATGAGAAGGAAGCATCAACAATGAAAACTAAGGGTGTTATCATGCGTTTGCAGAGCTAAAAAATCATCCTGATGTTTACCGCCAGTTTCTAAGAAAAGGGCAAGATTTGGTAACGGATGGTCTATTCTCAGATCCCACTGCTGATCTCCGTATACTAATAGTGGTTACAGAGAATGAACTTGTGGCTACACAACAAAATCTAACTAAAGAAATCGAGATAAAAATTTAACGAAAAGCTGAAAAAATGGACTTTGCAGACTACAGCTAATTTTAATGCTGAGTTTCCAGTGGAAACAATGGTTTTTGAAATCTATGATGCAGTACATATTGAGTTTTATCCTAAATTTGAACTAATTGAAAAACATCTAAAAACATGCATGCATATGATTAATTTGTTGCAAAATCGCGTGAATCAGCTTGAGCTCAAGCTAGACAACATTCAGCAGGAAGGGAGAAGTGATTCCCTGTTGTTTAATGGTGTGAAGCAGATTCCTTCGCAGAGTGTGGGGGACACCATGAAGCGTTGTTAAGATGGGTCTAACTAATATCAAGGATTCAGACATAGTTAGTGTTCAGCGATTTAGAGTTGGAACAACTAATGCTCAAAGACCAGATAAAGTTGCCCCTGTTCTCATCCAGTTTCGATCATAAGAAATAGCTCGCCATGTGTTTAAAGCGAAGAAGCAGCTTAGTGGCTCAGGATTATTTGTAGCTGAGAACCTTACAAAACATAAGCGCAATCTAATGAGCGCTTCAAGAGATAAGTTTGGAAATCGCAGTGTGTGGTCTGATCAAGGCCGTATTTTTGTGCGCAAAACTGAGACTGCTCCAATCAGGCGTGTCTGGTCAATTGACGACCTTTTATACATTTTTTTTTAATATTTGTGTTATTTTTCTATTTTTTTCTGTCTCTTTTTTCAAGTGCTATTTCTTGTTTTTCTTATATGAAAAATGATAATGTCTGATCAAGACCGACTTAGTCTTCAGGATTATTTATTAAGAGGTATTGTCGGCGATGATGATATACCGATTGTTGAGCTAAAGCCTATGAGGGAGAGTGATTATATTCGGTTGCAGTTCATTCACGATATAAATGAAAAGAGTCTGCGACTATGTTCTTGGAATGTTCACGCCACTACAAGCTACCTGGATATTTTAGAATTAATTGAACAATTTTCTTCTTCTTTTGATATTATAGGATTATGTGAAACATTTTTAGTTCAAACCAGTCTCTCTCACTGTATTCATTTCCAGGTTATAATCTTTGTGTTAAGAACCGAGGGGTGATGGGTCGTGGTGGTGTTGGATTCCTTATAAAGAATGGGTTGATTTATAATGAAAGGGATGATCTTAGTATATGGATTGAAGGTAAGGTTGAAGTTTTTTCAATTGGAATTGAATTTGATGGGAGAAAAAATATAATTAGTATGGTGTATAAGCCGCCCAGCGCTCACCTGGAGGATTTTGTGAGAGGTATAACTCAGCTCATTTCAAAGGTACCGTCTGGAGCTAGTCATAATGTTATGGGTGATTTTAATTTTTAATTTGTCTAATCTTAATGTTGATTTTTTTAATTTTATGATATCGAATGATCTATACCAGCTTGTGAGTGTACCCACAAGGATTATTGGACAGAGTGCAACCCTAATTGATAATATTTTCGTTCGTTCTGCCAATTTGAAGCTTTGTTATTCTGATGTTGTGGCCTTTCCTGGTTCTGACCATCTTCCATTGGTGAGTGTTATGAAGTGTCGGTTGCACAGACCAAAGAAAAAGAAAATAAAGACAAGGTTAATGAAAAAAGGGAATCTTCAAAAGTTGTGGAGCAGGTTAGTGTTATCGATCGGACCCCTGTGTTTTCTGAAGAAGAATCCCCTATGAGAGCACTTGATAATCTAATGTCTCTTATTCTACCCATTTATGATAGTGCGTGTCCTATTAAGGTAATGAAAGTGATGAAACAGGAACCCCGTAAGCCGTGGATAACGAGTGAAATACTGGAAGAAAGAAAGCTAAGAATTGAGCTTTATTAAAGATATCTAGATGATAAAAGTGATGTTTCGTATGAATTGTTAAAAAAAACAGCGCAATTTAGTGAACAAATTACGTCGCAAAGCTATGGCTGAATATTACGATAGAAAGTTTTCAAATAGTAAAAGAAAAATGAAAGAAACATGGAAACTGATAAATGAAGTGACCAATGGGACTGCTGACCTTGGAAGAATGAAGTAAAACTTGAAGGGATTGCCCCTGATGATAACCCTAGCGTTGCAAATAAATTTGGTAATTTTTTTTTCTAATATTGGCACTAAAGTGCAAAATAGTGTATAAAATAGATGTGAACAGTTTCAAGAATACATTATATGTGGTAACAAAGGGGAGAGTTTTGAATTAACCTTTGATCCGTGTACAAGTGATGAACTGCTTAAAATAATAAAATCTCTGAAATCAAATTCTGCGGGCTTATCTCTTCGAGCGTTTAAGGCAATAATGCATTATATTCTACCGTGTCTGCTTTTTATTATAAACCTGTCACTTGAAAAGGGCATTTTTCCTGACCAGCTAAAAGTTGCGAAAGTGATACAACTTCATAAAGGTGGCCCCAAAAAGGAAATTGAGAATTGGAGACCGATTTCGATCCTTCCATTGTTTTCGAAAGTATTAGAAAAAGTTGTTCACAAACGTCTATATAGTTTCCTACAGGCTAATGATTTGCTGAGTGAGACCCAATTCAGATTTCGCAAAGGGCACTTGACGACGAATTCTTTGCAACAACTTATGGAATGAATTAACAGTGGTAATTAACAGTGGTCAATTAATAGAGGTGAAACACCATTGTCTATATTTATAGATATTCGCAAAGCATTCGATACAGTTGATTTTCAAATTCTGCTAAGTCGGATGGAGTCGTTAGGTGTCCGCGAAAAGTGCTTAAAGTGGTTTGAAACTTATCTCATAGGCAGATCCCTTAGAGGAGTATTGAGTGTTGTGGGCTCAGCAGCATTTCCAGTGACATGTGGAGTACCACAGGGATCAGTGTTAGGTCCCCTGCTTTACTTCATCTATCTTGATCTCAAGCGTCTTTATTTGAAAGATGTGTCTTATCTCGTTTGCTGATGATACCGTTTTAACTGTGTTTGCCTCATCTGTGAAGGACCTGGTGAGAAAAGCGAATCTCGCACTGGAAAGGCTGGAGATTTTCAGTTTATTAAGTCTATTATGTGTAAATGTTCGCAAGACATTTTTAATGACGTTTTGTAGAGTTGGTACCCCACTGGATGTGTCTGGCCAGGTAACTTTATGTGGTAATCTGGTTCAGCAAGTTGATCATCTCCACTAACTTGGTTTTTATCTTGACTGCCATCTGGCATGGAAGTGTGACAGTGACGCAATTTCATCTAAAATTGCCCATGGGGTAGGAATACTTCGACGTCTGCAGCACTTTCTCCCTCAAAGAATACTTTTAACTTTATATTATTCATTGGTTTATCCATATATCTCCTACGGTTACCTCCTATGGAGCAGTAACTTCTTATGCAACTATAGAAGAGTGCAAGTTCTACAAAATATAGCTGTTAGAACAATCGGTTGGTATGTCCAGGATGTACCTGACACATGTGCTTGTTTTAGGTCCCTGAAGCTCCTTAACGTAGGTCAGATAAGAGATTACCAGGCTGCAGTATTTGTGTTTCAGTGTAAGAATGGTTTAACCCCTGATGTTTTTAAGAATTTTTACCAAATTAATAGTGACCTGCATAATTATGGAACTAGGCAAAGTGATAATATAGTTGTTGATTTGCGTCGTGGTACCAGGTCTTTATTTTCAATGAAACACCTGGGTCCATCAGTATGGAATGAGCAACATTGAGCATTAGAGAGGCAGAACATGTACCTCAATTTAAAAAGAATTTAAAAGATTATTTTTTTGGGTGAATTTGTTAAATTTTATTATGGCTGGTAGTTTGGGTAGGGGAGGAAGAGGAGCTGAAGAGGCGAGGGTGGGCTGGGAAGGTAGGGGGGGGTAAGGGATAAAGTAAGGTTGGAAGGGCAGGGTGGGGGAGGGGAGAGAGAGTTGAGTATAATGAGTGATGGAGACTGGATTTGTTATTATTATTTTTCTTTTATATTTTATTTATCTATTATAATTTTTTTTATTATTATTTTGTATATATATATATATATATATATATATATATATATATATATATATATATATATATATATATATATATATATATATATATATATATATATATATATATATATATATATATATATATATATATATATATATATATATAGGTTATAATTTATCTATTTTTTGGTTTCTTTCTATAGTTTTGATTAAATAGTTGAGGTTTATGTAAATATTTGAGTTATTAGGTAAGTAGTTACGTGGACTTTCGCGCGATCGCAAACCTTCATAGGTTTTCTCCAGCGTGAAAGTGTTGTTTAATTTATTTATATGTTCATGAATGTGGATTAATAAACTTATGAACTTAAAAAAAAAAAAAAAAAAAAAAAAAAAAACATTTAAGTTTGAATATTTAAAGGACTTTATTTATGGTCGTTTTGAGTTTTAATATGGCTCATTACTTTTCTTTGAAAAAACCGCTTTATGTTATTCAATTCTGCAAATAAAACTAGCTATTAGTTGCCGCTACAGTAAACAGAGTTCAAGTTATGGTAATTCCTTGATCTAAGAGTTATAGACATTTACATCTGCTTAGTTACTAAATTGGTAGTTGCTTAGTTAGGAGGTCATATCCAGGGGGAGGTTGGGGGTTTGACCCCCCCCCCCCTTGAAATGTTTTTCCGACTCGTAAAAACTTAAGAATAATGAATATGGACAAATTTTTTATGCGTTTTTTGTGTAACTCCCCCCCCCTCCCGAAAAAAAATTATTTTGTAAAACCCCCTCCAGAAAAAACTGGATATGACCTTGAGTTAGAGTAATTAATTTTCGCTCTGGAGGGGGTATCCTTTGGGATAACCCCTCCCCCCGCCAAAAAATTATCCGATTCGTAAAAGCATAACAAAAATTTATACAAACAAATTTTTCATGCGCTTTTTCGCTCTGGTTTTGATCTGTGCATACTTTCCGGTATGCACAGCTATGATCAGTGCATATTCATGCACTGATCATGAATATGCACTATCAGATGATCATGATGCATATGAACTATCAGTGCATATGCATCAGTGCATATTCATAGTAGTTGTAGGTGACATGGCCAAAGGTGAAATCAAACTTTTGACGAAATTTCTAGGGGATTGAAGGGATAGGTGAACCCTGATGTACCATATTTTTTTCTAATCCTCTCCTTATTCCATAATCTGGAGGATTCAAATTTAGCCCTACAATAGGATAATAATTTAGGCAGTTGTCAAAAATTGTGTTAAGGTTTTTAGTCTCGATTTTCTCGTTACAAGTTTTTCTTATTTTTTACTGTACGAGTTTGAACTTTTTCGAAATTTTAAAAGGGAAAATGATCATAAGGAAGAAATAGATTATACGAATAACAGCTATTGCCCTATTTCAGTGAAAAGGAGTTATGGGACGCTGGAAGGAGAGAGTCAGATTGAGAGGTCTTTCTAGACTCAGTGGGTGGTAGTGCAATGTCACTCTTAGTGATTTGGTTGAGCGATTTGTCTGGTTAATTCCGATAACGATCAAGATTCAAGCCGGCTAATCCAAGTGGCGGTTGGCTTTTCTTAGAGGGAACCAATTAGTGGTAATATTAAAAGGATAAAAAACTAATTAGTAGTAATTTACAGTAAAAAACTAATAAAACAGTAATAAAAAATAAAAACAGTAATATAAATAAAAACAGTTAAAAACTAATTAGTGGTAAAATTAAAAACAAAAAAAACAGCAATATAAATAAAAACAGTAAAAATTATTTCACTAATAATATTAACCATTGGTAATATCTTTCATTTACATATAACTTCATGATTATAAAACTTCCCAAGCTCAATGCTTAAAAATCCCACTTTACCCTGAGAAGGAAATTTAACCAAATTCATTACCAATTCATACCTTGGCTAAAGTTCCATTTTCTAGTGCAGGAAAGGAGAGAATACTGAGCTGGCGTGCCATATATAGGACTACAACTGTCGTCGTCATCTGAAAAATAGATGAAAGGGTAATAATCATACGAAAAAAAAATGTATATATAGCTATAAAATCGGTAAGTCACAGTAACTCGCCGATAATCACTTTCCTTCACCTTTAAAAACAGTCCATTAAGTTATACAACGAGTATCTGAAGCGTTCCTCATACACAGACACAGTCAGCAGGCATCCGATCCTCCCAAGAGAGTATACATTATGTTAGTTTTGTATCCATGTCGTCCAACTAGTTTTGCTGCTAGTATAGGCCTACATATAAGACCAGTAAAATACCAAGACATAATGAAAGGCCGACAAATATTTAAATTGGATATTCTAATGTGTCCGCCACCACTTAACAAACTTTAAAAAAAAGCGGAAAATACCGATTCGGATGTTTCCCTCCCTATGCACAAAATACCTCACGCCCAGGATCTCTTTTGTTATTTCAAAGTAGGACCCAAGATTAACGTTGGAATGACCTCATTTCAATGGGGCTCCTTAGCCCATTCTAGGGTAGGTATACTCGTTGCATTGGATGTCCTAGTTCTCATGAAGATTGCAGCACCTTTAGGGGTGTTTTCCCTTTTATAAAATGACATAATTCTTTTCAAACAATCACTTTTGACAGGTGACTGAAAACTTGATAACTTTCATATTTTTCGAGCAAGAACGAAAAGTCAATTACTTAGATGCAAATGTAATATCGTCTTCAAACTCTTATTTTATTTGGAGATTCGGCTACATATGATGACATTCGTCATAAACGCCAGTGAACACATTTTTTTTCTAGAGGGGGTGAGGTCAAAATATTAAAAGAATAAAGTTTAGTGCCATCACTTTTTTTCCGGCGGGGGGGGGGTGTTCAGACCAGAATCAAGAGGGAAAACTCCCATTATCATCTTGCACATCACTAGTCGTGATAGAACTGTAACAAAACCTATTTCCAGACTAAAATCTACTTTTAAATATGTGACTGTCCTGAAGAGCTATAATAAATCAGGCCATTAAGGCATGTGTATTGCTTATGGGCAATTAGATAATTACCTCCCGCCAATAGCGATTACAACATATCCACGAGCAAGCTCGCCATTATTAACAAACTGAGGTCATTATTAGCAAATTTTATACTAGCCAGGTTAAACCCTGGGATGTAGTTCCTGGAAGGGAGAAAATTTCGAGGGGCTCATATTCGTCAAAACCAAAAAACTTTGTGGAAATTATGATATAAATCGAGAAAGAGGCAAGAGGTACCCCTCCTCTCTTCAGGGGCTTAGCTGCAGCATTTTTATTGGATGGCAAGAGGGGTCCCCCAAACGACGCCACTGCCTCTTTCCATGCGTGCCTCGTGCTACTCTCTACGTTCTCTTCAAATTTTCAATATAGGCATTGACATCTATCTCGAGATTAAGCACAGTTTCACATACCGACCAATTAAAATATGATAACATAAACTAAAGGGAAAAAAACCAGCAAAAGCAAAAAAATTAATTGTTTCCATAAATATCAGTCTAAACTCAAATGTGTTTATTTTTTCCCTTTCTTTAATTCGAAATTTATTCTGCTTCCAAAAGGAGCGTGGCTAGGGTCCCATTTTGGGGAAATGGGGGGGGGGGAATAAACAAACTTCAAGGATTTGCTGCCATTTCCAATAAAAAAGAAAGTCCTGATTTTCATCAGATGTCGTCTCTCTGGTAAGGGCACCATGGGCGCCGATAAGGGGGAGGGGCACACCCCTGGATTAATGACACTGCCTTATATTTTTATATTTTTGTTTGGAGATTTTTATTATACACCATTGGAAGTGCCGATTAGACCAGGTAAGCCCCTCCAAGATTCAGGTTATGGGTGCCCACGAAGGGAACCGCAACTGAAATACCACGGGTTATATGTTGAGAGCTATGGATAGAAAGAACCTAAGTAGTATCAAACAAATTTGGCCTAAAAAAGTACTTTTTGACTGTAAAAAATCCTTTGACTGGAGAAAAGATAAAAGCAAAGAAAACAAAAAGAAAATGAAAAAAGAAAGTAAAAAGAAAAACGATAGTATAAAAAGTAAACCAATATAACACCGGGATGGGGAATATACCGCATAATGAAGGCCGTATCCATTGGGATACCCCCTCCCCCCGCAAAAAAATTATTCGATTCGTAAAAGCATAACAAAAATTTATACAAACAAATTTTTCATGCACTTTTTAAAGTTCTGTATTATACCCCCCCCCCCCCTGAACAAAAATCCTGGACGCGTTTTTGGGCATAATATAACGAATAAAAAAGCAACATGTCAGGTGGGCCAACAGTGACAAGACAAAGAAAAAACTTAACTCTTACTCATTAGTTCTACAATGAAAAAAAAATGATTGGCTCAGTGTAATCAAGGTTTTTGTGGACAGAAAGAAACTATCGACAAAAAAAAAACTGTAAACGCAAGCCTCCTTTACACCTTATAGTTGACTTTTAACTTGTTAATAGTTAAATAAAAGTTCAAATAGGGATAAAATCCTTTTAATAGACAGTGATGATGATAACAGTGATAGAAATTCACAAAAAATACCAGATATTTCGGTCACAAATGCAGTGACCGTCATCAGTAGTAGCCTAAAACTGATCTAGTTTTCAGTAGTTTTACTACTGATGACGGTCACTGCATTTGTGACCGAAATATCTGGTATTTTTTTGAATTTCTATCACTGTTATCATCAGTAGAGATGACCCTAAAGGTCGTGACCCCACACCATATATGGGCATAGAATACTGTCAGTACACCAAATATGGGCATAGAGTCATTAGGGAGAACACGTGGTTAATGGGGTCAATGACCTCTTTTTCCAAGGTCGATTTATTTGATGTTTCTATGTGTAGTAGATCCGGGGCAAAGGTTGCACATGTGCATTGAGTTCTAACGGGAACAATATTATTGATCTGGGACTCGAGGGGGAAGTGAATTTCCGAGAAATTGATTGCGTAATCGATCGCGAATGTCATGGTGTCCAGAAATAGTATTTGTTGTTGTTTTGGTCATGTACATGCTCGAGGCGAATGTCATGGTGTCCAGAAATAGTATTTGTTGTTATTGCTCTAGGCAATGTTATGACTTTCCCGGAAACAGTTAGATCACGTGTTTCCTTCTCAGCCAATCAGCGAGTAGGATACATCCTCCATCTCAGCCAATCAGAGGCCGGGTTACATATGAGCGGCGGTGTAAATATTGAGGACGGGTTTTTTGCTGGATTATTCTTGTTATGTTTCACTACGTAGTTTGAGTGAGAACAGTTTTGTCATTAATCAGTTTGAGATACTTATTTGATTGTAATGAGTGGACGGTTTACACAATTAGAAGTTGATAATGTAGTTGATTATAATAACAAAATTGAATCAAGCATTGCGATGGAAATTACAAAGGTATTATGGCTTTTTCTGGAATGGGATGCAGTATATGCAAGATATGTAATATCCTTGAGCAAATTTAAAATGGAGGATCAATTATGTTTCGCTGCAAAAGTTGATATAGCACATGTGAATAGACTTAAATGTGCTTTAAGTGCATTGGTGAAACATATTGAAGACAATAAACTCTATCACTAATTGTACATGCTTTTCTGGTTAGAGCTGACGAATCAGGGTCAGTCTAGAGTCAGCAGTTGGAGTGAAAGGATTGAAAAATGAATAAATTTGAGAAAGAGAGAATTAGATCAAATCTAGTGTTTATGGAAAAACATTTGATTTTGGATGATGATTTTCTCGAGTTATCTCTTAAACGCAGGATATTCTCTTGTCAGGGAACACTTGAAAATATAATGAGGACGGATTCTCCCCCATTGGACTATTGTATGAAAATTTTAAAATGTGACTCAAATGTTTATACTCAATTTATTCATATATTAATTGAAACAAAGCAGAATCATATTGTGGATATACTTTCGGAAACATTGCCAATGGATTCAATGTAGACGGCTCCCCCATCATTCGAAAGAGGTAACGTCACAGAGCTACTCCTCTCTCCCCCCAATTCCATCTCGTTGAATTTATCGAACGAAGAGGATCAGTTTCGTTTTAGCTGTGAGTGAGTTGACATCGGAAACCGAAAAATGTTCTATATATGTCCATTGTGCATGTACACTCTTGGCAGTTGGAATCAATGTAAGAATTTTACAGTTATAGATGACTATAGTGAAAAGTGTAAATTATGTGATCCTTGTAAATTACATAGAAGTTATGCAGTACAAATCAACGGATGTAACTCGAGTCTTGAAGAGGTGTGTGATTCACACCATAGAAAAAGCAGGTGTTCCAAGTGCCACTATGACAAATGGGATGGGAAAGAGAATTTTTATCCCACTTTGATTGGGCTTAATTCTAAAAGAGTTTTCACTTTATTCCTGCAAGAATGGTATCGTCGTTGATTTAAATTATTACTGGAAGAGGAATCATGTCTACGATTCAACTGTTGCGGTAACAAGACAATTTGGTTTCTACGTCATTGTTGTGATGACATCACCTACTATGACTATAAACCAAGTGATTTTTATTTGGCGGTTACCGAATGTGATTCACCACTTGAAAACTTTTTATTTGATATTGATTCAAATTGAAACTCGTGAATTTCATAATATGAATGCAAATAGTGTAATTGAATATACAAAGAGATATGACAAGAGTGAAGTTACATTGTACTGTAGGAAATGTGACCTTGACTGTGCAGTCAATCAAGATCAATATATATACAGCGAATCCAAATGATTTATCGGCATTAGTGGTTCACGACAGTTGCCTATACATCGAAGATGAAGAAATCTAAAGTGTAGATTTAAAGACATTGTTGTATATATATACATTTTATTAATAAGCAAATTCACAAACATTTTTTATGCACTTTACTCTTATGGCACTAAAATCAATATTATATAGGTCTGAGACGATATTTTCCACTAGAAAGTCATTCAGAAGTGGTTTGTCAACACAATTGTTGAGAAACTTCTCTTAAGTATATCCGCGACCTCTGAACATAAAATATATTAGTGCATGGAAGCCGCAGCTTTTAGTCGTTAGATCCTGAACCCTCTTTCGAGTTTGAATAATAGTTTTCCCACTGCTCGCAATATAGTTGCTGATGTGGGGTGTGTAGAATGTATAGGGTAGCCCAAGAGGATCAAAAAAATCAATCGTCTTCATTGGTTGAAAGATGCACAGCCAATGACCCGTCAGCACAGTCGACGGACTGCTATTAACAATAATTAAGGTATTGTTGACACATTGAATTTTGCCAAGAAAATCCGCGGGCAGACGAGAAGAATTTTGCTGCGACATGTAGAGGTCCATATTAAACACTTTTATTATTTGTCTGGTGTTCATGGGGCCAATTCTAGTAGAACACCGCCTTCAGGAGTGACTTTCCAATAGGTTTCATATTGATTTAGTGAGATTAGTGCAATACTCTCAGCCAGTGGGTCGGTAAATGTGCACTCTAAACGCACACTCCCCGTACGTACTATACTCATATCCTGTGTACCCGACAAATCCAGTACAGTGATACCATGTGTTTTAGCAAACATTTCCTCTGTTAAACCATTTTCGAGGCGTCGAGAATCATACTCCAGGGTTTGAAGTGTTGAATCGTTAAGTGATCCCTTAGTGTTTTCTTAACGTATAGAGTTTAGATTTTAAGGCCATTTCAGTACGCACACGATATGGCGAACAACAACTCTCGAATGGCGGGTTAAAGCCAGTTCATTTCGCACTTGCCATAGCGTATTTTACAAATGCCAAAGCCAATTTTGAGGGGATTTCACCATTGATAAAGGATGACTTATTAAAAGCACGAGACCTCCGGGCGCTATGGCATGGAGTTTTGATTGTTTATGGACCACGAAGTGTAATGCTAGTACCATTGGCTCTCAGTTTTTCCACGGCCAATGCAACAGAACTCATAACCTGCTGTTTGCGTACATGTAGTACTACCGAGGTGAGGGAGAGACTTAAATCGGGATTGGCAGCAAGTTCTTTTCTCAAAATGAAATTGGAGGGTGCAAGCGTTAGTTTTATATTCACTTTAACATTGGGTGGCAGCCAGTGGTGTATATTAAATATGTCATGATATGTTTTTCAAACTAGATGTAATTCACTAGTTGTAGCATTTTTAATCGACTCTGTACAATCAGTATTAGTAATGTATTCACACCAATTGAAGTCACCTTTCAATTCCTTGTACGACTCAGGTGTCATAAACGTGAATTGCATATAGCTTGTATAATTTGAGAGATTGTTGCTTGTGCTCACCAGCGTGCCATTGATGTAGACACTAATTTAAACAAATACAACTTAAAAACAATAGGGAAATTTTTTCTTCAAGACAGTGCAATTTATACTAGTGAGTATTTCAGCCCTATGTCCAAGGGCCGTCTTCATCACAACATTAAATAAAAAAATATATATATAAAAACAAACTTACATTAAAATACTAAGTTTAAAAAACCACTTTTAAAAAACCTTTAAAAATAGCCCTAGTATCCTTACTTCAACGAAGTTCAACCAGGACTGATAAATAAAATGACGAGAGAGGATGAGTTCATTCAAACGAAATAAAGTGAAATTATTAACTGCAAGTTTTCAGAGCTAATCTTGCTTTTTTAGCAGCTCGTCTTCAAGGCCTTTGTGTAACGGGTTCAATATTATTTTCAATTTGTTTAATAAAATATTTTGTTAGATCATTTTTAATTAAATTTGAGTATAAAGAATTCAGTGAGTATTCTCCTAAGTCTCTATTTAAGGAAATATTTTTATTTATTTTGAGCCTAATTTCGATTGATTCCCAGACCACCTGTTTTATCCCCAAATCACTACTAATGAGAGAAGATTTTTCAAAAAGTATTGTGTGGCTGGGATTATCAAATATATGGCTAGCTAAACCAGAATCAAAGGAGTTATTAGAATTATTAGCAATTAACGCTGTGTTTATGTCTTCTTTATGCTGTTGTATACGTTTTTCTAGAGTCTGATTAGTTCTGCCAACGTAATAATTGCCACAATCGCATGGTATTTGATAAAACCCTCTTTGGAGAGTAACTGGGGTTTTATCTTTACCGGAGTTTAAGAAATTTGTGATTTTAAAATTATTGTTGAAAACTAAATACAGATTGTTTTTTTTTCAAATATTTTTTATTTTTGTGGTGATTATTGGGATGTACGGAGGATAGATTATATTAGAGGGTTTTTCCGGAGCATCACATTGTGAAATATCATTGATTGTACGAAAATGTTATTTTAGTCTATGTTTAATTGTATTATTTACAAAAGGAATGTGGTATCCGTTGCCAAAAAGAATATCTCCGATAAAAATTATTTCTACTTTTATGTATGAATCGGAGTATATGTTCAGGGCACGGTCAATGAGAGAAGTTACAACTGCTCTTTTAACTTGTGGGGGGTGATTTGAATTAAAATGAAGATATATAGTGTTTTGTGTTGGTTTTCTATAGATAGTTAAGTCAAAATTATTAGAACTATGGATAATTAGCACATCTAAAAATTGTATTTTATTTTAAAATTCAATTTCTAGGGTAAATTGCAAATTTCTATCATAAGTATTAAGAGGATCTAGAAAACCCCGAAGTTCAGTTTCTCGATAATTCCAAAGTGAAATTACGTCATCCATGTAAGGACCCCAATAGACATGTTTTAAAAAATAAGAATTTAATGCCCAATTTTCAAGGTTCTCGACATAAATATTAGCCAGTAGGCCTGATAGAGCTGCTCCCATTTGTAACCCATTCATTTGTTGATACAATGAATCACGAAACTGAAAATACATTGAAAACTTATTACAGATTTTAACAAGAATAAATAAAAATTCACCATCAATCCCTGTCGCTGAGTCTTCGATTAAGTGATAATTTTCTTCTATTTTGGTTTTTAATAATTGCTCAGAAGTAGCCACTTCTGATGGCGCTAATTTGACGAAATAAATTATGTAATATACAATTTTCATAGGATATCCCATCGGCCCGAATCGGCATTGTATTATTAGATTTCCAAACTTTCATTTGCAAATCTATAAATTTTGAAGATAAGTCCATAAAGTAGTCTTCATTGGAATAAATTTGAAAGTGGATATTGTCGGAGAGGGGTTGTTGCGGATAAAATTGTTCATAGTATCCATGCATGACACTCACATCGACATTTTCGGCGTTGAATATATTCAATGAGGTGGTAATTGAAGGTTGGAAGTTTGTATTTGGTAGATATGACATCTTTGGATAAGAACTATATTTTCGATCAGATACTTTTAGTAATGTTGCTTTTAGTTGAACTACGCGTTGGGTATTTCCTTCTGTTCATTGAACCAAGGGATGTCGTTAGTGTCCGTCCTGGGCAGAGAGTGATAAGGTATTTAGTGTTTTGCGACTTTTTTACGCCAGGCTCAGTTTGAATGTCTTTTTTAAAAAGGGGATGCGCGCTATACCGATAATTTTCCGTAGCACTTTTTTTATAATCCATTAATTAGACCCTATAGTATAGTGACGATGATGCAATAAATTTCACATCCTGTCAAAAAAATAGTCTGGACACGGGTAGGGAAGAGCGATACCGATTAGCAAACCAGATGCTAAGACCGTATCCAGAAATTGACGAGCGTCCTTTATAATAGTCCATTCCATTGCCCTGTTGTCTTGGTCCAAGAGCATTAACATAGCAGTCAATATCAGGACAAGTGAATACCACTTTTTTATGAGACATCTTGCTGTTGAACGATGGGTCGAAAATGGCATGTAATCACAGCCAAACCTTTTGAAAGTTCTATTGGATCAACCATTTTATTTCTTAGTGTTAACTGACAGAGTTCGAAATAGTAAGTGTTTACGGGAATATACTGAAGATGCTTTATATTGTAGTGATGAATATGTTCCTGATTGGTTTTTCGTTCAAGAACTCGTAGGAGGGGAACATTTGATTTACAAACTCGAGATGTTTCCACAAATGAAGCATAGAGAATATTGGGTATCTGTGGAGAAGGCAAGCGGGTAGTCAGCAAAAATGAAATTAGTGTTTCCCGCACTTTTACCATTGATTATATTGAGCTTAAAGCCAAGAACATCCTTTAGGTTATCATTGAGAATAACCTTTTCACTGGCAATAGGTGAACTAATGTAGATCTTGCCCTCCTCCTTTGAATAGTTGAAATGAAAAGCTCCCTTTTTACGAGCGGAAATTCTTTTATTAATAGAACGAGATAAATCGTTCATACAGGTGAGTTCCTCGTAGGGTAATTCAATATATGGATAATCCAACCAATTGATTTTTTGAATTTGTTCTTGATCACCTGGTGGTGGCGGCCAATCATAGGGTCTAATTCTTATTTCATATTTATGATCCCTTCTCAGGATGTCGTATGTATTTTTGAGAATACAGTCGACAAGAGCCACATCATACTTACCGTCAAATTTGATGGTGGGGGAGAGTTTCGTCCAAAAATCACTTGTTCTATTCAGATCATTTTAGAGAGGATCAGAAACATTAGACATGAAAGTCACATATAAATCATTGGGCATTTTTAATATATTCAGCACTGACACAATAATCAATATCTGAGTTGTATCCTAGCCATCAAACAAGCAACTGTTTCTTACCATGGCGCGTACGTCTCTTTAATATCCTTTTAATTTGAAAACTTTCACTTGTGTTTCTAACTTTTTGAAGTTCATATTCATAAAAAAAACAGAGAATTTCATAATCTTTGGTGTCTCGCAGTTGATAAGTTATGGGTATGGTGTCTAGGATTTTAGACACCTTGAAAAGTTCGATTCTCCATAAATAATTCCCCTTTTCAAAAATATTGGTGGTTCTATTAACTCGAACAGTATCACCAACATTGAATTTCTTCTTCTTTTTCTCTTTTTCACCCTTGGAGTATTGCTTTAGAAAAGCATCAAATGTATTTTCACTATAGTGAACATCCGTTGGTGTAGAGTTGGACAGAGATCGATGGGGTCGTTGATTATAAATAAAAAAGATTTTATATAAATAAAGAATAAAATCCGATTTATTTTTAAATTTTAAATATATTTAAAATAATATAATAATAGTTATTATTAATAGTTAATACAAATCATCCATTATATGGCAGTGACTATTATAAAGTGTTGTATTATATTTCAAAATAACCTTTTGAACATGGGGATTAACAAATTCACTGCCACGATCCGATTGAATTTTTCTATATGAATCCTGTTCTAGAATACTTTCAATGGCCCGAGCAACTTCAACACCTCTCTTTGACCGTAGTGGAATGGCATAGGCATAGCGACTAAAGACACTGATTGCCACTAGAATATATTTGTAGGGGGCATTGTGACGCCGTTGAACTGCGTCTTAAGTTAAAAGATCCGTTTGCATTATGTGCAGAGGGAAAAAGGCTTTAGTTTGTCGATATTGTTTACTGCGAAGCCTGTGTTTCCGATGCTGCGTGTAACTCGCCTAACTTTGTAGATCATATTTTACTTTTTTCAATGTGGTGGTGGTGGCTGACACAGAGTTGGAAAGCACTTAGTTAGGCCTTAAACTCACCGTCTCGCCAATCTTCTCATATACATCTTTCAAAACTTCATCCATTTCGAGCGTAAACACGTAGTTTAATGTCTACTCAACTTATGCACACCTGGTGGGCGAATCAATTTGTCCTCGCTTTTGAATAGCATCCATATGTTTTGTAAAATCATTGCTGCTGCTAGTATCTTCAAATATTGAATCTTCTTATTTTTTAAATGGTGATGTTGGTGAACTATAGTCTTTTAGTTTCTTTAGAATTTGCTTATTGTAAATAAGACCTTTGGGAAAGTTTGATACACACAGAAAGGTGCATAGATTATTGTTAAAGGATAAAAGTCCCTTACAATTCATCACCATATCACAAATTAAATCAACTAGATTATAACTTTTTCCCTGAATTATAATTCGTTTCCCTGTGCTCTCGACTTGAACTTGATCGCCAGTTTCCAACATGAGATAAGATAATACTCTTTTACTCTGGTCTCGATAGGTCACTGGCAAAAGGTTTCCAATTTTCAATACAATTGAATTCAATTCCTTCTCCTTTGATGCTAGTGTAGAATCTTGAGACGTGTTCTGTTGGAAAGGGTCGGCGGCGGGGATCAAACGATTAAGTGTATGCTTTTACATATATTACTGAGCATCTTGCAGTAAAATCAGTTTTTTGCAATCGACGCTAAAATTGTCATCAATAAGTTTGTTTAGATGGTCCTAAAACGGCTTGACTGGCGAGAGTACAAGTTAAATGAATTTCAATGGAGATGTTTGAGACATCTAGAGAAAACTTCTGTCAAGTAATTAGATTCTTGTCAGTAAGCGTGATGAATATAACGCCTACTTGAATTAGTCGTTTTCTTTTAAATTTTTTCCCTTGTTTTTGAAAGACCAGATACGGAAAGTGAAACGAAGTTTCGTTTTCTGTAGCCTAAAACCATATGGCAGTTCAACATTGCCCTCAGTTAAATTTATACAAAGTTCAGATATTAGATTAATGAAATTATTGTCAACCCCATGTTTGAGTATAGCCTTCCTAAGCAATGGTTTTGAAGTGCTTAAAACGGAAAAAATATGCCGTTGTTCGTGTAGTTTCTTCAGTGTCATAATGGCGACTAATTTTCTTTTCTACTGTTCACGGGAAGATATACTGTAATTTCATTGTTGAAAATGTCGGTGACTACACGTAGATCCTCGGGCGTGCTCTGATTAAGTTCTAGAAAAATAAAACCGTAGGGGTTGATAGTCGTCTGTCTGTACGCTGAAAACAGAAATTTTGGTGCGCCGGGGTATATCTCTTTATTGAGAGTTATGAGCGAGATAGAATCACGAACAACTCGATAGATAATATAGACGGTGCAATTCAGTTCAAGGGTTTGCATACATTTGCTCTGATGAAACAGATTGTGTAGAACTAGGGTAATGGAAATGTGTTCATGGTGGGAGAGAACGGTGAATAGTTGTAACATTTCCTGTGAGAACTGTTCAATGGATTCAGCCAAATAATCAATAATCAACAGCGAGTTCGATTCAATACTATTGAAAACATCAAGTCCCCGTATGAAGTGTATTGGTATGGATATGGTAATAGCTTTTGTTTTATCATAGGACTCCTGCCAAATACTATAGCAATAGTAGATTTTTTTTGGTTTTTCCAAAAACATTTTATCGCAGCTTTGAATTATTTTAGTTAAAATCGTTGTTTCCCCTGAAATTGAGGGACCACATAGAAATGATCTGAAGGGCATTTTAAATTGATGCTGCTGCTGGGGACAAAGGTCAGACTAAAACTAACTCTAAATTATATGTGCCCAATGAATAAGTAGTAATTTCCCCCATAGATCTATCTATTCAAGAACAAAAACATGATTTCAGGACAGTTTTTATTTTGGCACAGCATTAAAATATTTGTTAAACATGCACAATGATAAAAATAATAACAATTGTTCAACGTGACAAAATTTACTGGTCAACATAAAAATTCTATTTTTTCAACATGAACACTGATAACACTTTATAAATAAGCACTTATTGTCTTTAAAAACACTTTTCTGTACATCACTTTATGTACAATAAAAAACACTTTTTGTCTTTAAAGACTATTGTCCATCTACAGCACTTTTTTTTTTGTACAACATTTTTCGGTACAACATCTTTGTACAACACTTTTCTGTACGATACCTTTTGTCAACTTAAACACTTTTATGTACAACAATAACACTTTCTGTACAACAGAAAATACACACACACACTTGGAACAATAGCACAGTTTAACATGATGAATTTAAAGGTGTGTGGGCCCCCCCCCCGGGTGCCGGGGGGCCACCGGCCCGCCGGCCGTGGGCGGGACCCCCCTGGGCGGCCGCGGGAAGGGACCCCCCCCCCAACCCCCCGGGAGCGGCGGTGGAAAAAAAAAGTTGTCGTCACTGCTATGGGTTAGTTGAGGTTGAGTTAGTGGTGGTGATGATGGTTAGTGCTTGGGCTAGATGAACAGGTTGGGGTGGAGGTTAGTCAGATTAGGTTAATTTATCCAGACCAAGTTGATTGCGATAGTCAATGCATTCAACTCGATACGAAATACGATAGTGTCCATGGGGTAGAACACTCACACCATTCTCGAGCACATAGACCTTGTCTGATATACCTGACATTGCATTCTTTTCCACTCTCACAGTATAATTTCTATATTGTAGAGAGAGAATTACAAACACTTGTGCTCTCGGCACTAGGCTACTTTATACACAGTCTTTGTACACGCTCATGTTGAATTTGCTCTTTACAAAATGTGTTGGCACCCCTTTACATGACTTCTTTTCGTCACCACGATGTGTTTCAACGCAATAGACTTTGGGGCCCGGGAACACCCCCCGGGATATCAAATCAATCCCCGTCTCTGATTTTTATATTAATATTTAGTTGGAGGCTTGTTGTTTTACCAACTTAGGTTATAGAGTTTGATTCCACTTTTTGAAAGCTATCTGTGAGTCGATGTATCCCACACCATGCTATTCACCAAATTCATCCAATTAGCTCACGTGTACCATTAAGCTCGGATAATCTGTAGCCCATCATTAAACTTTAAAACCCCCCTTCCTGTGACATTGCTCCTTGAACAAATTGAAACAGAACGATAACCTCAACTCCTTGGAGATTTCGAGTACTGAACTACCGCCTGCATTATTCTTGGTCAGTACTACATTTCGCTTTTTCCTATGTAGAAGAACCATGCCGGTCTCTATGCTCGTGAACGATGTAAAATTGGGGTCTGCAATACTTCGTGCACACTCTAGAGGGTCAGTCATGACGTCGCAGCGAGATCTGTTGCGTAGGCTTTCACACATTTTGCCAAACGCTGAATTTAGGATGAGCTTATTCATGTCCTTCTCCACCTTTGAATTTGCCCTAGAGCGTTTATCGACAAAAGTCTCGATAAACGTTTTCAAATAGGGTCACTGATCGAAATGCAGGACCCTATGTATTTTATTGATTTTGAAACCATTGATCACCAAACAATGCAAAATCAAAAGGTTAACAACGATATGATCTTTAAGGTCCAAATCAGCAATCAGTTTATGTTTGGAGGGAGTCCAGTGCATCCCCATATCCTCAACCACTGATAAATTGTAGGGGCTCAGAGAGTCCCTGCTCCCCGGCCGATTGATACAGGGAAAGACAAAATCTTTGACTGAGTCGTGAAGCGCCAACGGAATGTGACCGTCAAC
The DNA here is from genome assembly GCF_049724085.1 of Artemia sp. Qi Xiang Cuo. Taxonomy (NCBI): domain Eukaryota; kingdom Metazoa; phylum Arthropoda; class Branchiopoda; order Anostraca; family Artemiidae; genus Artemia; species Artemia sp. Qi Xiang Cuo. Next base: position 2,308,057 of record NC_142809.1, read on the forward strand.
TTCGAAGAACCATCCTTGTGGCCCATTGTCCTCGACGGTGGTAATGTCGGGGAACTCACAAGGATTCTCAAGCCCTTGATAGTTCCCACACGGTTAAGAGTAGGTTGACATTGTCAAGGGGTACAATGAACTCATGTCCAAGAACACTGCAGTTGACTTTACACCGATGCTTTGTCCGCTCGGATCAGTTGATAAGACGCAATCCCCAAGAAAAATATAACCCCCCCTACATTAAAGCGATAAAAAAATGTTCTGATATACATAGATGGTAATGATTAATTACTAACTGCAAATTTTTTAAAATAAATAAAATAATAACATGGGTGTTGAAAAAAAGAATCCTATATCTAAACCAAACTCACAATAGATTTGGTCTTTTTTCTTACAGATTATATCAAACAGAGTTAGAACGTTACTGGACAAGTACAGTCTACAATAATTCCACCTATTTTTGAAACCATCCCGGGACCACACCATCTAGGCACACTCATACTTCTCGGCTGTGCATTGACTGTTGGTCAATGAATTGTAAAAAGCTGCCATGAGCGGTAATTTCTCCTCCCTTAAGCGTGCACCAAAACAGAAATGATCGTATGAACATACACCTTTGCATGTCAACAGGTCATACATTTCACTGTCTGGAAAGTGCTGTTTAAGCAAGGGAAAGCTATCACAATTGTCGCTTTTTTGCACTTGAATCAATTGACTCAATGCCTTGGGGAAAAAACTAAAAGAATCTAAAAACCTGATTTTATTCCAACACGTATGCCCATTATCCACTGCCTGCCATTTCAGCTCGAGAAGCAATAACTTCTCGGCTGATTTGGGAATGATGTTGTAGATAAATGAACTATTTACCCATGGACAATCTACTCCCCCTCCCTCCCTATGCATACGTGCCAGTGCCGGTAAAATAAATTTTAAATCATAATTGGAGTTATGAATAAATACAGTGATAAACAACTGTTGGATAACATTTAAATTACACGATTGATGAGCAACCCCCTAACAGTCATACCTACCAATGAAATTTCCTTCCCTACCAGGTAATGATCTCGAAGTGACACACTGCCTACACGTGTCCCTGGATCACCCTTATCCCCCTCCGCTGTACACTCTCCCGGACTAACCCACCCGCTGTGTTGTTTTTTATTCGCGAGACGATCCTCTGCAGACAACACCCTTGGTTAATGGGTATTTCTCAAACGAGAAATAGCACCATTAGCCGTGCCAATCAGTTTAGTCAGCGCCTTGTCCATGTACTCCCACTCAGCCACTGTCTTTACTATTTCTAACAACCGCATAGTGTTAGAACTGTCTCTTTGGGCGTGGGCGTAGGACACTGCAATAGCCAGATTTTCTTTGAATTGGTTTGTAAATTTGTGGTCGGTCACTTCCACTAACTGTGCCCCATAGTCCAAAGATAATTAGGGGTCCTGGAGGAGGGTATTCTTGAAAAATTTGACGCGTAGAACGACCCTATTCCCTGAAATCATTTCAACTTTCTAATAGCCAAGCCCGCTACCATACTTCATGTGATTTCGCCAATTTAATTGACTCCAAAATATGGAGAGGCATGTTGGACAGTAGAAACGGGTCCCCCTATTCATACCCTCCCTCATACCTCTCCTACTGTCAGTGATAGGGTTAAAATGACCGATTGCGTTCGGTTGACTAGGTGGTGTGTAGAACAATCAAACCCAGTGTTTAACCAAATCAACTGAGGGGCCCCTTACGGGGAAAACCACCCCCTTCTTTTTAGAACGAGTTCCATCATCAAATTCAGTTTCATATTGTACCCCAGTACCGCCGATATTCAAATGTGTATTAGCCCTTTCAAACATGTCAATAGCTCGAAGCGTTACTGGATATTTCCCTTCTAAACAAGAAAAATCTACACCGGGGAAATCAGACCCTTCCTTCCCATGCATAGCCCACACGTCTAAATTTTTCTTAGTAGCGTCCCGAGCTTAAGGCTCGTCTGCCGAGATGATGAAAACATATCTGAAACACTTTTGATCTGTTTCAAAAAAAACCCGCCGGACACCTTGACAACCCACTAGATTTGGATTATATTTTAATTCTACTGCCCGCCCTCCCCCCGGTCCCCCGTGTAAAATAAAATAGTTATTTAATTTACATATATTAAAACTTAAATTTTCAAAAAATAAAACAAATGAGCCACTCCCAATTTCATTATAGCTCTCGAGATGCGTTATAATTTGATCGACCCAATCTAAGAAAGCACCATCAAAATTTTCCAAATTCGAATAAACCAAACGCATCTCGGAATGTATAAAATGATAATACACTTCGCTTTTCCCCTCATTCAAATAAAAAACCTTTAAAACAATGGAGACCTTAATTGAATCCCTCCCCCACAACTGAATCTGGTTCTCCAGAAGTGCACGAATTTTGTCTACATATGCATGCACAATTTCTATAGGATCAAAAACAAAATTACCACACAAAAGCGAATTAAAAGGGTCACCAAACGTTGCAGTGAAAACAACAATATTATTTAAAATTATGTTGGACAGCTGAAAGTCTGGGAGAGGTGTACTCGTCTCCTCCTCTTGTATATTACCCCCTCCCCCACGTTTGTACATCCTCTTGCGCTGGAACGCCCCGTCAGTCGCTTTACGTGGGGAACAGTTAAGGTTAAATGTGGGGGCCTGAGTTCCCCTCAATCCACCAACAGACACATCCGAAGGCTGCCTAATATTTTAACTTAGCAATGCTAAGTCTGAATCTGAATTATCTTCATTACCATGCTCAACTGTGTTATTATCTATATTTCAAAAATCACCTAAGCATTCGTCAATATTATCTGGAATTTGATGTAACTCCTCCCAGAGTTTATTGTTGGGGGGCTCAACGTGGGTCTCCTCATCTTCTCCACCTGACAAACGGGGGGGGGATGGCGAGTATGGAACCAGGAAAACCTGTAAATGAAAAAATAGCTTATTTTCAAAGTGTTCAAATCCTTACTACTGTTTTTAAAATTTGGATTATTATTGCTTAATAGCATTTGGTTAATACAACTGAAGATAATATAAGATATGACATAGAAGGCGACAATTTGTTCGTTTATTTTCAAAGTGCTCAATTTTTTTTTTTTTTCGGCGCTGCCCCCAACGGCCCCCCCCCTAACCTTGCCCCACAGCGCTTCCTGGACCACCCGTGGCGTGTGTCGGAGTCCCAGCTCATCAATGCGGTACGTCTCTGATCCGCGGAGCTCTTCGGAGCTGCATCGCTCCCCTGCGGCGCTTTTCGGGCCTACGGCAAGTCCCACGACTCGCCCCCGTCTCAAAGGCTCCGTGGGGCCCGGCAGTTTACATAATGTCTCAAAAAAAGTTTAAATATTTCTAAGTCCGTTCTACAGGTTCGGCGAACACAAGAGTCGTAAATTATGAAGGTTAGATGAACTAGTTTGAACTTCAAAATGTTGAGAATTGTTAAGTCACTTTCCCCATACACTTCTTATGCATTAAACCGCTATGTTTTGACATAAAGCACCCCGCGTGAGGTTATAAATAATTTTGGCATCTCCTTTCCCTGTTTTACATTAGCGGTTTTTAGTCAATCACGGTTTCAATGGCCTTTGCGTAATTCTGTGTTTTCTGAAGTAGCGGAGAACAAATTGTCTGCAAAATTAATATTTTAGGACATTGGAGTTCTTTTATTCTATGTAAGAGCGAAACATGGCACAATAGAAATATTCCGTGTAAATTAGAACGACAATATGTGACAGATGGGATAATCTCTCTCAAAATTATGTGAAAAAGAGCATTCACGGAGTATCAAAGGTACCTAAAAATATATGTGATAGCAATAGAGAAAACAGTAAAGATTAGAAAAAATCGCATTTTGAGTTTCAAAGGCAGTGATTATTAATAGAAATTACCTAAAAATATTCGCTTATGAAATATCGAAGCGATAGCAAAGATTAGAAAAAGAGCGGTTTCTCTGCAAAAAAAATTACATTTAGATATGTAATAGGGGTTAATATCTCACAGAGATATGTTTATAATGGGATTGAAAAAGAAAAAACATTGGAAGAAATAGACAGGTAGGAAAAAATGCTCACATTTGCATAATCCCTATGAACTTGGGTGCCGGATGGTCCAGGTAACGTGTGTTGGAGGGTGGACGGGGTGGCGTCGCTATTTTCTTGCGCGACTGGGCCGGGTCCAGGTAAAGGGTGTTTGAGGGTGGACGGGGTGACGTCGCTATGTTCTTGCACGACTGGGCCGGCTATTTCACGATCTTGCATAGCTTCGGCAGGGTTCACCATATAAGAAGCCGTCCACTCTCTCTTTAACTTAAACCCAGGCTGCATTGGGGCTGGCACTGATGGGGCTGTCTTGTCATCTCTGGCTTTCTTAGCGGGCGGCGGTGCCATACATTCTTCATAATTGGCCTTAAAAAGAAGAGAAAAATTTAGTATTGAAATAATTTGCCCCCTTTTTTACAGAAAGAAAGTTATTAACTATAATTTTGTCTAGAAAAGGCATTTATCACTAATAAAGTACATCTTCAAAAATTTCGTTAAACGTACTCACTTAGCCCTTCAAAAGCCGGCCTAGTTTTTATATTTATCACACCCCCAGAAAAAAAAAACAGACCACGGAAAATAACCCCCACGGACAAAATCCCTGAGAAAAAACAGGGAAAAATATCCCCGCCCCCCCCCGCAAGATATCGCATAATTTTTAATCTGATAATTAAGACTAAATGAGCCAATCAAAAATAACGCCGAGTTTTTATATTTTTAACAAACCCAGACACAAAAAGACCACGGAAAAAAACCCCCCCGGAAAATAATCCCGGAGAAAAGACATGGAAAAATATCCCCTCCCCCCACCGAAAGATATGGTAAAAATGCTATTCAATTTACGCATAATAAAGCAATGTATCTTTTTCTTAAACTCACCCCCCTTACTTTTCATGCGAAGAAACAGTTTGTTTTCACCTTACAATGATGGCGATAGACTTGAGGCATGGCCCCCTCCCCCTTTCGCCAATGTCCTAAATATATTGTTAGATCTTAATTTGAAAATAACGAGATTTCACCGGTTCTCCAAAAAGAGATTGTATATGCCTGCGCTTAATAAATTGCAATTGTCTGCATGAAAGCGTTTTAATTTGACAGGAGAAACAGTTCCTTTTGACTTTGGCTGGTGCGTTCGTAAACACACCGGAAAGGGGTGACAGCTAATTATGGGCCTCGCACCAGAGAGCCTTGTGTCAAATCATAGCGAGCTAATAACAATAGAGCGATGGATGTCTCAGAGAAAATATTAAAATTGAGAAAATTGCATAAATTTAACTAAGGTATAATTATTTGTTTTTGCGAGAGTTTTGTTGTAAACCGGTGAGGGGGGGGGGTTAGGTTTTGAGGGTAAAAGAAAATATTTTATGTATTTAATTTTGACGGAGAAAGAGTTCCGTTGACCGCGTTTGTAAGCCGGAAAGGGTGATAGCTAATTATAGCCACGCACTGGAGTCTTGTGTCAAAACCATAGCAAGCTAATAACAACAGAGCGATGGATGTCTCAGTTAGAGAAAAGATTACAATTGAGAAAAGTCAAACTTTAACGAAAAGAAAATTATTTCTTTTTGCGAGAATTTTGGTTGTAAAACAAAGGGGGATGGGGTTAGGTTTTGAGGGTAACAGAATATATTTTATGTTTTCCATTGATTATAATGATGTTTGTATGGTTTGGGGGGGGGATTTGGGGTAAAGGAATATATTTACGTTTTAGCTGAATATACTGGAGGATGTTCAAGGAAAATTCGTTTGAAAATAAAAAATGTACTTACATGGTAAATTGAAGTTGCCAAGGCTTCAAGTTTATCAAATTTATCCATTGTTGTTTACACAGTGTCAAAATACTTTCTGATAATTTAATCACATTGCATGTCCGTTATATACGAAATCTCGAGGGTGAATTCTTATGTAACGGGGAAATCATATGTAACCAGCCCTCTGATTGGCTGAGAAGGAGGATGTTTCCGACTCGCTGATTGGCTGAGAAGGAAACTCGAGATCTAACTGTTTCCAGGAAACTCATAACATTTGGCTCGAGAGCAACAACAACAAATACTATTTCTGGACACCATGACATTCGCCTCGAGCATGTACATGACCAAAACCACAACAAATACTATGTCTGGATCATAACGGTCACTGAGAGCATGCACTTACAACAGCATCAAATACTATTTCTGGACACCATGACATTCGCAATCGATTACGCAATCAATTTCTTGGAAATTCACTTCCCCCTCGAGTCCCAGATCAATAACTTTGCTCCCGTTAGAATTCAATGCGCATGTGCAACCTTCGCCCCGGAGCTATTACACATAGAAACATCAAATAAATCGACCTTGGAAAAAGAGGTCATTGACCCCATTAACCACGTGTTCTCCCTAATGACTCTATGCCCATATTTGGTGTACTGACAGTATTCTATGCCCATATATGGTGTGGGGTCACGACCTTTAGGGTCATCTCTACTATCATCATCACTGCCTTTTAAAAGAATTTTATCCCTATTTCAACTTTTATTTATCGTCATGGAAAGGCAGTGTGGTCTCTGAAATTATCTACGTCACGTTAATAGTTAATTCTAGCATTGCAGAGATAAGAAAAATGTACTCTCATTATATGCTTAAGGAGTGCGGTACTGAAGTATCATACAGATATTACACCAAAATAAAACATTTCGTTCGTTCAAAATTGTCATGAATTTTAAGCTCAAATGCACATACTAGTTGGGTTACCCCTTTAAAAATCAAAACTATGTACTGTTTATTTCAAATCTTTCTTATTTAAATTAAACGCCATTTTTTTCATGTTTACACTTTAACTATAATAGTAAAAATAATAATAGTATTTATATTACTTTAAATATACACAATATCTTAATGCACTTTGGTAACTTAATCTAAAATGGACCAATATAATAATAAAATATTTTAAATATATATTTGCTCCTTAGCTCAAAGGTCTCTAACCTTCCGAATAATTCGAAACCATTTAACTTATAAAAAATATTACGCTCATATTCTATTGAAGTTTAAGATAATTTTCAACAATAAAACAGGGAAGCTTCTTAAAAAAGTTGAACGTTCATTGGAAGTTGAAAATTAAACTTCATTAATTTTTTAACAAAGTAACGAAGTGAAAACCTTAAATTACCAAGGATAATGAAAAACCTAAAGACAAAAATTTGTATTATCTAAACTTCTAATCTAAGTAGCCACAGGCAAGTGTTCTTACCGCTGGTCTATTAAGTCTTTTATAATAAAATTAAAAAAAAAAATTCCTACTGAAAGTAACGAGCAACATTAAAACTTGAAACGAAAAGCAATTACTCTGTAAACGAGGAGGGCTGCCCCCTCTTCAATACCCCTCTCTTCACGCTAAAGTTTTTTAAGAACTTTTAAAAAAGTTCCTGATAGTAGTGGCCACAAGGCCCTTGTGGCTCAGGAATCATTCTTAAAGAATTAAACAAAGAGCGAGGTATTAAGGAGGGGACAGCCCCCCTCATATATGGGATAATTTATGTTCGTTCTAAGTTTTAATGTTGCACATTATTTTCAGTAGAAAAACTTTTTTTTATTAAATTCCTTATTTTTTTCAAATAAACCCAGGAAATCCCCTCCTCCGTGGAAAATCCGCCCACGAAAAACGTGAATCCTCCTTGCATGGAAAATATATCCCAGAAATCCCACCCAATGGAAATTTTCTCCCGCAGAAAATTTCCCCATGGAGAATATTCCCTTGTGGCAATTCCCCCATGGAGATTTTATCCTGTGGAAAATCCCCCGCCATGTAAAAATATCCCAGATAATTCCAACTCCGCTGAAAATTTCCCCCCGATAATTCTCCCAAAGCATCTTCACATGTAAAGCGGTAGAAATAATGTAAAATAAAGCGGTAAAATAATGTAAAGCACAATTATTTTCAGTAGAAAAACTTTTTTTTATTAAATTCCTTATTTTTTTAAATAAACCCATGAAATCCCCCCCCCTCCGTGGAAAATCCGCCCACGAAAAACGTGAATCCTCCTTGCATGGAAAATATATCCCAGAAATCACCCCCCCCCCCTCAATGGAAATTTTCTCCCGCAGAAAATTTTCCCATGGAGAATATTCCCTTGTGGCAATTCCCCTATGGAGATTTTATCCTGTGGAAAATCCCCCGCCATGTAAAAATATCTCAGATAATTCCAACTCCGCTGAAAATTTCCCCCCCGATAATTCTCCCAAAGCATCTTCACATGTAAAGCGGGGTAGCCAACGAGAAGGTAAGACAGATAAAACGAGTTTTGCATACGAATCCTGGCAAATTCCCCCCAAGTAAAAATTTTCCTGAAAAGTTCATCCACGATAACTTCCACCCCAATGGAAAATCCATGCCCAGAAAATCTCCCCCGTTGAAAATGTCGGTTTACTTCCTTATACCCAAATACTATATGTAAGCAATGGGCAAGTTTCATAATTTGCCCTTCCTCTGGTGGTTCTGGGGGGTCAAGTCACCTCCAAAGACAAAGTTATTGTACCTTTCAACTTTACTGAACAAAATGGCTATCTCATCTTTGATCTGATGATTTTTGGGGAGAAGGGCGTGGGAGGGGGGCTAGTTGCCCTCCATTTTTTTGGTCACTTAAGAAGGACACTATAACTTTTAATTGCCGTTCAGATGAGTCTTCTTGCGACATTCTAGGACAACTGGTTCGATACGATCACGCCTAGAAAAAAGCAACAAATTAACATGCATCAGTGATCTTTCTTCTTGGGAAAAATACAATTTTCACGTTTTTTTTTCAAATTGGAGCTTGGAACCGATACAATAGGATTCTCTGATACGCTGAATCGGATGTTGTGATTTTCCTAGATCCCCCCAGATTTTGAAAATGCCTTTTTTGGAGCGTTTTCATTGGAAAATTCCCTTTTTGGGTATATTTAATTGAAGAAAGACCCCCCCCCCCCCCGCCTCTGTTACATATTGAAAAATGCATTTTGTCCCACATCTAAATTTTCATGAGTTGAAGCCATTGGTTTTGATCAGCCACAATGTCGATTTAAGGGGTATCTCTGGTATTATTTAGAGACTAAAAAGGGGTAGCAACAGATTCGAAATTTTAGTACTTTTCACGCCTCGGGTTTGACACGTAAAGAAAGAAACATGAATAACTACATACCTGACCTATTCCAAGCATGATGAACGATGGAAACCTAAGAAAGAGCAATCTTATTAGTGAAAACATAAGTCAAGAATACAGGCGGGTAGACACTTGGGCAACCCCCTTTTTAAAGTTAATATCATGACTAATACAATTTTCCATAGTTTTCGTACAATTATCCAGTTTTCGATTTTTTTCTTTCTTTCTTTTTTTAAAAATTTGCCAACCTCCCCTCGTCCCCTGATAAATATTTCTCTGCGAGGATATCACCATTACAGCTACTGCTGCTACTACCAACTTGTCACAGCCCACTGCCCTCTGAGGTCGAAACACTGCACCAACAATTTGAAACAAAAATATCACAAAGCAAGAACTTGTGGATGTTCAATCCAGACACGGACCTAGGGGCGCCTTCGGTAAAGTACCGACCCCTTCCACAAAGGATTTCCACAGATGTCCCGGTACTTATGTACTATAGCGCCGACATCTAAGTAGAACCGGTTTTTCATCTGTCTGTATTAAGAGACAATTAGCTTACGCTCAGTGGAAAACAAGTGGCGGGTGACAGAATACATTGCACTTATATAATTTGGGCTATATATTTGCACATTAGGGGGGGGGGTAAAGTATTTGGACAGCGTGAAGTTAGAAAACAATTCCTACTTCATAATATTCAGAATAATCGCAGCTAACACATTTTGCATGCAGATCCGCTATACTTTACCCCCATCCCCTAATGTGCAAATATATAGCCCAAATTTGTTTATAAAGTATTATATTTTCATAATGTTTCGGTATTTTTCATTACGATCAACCTAGCTTCACTTCTTGAGTGTCGGCGCTATAATACATAAGTACTATAGGCCTATCACAATATTTTCTACATGTTCACTATAAACTGCCTATTTATGGGGCTTTCCTGCGCATCTGCGCCCCTGCTACATGGTGGCCCCCCTCTCATGTACCACTTATGTGGTATGATCTGGAGTGTACCCTCCTTCAGGGTTGCCACCCTGACCTGGAAGAATTTACTAAATTGGAGAGGAAAAATTTGCTAGATCGCATTTTTTTTTATTAAATGCTTAAAAAAAAATTTTGCGCAAATTGTAAATTGTAAAACAGACGAGCAAAAATTATAAATTGTCATATGTTTACGATAATTTTTTTCCCTTGAATTCATGGAAAAAAAAAAAAAATTGTTTACTGCAAATCATGACTTTTGACTAGTTTTTACTAGATTTCGGGAAATTTACTAGATCCTCTAAATTTACTTACTAGACTTATTTTTACTAGATCTAGTAAAATCATACTGACGGTGGCAACCCTGCTCTCCTTTGTTAACGACTGAATTTGAATATTGAGACATTCTTTTATAGGCTTGTTGCACGGCCCCAAATCTCATATAATTACTTCAAGCTACTTAGAGGTATTACTGTCACCGTTTTTTATTTCAGACAAGTTTCGAGCAAAAAAAAATCCCAAGCGATAATTTTAAACAGCCGTCAGTAGTGATTAATCTATTTGACAAACCACATGTAAGATATGCTAAGGGCAAGGTAACTGTCTTAGGTCGTTGACTTAAATCAGTTTTTTCAATCTCAGAATTTCTCTTCATTTTCCTCGGACAAAGAAAATAATTTGATGTCATGACTGGTTCAAAAGCACTTTAATTTATAAAAGCAATTAGCTAAAATTATGTAGCAAATTCGAGCATCATGAAAAAATAATTAGTTCTGCAACTATTTCTTGATGCTTTTTTTATAAATACCTATTGTCTTAACATTTTTTTTTAAATCATGTATCCCACTGTGAATCATGTATCCCACTGTGATGATCTGAGTATGTAATTCATATGTCTTCCCTCTTTGTACAGGCCAATGAGCCTTTGAGGGATTAATAACATGTAATACTGTATGTGTATTTAATGAAGAATAAAACTTATCTTATCTTATCTTAGTTCACTTAAAAATTAAATAGGTGAACCCGTGAAGATGGCTGAAACTTGCGTCTACGATTTAAGTATGCGTGCATTACAAAAGAAGAAGACAATATTGAGTAAACAAAGCAAAATTCATAACCTGAATCAAGACACAGGCACAGTAGGAATCTAATCAGAAGGGGGATAATGAAAAGCAATCTTTATTTGATAACTTGAATACTGAGTGCCCAGGAATTCAATTCGTGTTTGTGTATTATAAGCAACTCAAGCTTATAATACACAAACATGTTATTTGTTTACTTCAGAAACAAATTTGGGCTATATATTTGCACGTTAAGGGGGGGGGGGGGTAAGGTATAGCGGGTCTTCATGAAAAATGTGTTAGCTAAACTTATTCTGCATATTATGAAGTAAAAATTGTTTTCTAACTTCAAATTGTCCAAATACTTTACCCCCACCGCCCCCCCCCCCAGTAATATGCAAATATATAGACCAAATTATATATTTTCGATCTATTCTATCACTTGTCTTTGTCTTGTCTCAAGCTAAGGTGAAAGAAACCAACGAAGAAACAGGGTTTTTTTTCTTGAGTTTTACACAGCTTAAACTTGAGTGGCGTATAATACACAAGTACCATTCACTTAAATTTAGGATTTGGTCCCCCCTCTCCCTGTAGACTTTCCTGACTGAACGAGATGGCGACATCACATCAACCATTAACAGGCAAAAGTAAAGAAAATTTCCCTAATAGTAATAGATTGTCTTTATTGGATGATGGAAACCCAAGCAAGGCAGAGTTCAGGACCAGCATGGGTTACTTAAGTTTATTTAAAAACGGACAAGGAGCCCTTATACTTATTTACAAAGGGATATTTACTATCAGGTTCAATCACTTGATGAATTCAGTTCTTTTTTTTTTCAAAAATTAGTTGAGGCAAGCTAGTTTAAGCTACAAATTTTTATTGCTTTAACCCATACAAGCCTTATTACATTGAATATGCGTGCACATATTAGGTGATTGGACTGTAAAAAAAAGATTAGTTTAAAGAATCCCCCTTATAAATAAAACATTATGACATAAAAATACAGTCTCTTTGTCCCCCAACCCGCCAGTTGAACCGAGTGTGAGCCCAAAGGATATATGTAAAGCTTAAACAATTAGGTCCGATCATAATGAATCAGTGGCGTAGTTTGGGGGGGGGAGGGGGACAGTTGATCCCCCCAATAATTTGGGGAATTTTTTATATAGTCCATGCCCTTTGACTCTCCGGATGTGGACCCCTTTTGCCCCCCCCCCCAAAAAAAAAAAAATGCCGGAGCTACGCTCCTGCACTGAATGTGAATTTTAGCTGCCAAATACCTTTATACAGAAGGATAAAGGGTGAATTCTTTCGATTCAAATATTTAATCGGATATTTTCAGGGGAAAAAAATACATATACGGGCATAAAACTATACATCTTCATGTTTTGCCAATTGATATTGGTTTTTATTAATAAGTACTGAAAAACACATAAAATAGGCATTCTTGCCTGGGGCCAGCTAAAGTGGTTAGATAACTAGTTCAGCCCCATTTTATTGATTTGTTATTAGAAAACTGGGGGGCGATGTTTAGAACAACCTAAGGAAGACAACAGTAACTACCCCCCTCCCTCTTTGGGGAGTGCTGAAAACTGCTTGTGTATTGTGTAGGCCTATAAATTAGCTCGTATATACTGTATGGAATCTAGTGGGCAATTTGGTCTAAGTCCAGTCACAGGAATCACAAACCAGCATACGGTAGGCTACATCAAAACATCAAAACATTGGAATGTTGCCTAGTGTCTAAACAAAAAAAAATTGATTTTCTGTTTACAAGCATAAAACACAAATTTAGCACCATAGATACCACCCAACAAACTTTTACGTCGCAATGGCTTGCACCCACACAACAAACCCGTCCAATGGGCCTTTCAAAGCACTAAAATAGAGTGGCGAATGTGGTCCGCCAGCATCATTTGTGCAACTCCCCAGTATCGCAATGTTAACTATCTGTCTCAAAAGTTGAACCCTCTGTTTAAATTTGAACCAACAGTAGCGTGGAGTTGTGATTTTACTCGTGAAAGAGCCGTTTTTATTTGCTGACAAAAGACAAATTTGGCTTACCCCGATTGAGAAAATTCGGGACAGACGGTGTAAATTTTAATACTTGCCTTACAACGCCTAGGTATTGTCGCATTGACGATGCGGATGCGCAGTGGTCCAAATAGCGACACTGGGGTGTTACGTTTTCAATTCAATATAATTTCATCTATGCATAGCATATTAAGGACACCAAAAAATTCAAATCCTTAAATAGAAAAAAAATTTCTTTATAGAGTTTCCTAGCCTTTGCTGAGCTTCACTCGGCTCAGGTATCCATACTTTCTTTTAATGGATTTTAAATTATTGTAAACATAAAAATGGAAATATAATATATATAATATAATGCATGATTAGAAGGAAAAAGACATGGATCAAGTGAAGTAGCATAGCAAAAGGTAAAAGCCACCATGTGCTATGTAAAATACAACTTTTACATGAATAGACCTAAAACTCGAAGTAGGACTTATGAAGATATTTTCAACATCCTAACTTCCTCCTACATTGCTGATGGGGCTTCAAAAGGTTCCATTATTAATATCTGCCCAAACTATCTCAATCTAAATAAATTAGATAAAACAAAATCCAACTGAAAGTAAGGAGCAACATTAAAACTTAAAACGAACAGAAACAATTCCGTATATGAGGGGGGCTGCCCTTTCCTCAACCTTCGCTCTTTACGCTAAAGTTTCATTTAACACTTTTCATTCCAATTCAAGTCCTTGTGTTTGAGCATTCTTTCTTAAATAATTGTGACAAAAATCCAAACTTAAGCGTAAAGAGCGAGGGCTAAAGATGGGACAGCCCCCCTCAGATACGGAATAATTTCTATCCATTTTAAGTTTTAATGTTGCTCCTCATTTCCTGTTGAGAAAACTTCTTTTATTTAATTTCTGACCTTTTATCAAAAGATACCAGAAAATCTTATCCCCTCTCCCATATAAAGTTTCCAGGGGAAATTTGGCTCCCTACGCAAAATTTTCCACATGGAAAATCCCCCTCCCATAGAAAATTTTCTCCCTCCCAAAATAATCCGTATATTTCCCAATAACTAATGCTACATGTAGACAACGGGCAAATTGCACAACTTACTGCCCTTTAATCATGGGCATTGGGGGGGGGGGTCATATCATCCTCGAAAGCAGATTTATTGGACCTTTAAACTATGCTGAATCAGATGGTTATCTTAACATTTTGATTGGATATCTTTGGGGGGAAAGGGGGCGTGGGAGTTCCCCTCCAATCCTTTTGCTCACTCAAAAAGGGCACTAGAACTTTTACTTTCCGTTAGAATGAGCACTCTCCTGACCTTCTAGGATCATTTTTTCGGTGCGATCATCCCTGGGGGGGGGGGAGCAAACGAACATGCATCTACCATACTGGCAAAAAAATATACAAATTACATTTTTGCAGATGTGAGCTTAAAACATCTACAATAGGATTCTCTGATATTCTGAATCTGATGGTGTGACTTTCTTTAAGATCATTTGACTTTTTGGAGGTATTTCTGCCTTTTTTTTTAAATTATACAATTTTCTCGGGCTCGTAGTTTTGATATGTAACATTAAACTTAATGAATTCTATATATATGGAATCAACACAAAAAGCCAATTCTTTTGACGTATCAATTATTACCAAAATTCCGTTTTTTAGGGGTTTTGCTTACTATTGAGCCTAGTTGTTCCTTACTTGTAGTTTCTTACCACAAACTGTTTGCTACATTTCAATAGTTCTCATGATTATCCAAGAATTCAGATCTGACAATGTTAGTAGTCCTACTAGTCCTAGTAGTTTCAATTATCTAACTCGACTACTTTTGAGGCATCAAAAACCCCACCAAATCAAATTTTAGTGGTAAAATGAGCTTCAGTTATTTATTTATTCATATAAAATGCAGTAAGCTTTTAAAAGTTTGTTGCAATAAATATTAAAGACAACAATTAAAAACAACACTGAAACATACTTTATAACAACACATATCAACTGGAAGAACAACTAATGCAAAATATTTTTTTTCTAATAAGAGATCACAATAAGACTTAGCTTGGAACCCTGCAAAGGCTCATCAACCTTTGAAAGACTATACTGTGATAGGATACTTGTAACTATTGCTGGTGGTAATGCATTCCAAGTGCCCCACGCATAGCTGGGCAAAACTACCTTGCTATCTTGAAAAGTAGTTGAGCTGAGAGAAAAAAAATTATTCCTTATTACCACAAAAATTCTAATTTTTTTTTCTAATTTATTCTAAATTCTAATTCTAAACTATTCCCAGATTATATGTATTCAAGCCCCTATCCCTCCCTCCTTATTTCCAAGTCTTAGAAAAAAAGTCTATATCTGTCTTTAGTTTTGAAAAAATACTTAATTTTGGCTTAAGTCTAAGTTCAATGGGGGTTTATTATCAAATCGAAAAATAAGTTACACCTAATAACAATACTCAGTCCATTCCTGGACGCCGAGATCCTCAATCGCTACCTTTTAAATATAATACCCAGCGTGGTCACTGCTCCTACTCTCATAAAAAATCCTACCTCTCATTTATTCCAACTTACTACCAATTATCCTCCCGCCCTTTGCCCCAGGGGAAACCACCTCGCCATCATATCAAAATAAAATAAAATCTTAAGTTTATTTTTATCTATTTATATTTAATAAGTTATATATATATATATATATATATATATATATATATATATATATATATATATATATATATATATATATATATATATATATATTTTACCAATATTTAACTGATCTTTTCCAATGCTAATAAATGATTTTTTACTTTCATAGGCAGCGCGATAGCGCTGCCTATGTATAAACGATGTGGGCACAACGTGATTTTTCTTTTCTCCATACTCGGGCACTTCGTACGAAGGAGTTGTCGTAGAAACTTGAAAAAGGGCTCATGCGATTGGAAATTGGAGTGGCTAGTGCCTTTTTAATAGTCGAAAGTGATTGGAGGGCAACTAGCCCCCCTCCACGTCCATTATTTCCCCAAACACATCCGATTCTGATTTTGAGATAGTCATTTTATTCAGCGTAGTTGATTTCCAGATAGAAAATTTGTTTTTGAGGAGGACACTCCCCCATGACCCTCAGGGCAAGGGTTTTAAGTTATGCCCTGGGGGCATACAAGGTTTTTTAGAAAGTATTATCGTGGAAACTTTAAAACAGGCTCATTCACTTTGAAATTCAAAGGGCTATTGCTCTTTTCAATAATCAAAAGTGATTGGAGGGCAACTAAGCCCCCCATATGCCTATCATTCCCCCAAACACATCCAAACAAAATTTTGAGATAGCCATTTTATTCAGCGTAGTTGATTTCCAGATAGAAAATATTTTTCTGAGGAGGACACTCCCCCACAACCCTCAATGCAGGGGTTTCAAGTTATGCCCTGGGAGCATATAAGGTTATTTTTTATAGAAGGCGTTGTCGTAGAAACTTCAGAACAGGCTCATTCGATTGGAATTTCAAAGGGCTAGTGCACTTTTTAATAGTCGAGAGTGATTGAAGGGCAATTAGCCCCCCCCCCCCCACGCCCATCATTCCCCCAAACACATCCCATCAAAATTTTGAGATACCCATTTTGTTCAACATAGTTTAAAATTCTGGAAATTAGGTCTTTGAGGATGAACCCTCCCCCCCTCCACAGCCCACAGGGCAAGGGTTGTAAGTTATGCCCTGGTGGCATATAAGCTTTTTATAAAAGTTTTGTCGTAGAAACTTCACAAAGGACTCATTCAATTGAAAATTTAAATGAAGAAGTGCCCTTTTTAACAGTCAAAAGTGATTGGAAGGCAACTAACACCCCTTCCACGCCCACCATTCCCCCAAACACATCCAATCAGAATTTTCAGATAGCCATTTTGTTCAACGTACTTGTAAGTTCTGGAAATTATATCTTTGAGCAGGACACTTCCCCAGAGTCTTCAGAACAAGGGTTATAAGTTATGCCCTAGGGGCATATATGGTTCTTATGGAAGGAATACTCGTATAAACTTCAGAGAGGGCTCATTTGAGCCCTCTCATTTGAGGGTAATCATGTCATTTGAGGGGCTCATTTGAGGGTAACCATCCCCCCCCCCATTCCCTTTTTTCCCTAATGCATCCGATGAAAATTTTGAGACAGCTATTTTGTTAAAAATAGTTCAAAGATCATATAACAAAAACTCCGGTGTCAACACAACCTCCCAGGGCCCGGGGGCAGGCGTTGTAAGTTATACTGTAAGTTGACGCAATAGGTTTTAGCAGTAAATATTTGTCATAAAATTTACAGTGAGAGAAGGAGGCGATACCCAAACACTTGTTTGTAGTGATTTTTGTTCGTTTCAAGCTTGATTTCCATGTTCAATGGTTTCACTCGTTTTAAGATTTATTTACTCATTTACATTAACATCTATTGTATGTTAGTTTGCATTGAATGTTTATTTAATATCTGTTCGTTTTAAGTTTCACTTATACTTTAATAGCAAAATTTTTTTTTTTTTTTTGGTTTAAGCTTGATTTTCATATTCAATCTAAGCATTACTCGCTTTAAGACCTATTTATTCATTTATTTTATTACTCATTGTATGTTTTTTGCTATGATTGTTTATTTAATTTCTGTTCGTTTTGGGTTTGATTTGTTCTTTAGCCTAATAGTAATTTTTGGTCGTTTGGAGTTAGAATTTTCAATAGATATTTGTATCTGTTGAGCTTAAGTTTAAAATGGCCTTTACTTTTCTTTGAAAAACTTATTTTTCGGAGTTTTTTTTTTAATTAATAGCTTACAACAGCAAAAAATAGTGCGTGCCGGGTTTAATAAGTTACTCAGATCGTTAACGTCAATCAGGAACAGCAGTGGTCCTAATATTGACCCTTGGGGGGACACCACAATTGACTACTACGTTATTTCCTGAGTCTTCTCTCAAATAAATCCTGTGGTCCCTCAAGTACGATCAGAACCAACCCAGAGTTTCGCCTCTTATTCGTATATGCTCCAGTTTACCGAGGAGAATAGGATGATACATAATAGCAAATGCTTTTCTGATATCAATCAGGACCGCTGCAGGTAGAAGGCTAGAATTCAAAAAACTGAAAGAGAGGAAATGTCTATATTCCGCAGGATCAGCTTGAGAACCTTCTTCGTGCAAAGGAACTATTCTAGCTTTCTTTAGCAGTTCTGGGAAAATACCTTTTTCAGAGACAAATTGATCAGGTAAGTAAGAGGCACAATGATTGACGAAGCAACTGTTTTTAACATATTAGTGTGTACTCGGTCGAATCCAGAAGCAGAATTACCTATTAGGTTTCGTATAATCAACAGAATTTCAGGTGGAGAGACAGGAGCGACAGCCATTGACTTGGTGCATGCTGGGCCTAGGTAATATTTAAAACTCTTCAAGGGGTTTTCAGCGGAATTTGCTCTTTTTTTTCCCACCTCTGAAAAAAATTATTGTGCATTTGCAACGTTTTCTGGCCCTGATTTAGTTTCCCCATTTACAGATAATTTCGAAGGAAGCTCAGGTGGGGCGCTGCAGGGACGCAGTAAAGAGTTTATAACTTTCCATATCTTCCGTGAATCTTCCCCACTTTCGGCTATTTTTCAAATGAAATAATTGCTCTTAGCTTTACGTAAAATTGATCAAGGGCATTTTTTATATTCAACATATTTCTCAAGCGTCGCTATGCAAGGCTCATTTACGTGCTTAGTCCAAACCTTATTTTTCTTATTAATACACTGGAGCAGTCCATGACTAATCCAAGGGCTGATAGGTTGATTTTTTCCGTCCAGTCTTCCCTGTATACTTTTTAGAGCAACAATCGTAATACTTTCTCATAAAAATGTTATGTAATTCCTCAAATCCTGCATTGACATCTTCTGTATCCATAACATTATCCCAGGATGTGCTCTCCAGTACTTGTTTAAGGGTTTCTAGGTTCTCGTTATTTAATTTCCACGTTACAAATCCCTACGTAGGCGTGGCATTGGGCTTAGGACATTTGTGCTGTATTTTAAAATTCGCAAGCAGAGGGAAGTGATCAGAAGTGTCAGATAGCGATGAGAATCGATATTGGATGCAGCGTCAAAAAATGTTGTCAATCAATGAGTGGGGGGGGGTAGTTACTCCAGTAGGTATCGTAGTTGAGGGGTACATGTTCGAAGCAGACATTATACTGAGCAAATCTATCGCACCTGATGATAGAGGAAGAGTCAGATTGATGTTAAAGTCCCCCATTAGGATGGATTCGTTCCCTCATGATTACATTGAGCTGCATCAAATTTTAAGCCATTTTGGGTGTTATTTTTCTTTTTTTAATTCCTCGCTTAATGCACTTTTCTTGGGTCTCATTTATGCTGCATATCTATTCCTGTAAGTATCACTTGTAACACAAAGTCTGTCCCAGGTCATCAACAGTCAGTGCCCTTTAAAGGGGGAAGGATCGGAGGTAGATGTTTTGAAAGACCTCCCAAGGGCATAGTATTCTGAATCCACTTGCAGCAAGGCCTCTTGAGTGACAGGCATAAAAAAAAAACCATAGTGTATACTGTTTTGCAAGAAAAAAAAATATTTTCTGTCTTGAGCTAGGAGTGCAATGCGTGGCTGGGGGAAAACCATCATATGCTTCTTGTGTCCCCCCCCCCCAGATTTCTCCAGATACCCATTTAGAGCTGGGTCAACTCTGGCTGAGCTTACAGAGCCATACCATTGACCACCATTCCAAACCAAATAACCAGCAACACCAGGACTAAAAGAAATTATTTTCTGATTAGATCCGAGAAAAATTATTTTGACCCCCCCCCCAAAAACAAAAAATTGCCTGAAGATTTCAACCTAAGAGGTTTAACTCAGCCATGATGCAGAACAAAGTAGACTTAATAAATTTTAAACTACTCATTTACAAAGAAAAATATCCTTCTCCCCTTCAATCAAATCCTGTATCTATTTGCATGCAACGAATAGTTTAATATCCATACAATGCAACTTTTACTAGAAAATGAAAATGTTCTAAAAAAAGCGCAGTGTCCAGCTTAAACCCCTGACCCTAAGATTGGGAGTATAATGCTCTACCATTTGAGCCTTTTGTGGTTGATCTACTATTTGATCCATCAGGTTTTAACCTTCGCTGCAATAATATGCAGAAATATATAAGTTTTCTATAGAGTTTATGACACTGTCAGTTAAATATATAGTTATAGTCATATAGTTATATAGTTATATATAGTCACTATATTGTCATATAGTTATAGTTGTACATGTCAGCTATAGTTATAGTTTTTTATTGTATAAAAAATAGAGTTGTGAGAAAGAGTCAAACTTTAGCATAAAGAGCAAGACGTTGAGGAGGGGACAGTCCCTTCGATATACGGAATAATTTCTGCTCGTTTTAAGTTTTAATGTCGCTCCTTACTTCCAGTTAAAAAAACTTGTTTTTTATTTATTTTAATACAAAAACAGCTGCTAACCTCATTTCCTACCTTAGCCGCAGCAGTGTTATTCTTGTACGAGAGAGAAAAAAGAAATCTACCATTTGATTCTGTATCGAATGCTATTTCTAAAGATAATAATCACTGTCACTTGATTTTATCTCAACCTCTCCACTTCCCCCATAATAGGGCCAGCCCAAAGCTATTTTGAAAGTCTGCTGATTTGGTTGATGTGAATGACTTTCTGTGCTTATTTTTCATCAAAAGTTGACGAGTCTCCCCCCCCCATGTCAAGAGTGATGCCCCCGTGGAACAAAACCAAGACCAATGCTGTTTAACCTCTACATAACTATTGCTCCTGCAGTGGTTAAGAACAGCTAGGAACTCTGTGGATGGTTCCCAACTCTTTGGATCAGCAGCTTCCACAGAAAATTTCTCTTCTCCACAAGAAAATCACGTAAACCTCTGTACATAAGCATCAACATGGACACATGGACAACCTGAGCAAATAAAAAAGTCCTGCATCTTGATCAAAACAACCCTGCCACAATTATCATATGGTGAACTCTGCAGGTGCTGATATTCCAATTCAGAGTGCCGAGGATGAATGCTATCTTGGGGTATATTATATAATTAGCTCAAGTCTCACAGACACTGATGAATCCAAGTTGCAAAAGCAAACAAGGTCCTAAACCCAAATTTCAGAGCTTCAAGGTGCTGCAAACTATGCTGTGGTGAAGACACTTCCAATAATGACAGTGACTCTGATGAACTAGTGACATTTGCAGATGATACTACAATGGCCTCCTGTGATACTAGCATGTCAGCACTCTAGAGTAAACTACAAGTCATCTTGGAGGAAACTTACACATGGATTGACACAAAATCGAGTTGTACGTAATGTTGACAAATCGTGTGTTCTCTTCTTTTCGAGGATCGGAACTCTTCATCCAGGGATAACGACTTCTCGAGGAACGATCGGCGACCACAAATTGCCAGGTATCTAGGGTCCCTCCCTCCCTCCTGGAAGCACAATTCCCTCCCCTAATTTACTGTGAAATAATAAATATGATCTTAAATACCAAACTTGTTTTAATCCAAATTAACTTCCAATTAATTGACCTTTCCCTAAATATTTCCTTAAATTGTTTTTGAAGGACCCAAGTGAGCTCTTACATCTCAGCTCTTGCGGAATCATGTTCCACTCTATTGTGGCAAAGGGGTTTTGCCAGGTATCTAGGTGTAGCTTTGGACCAAAACCTCTCCTTTTTACACCACATCCAAGCTGTGGAACTGAAGCTTTCCCGCAATCTTGGCATTATCAGGAAACTGAAGCACACACATTTCCACAAAAAACCCTTTGTCTACTTTACAACCAGACTTCTGTAGCCTCATCTCCAATATCGTGCAATTATTTGGCCGTCAACGTTTAAATCATACTTGAAGAGACTTGATTCAATCCATAGGTGTGCACTGAAAATAATTGGAAGTATAGATGACTGTCTCTCTCTTGGTTCACTCTACTGTCTGTCATGCTCAGTTTATGTTTCTAGGTTCTTTTATGGGTCCCTTCTATCTCCTTTCTGCTATTTCTTTAGGTTGACATCTGAACAACATGATCAGAACACCCAATCTACTTTCAACATCCAGGTGAGACAAACACCAACCGTACACTCGGATTGATCCCCATATGTGACTTGCACTATAGAGTGGAACATGATTCCACAAGAGCTGAGATGTAAGAGCTCACTTGGGTCCTTCAAAAACAATTTAACAAAATATTTAGGGAAAGGTTAATTAATTAGAAGTTAATTTGGATTAAAATAAATTTAGTATTTAAGATTATTTTTATTATTTTACAGTAAATTAGGTGAGGGGATTGTCCTTCCAGAAGGGAGGGAGGGACCCAATAGTTAAGGTAATAATAAGTAATTGTGGAGGAGGCGTGTAGTTGTCTTGGGAGTGAAGAAAGAGCTGTTCTGCATTATAGTGATGAATATTTATATTTATGATTCTCAACATCCAATATGTGACAGAGCAGTGTCTTTCATGTTATTTTATTTCGTTTTCTTTTTAAAATAAGTCCGATTGAACTTCAACTTGACAAGTTGCCACTCTAAGAGTCATCAAGAATTTCTATACAGTCCTTATCTGGTATGGCATGTTGACTGTAAGCCTACACTTCAAGTGTGGCACAGAGTCACTTGAGAAGGTCCAGCACACAGAAACCAAGCTTCCTTTTGCCAAACAACATGTCCCCTATGAGCAATGACTAGAAAAGCCTGGCCTCCCTGCCAAACATATTGTAGAAAAAGGGGAAACATCAACCTAGCATTCAAGATGATGAACCACAACACAATCAAGCCCATTTTTGGTCAAAGTGAATACACCAGTACATGAGGTAGCCCAAAGAAATTGAATCAAGAGTTCTGCAGAGAGCCAGAGAATTTCAACTTCTTCACAACCATGTCATTCATTGTGGAACTCACGAAGCAAATCTACTATGTCTGCCAAATCAGTTGACAGCTTCAAAATCAGTATTGACCATGATTTGAAAACAGCCATGGAAGGTCAGCAGGATTAGCCAAGTTCCACTTGTGTTTCTAATACTCAACTGTCCAGTATATACATATGAAGTGATGATCTATGAACAAACGTTTGCCCACACTTCCTGGCAACGTCTACTTGTTCCTGTAACCTTAGTTACTAGAAGATATGATTTAAGGTATTTAAGATAATAAAATAAAGACAACTTGAAAAGAAACAGAAAAATTAGAAAACCCATACTTATAGCCTGAGGCTCTAGTTGTCCTTAATAGGGGGGCTGAGACATGGTTGCAACAGAAGGGATTATTATAATTGGGAAGAATATTGAGTGGAGAACTGGAAGGTAAATGTTTACATAATTCTTTTACTAAAGAAGAGACCAGGTGGACACACTACTTGATGCCTTTTTAAAGCTATTTCTAAGAATGGGCATAATTCCAGCATTTTTGTTGGAGGGACGGGAGGGGCAATAGGGGGTCCACATCTGAGGAGTCAGGGGGATGGCATACCCTTCTTTCAGGGGAAAGGAGTCATGGAACATGTGTGAAAAATACAAGCCTAAACATGTTTTCAAAACTTATTTTGGGAAATTATTCTATAATGGACACTGAGCACCCAATGGCAAAAAAACAAAAGGTGGTATGTGCCTGCCCTAAGTCTTCAACAGCACATTTTTCTTCAAGCAATAGTGAAGAAAAGTTACTATTTATCTGAGATGCTACTCAGTTAATTTCAAAACATTGCACAATATATAATAAACAATATACATACATCAAACAAACATTAAATTATTTGCTGATGCTCAACTTTTACTAGAATTGTCAGCAATGAGTTACTGCAGATGACAGTAGTGTAAGCAAGCTTTTGGGAGGGTAATGGTGAATTTCATAGAAGCTTGACTTTTTTGCCAGCTTAACCACTTTACCACTAATGTTAAAGTGCTGATCCCTATTCCCCTTCCAACAACTCCCACTTCCAGCACAGAAGAATAAATCTTGCAACTGAACTACATGCTATTCCAACAGCACTCTGCATTGCATCATTCAGTTGCACATGATTTAAAAATGGGGTCATAGCAAACCAAAACTACACCCTTTGAATTGCTATTACTGAAACAATATACAGGACCCCTCCTTGAACAAGAGGGATAATCAGTTTTTTGCATGGGCAACATTGATATGTCCAGCACAGAACAATAAATCTTGCAGTTGAACTACATACTATTCCAACAGCACTCTGCATTGCATCATTCAGTTGCATATGATTTAAAAATCAGTTCATAGCAAACCAAAACTACACCATTTGAATTGCTATTACTGAAACAGTATTCAGGACCCCTCCCTGAACAAGAGGGATAATCACTTTTTTGCATGGGCAGCATTGATATGTCCTCTTTCCTTTGCTGCTTTTTTTCTTTGTCTCTATCAAGGCACTGAAGCATCAAAAAGAACTGCTTAAGGGCTCATTTAAAAACTGTTTTTTTATAATTGACTCAATAGAGCCATCATAAAGTGCCATATGCTACCCTAAAATCACAATTTGGGGGGACATTTTGGGAATGGAAAGGCTGGGCTGGACATCATAGAGAGCTAATTCTGAGTTCATTTATAAACTATTAAAATCACATTTATAAACCAAAAATTGCAAATTTGGGGGGACACTTCAGAAATAGAAAGGCTGGGTTGGACACATGCTAATTATGAGCTCATTTATAAACTATTTTTTACATTTAATGGGTTTTTATGAATTTGAATTAATGAGGCAAACATAAAGTGTCATATGGCACCCAAGAAGTGCACTTTGGGCTGTTTCCAATTTCTCAAATGAAAATAACAATAAAAGGACTTGTCCAATGAAAAAACTCTGTGGACAGATTTCCCTCAGAAAATTTTCTGACCTATACAGAAATTCTCCTGCAGGGATATTTCCCCTCATTTAAAATATTAATCATATCTTTAATCTAATGTATTCAAAAAATAAAGCTAGAATTATAAACTTACCCACAATGCATTGTTTGATAGAGAATATCCACAAAATCTGAATAATTCTTACCAGCATTGTGGCACAAACCTTTAATTATTTAAAACTTGCCACGGATACCTATCAGAGGGGGATAATTGAAAGTCACCATTCCCTTGTGTGAACCAGGGTATGGAGGGTATACATTTCTGGAGGGGGAAGGTACACTGATAATTGTTTTAAGTCTAAAATTCCCTTCACCAGGCAAAGCTCAGTCCCCTAGCATTGCATGTTAAACTGATGACAATAGAAAAGAGTATAGGTGGAGACATCTTATATGTGCATACAAATAATTTCGAAGACCACACTGCCTTTCCATGATGATAAGATAAAAGTTCAAAATAGGGATAAAATCCTTTTTAATAGACAGTGCATAGAAATTCACAAAAATACCAGATATTTCGGTCACATATACAGTGACCGTCATCAGTCAGTTGTACCAAACCAATCGTGCTCAAAATCCTCCTCAGGTCCATATTGTGGTGTTTCTTTTGTGGATGGTAGTTTTTTTTCCCCACATTAGAGTACAGACGGTCTGTTATCATAGAAATATCCTTTCTTGTTTAGATTAAAGCTTATTCCAATAGGCAATGCATAGAACTCCCCCTAAATAAAAAGTCCCCCCAGATCCCACCCCAAATACTAATGAAATTGATCCCCATCCTCGCTGGTCAAGCTCACTATCACAAAGCTCACAAGATAGCTCTAATTCTGAGAATAGGACAATGATCAGTGTAGGGGCTAATGTCACTCTAAATGATGAAAATGGGTTTCAAGAGGTCCTTTCTAGAACCTCCAAAAAAAAGGAAAAAAATCTCCCCAATCAAAAGTATTTCCCCTCTCCCTGCCCAAGATTCTCCCTCCAAAAACTTAGGAATTTACCTCAAAATTTCTCCTAATACCCCCTTTGAAATAAAAAAGATTACTGCAATAAGAGTTGCAATTTTCAAACTGTAAAAATCAATGTTTTCACTTAACATTTACCACGATGAATCTTTGCTAATAGCTGTCCGAGATCAGAAATCAGCAGATACAATAATTAATCTAAAATCTCTTCTGAATATCCCAGTTAATGCATCTAAATGGAACCCAAAACAATCCCCAACAAAATAGTATTATATAGTGTTCCCCCAGAAGTACCCATTCAGGAGTTAAAAGAAGGGCTCTCAGATAGGACTGGCAACACAATCCCTGTTGAAGATGTTACCCAACTTAGTAAACCTAACTCTAATGGCCTAAAAACAAGTAGATTTTTCTTATTTACACTGAAGGGAAAAATTAATTTCCCAGAAAAATTATTCCTATTTGGGCAAATCAAACCGCACAAGGAATACAAGCCAAAGCCTATCCAGTGTCAGAAGTGTCTCAAACTGGGACACACAACAAACAAACGCAATGAAATTCTCCTAGCCTGCAGTAATTGTAAAGCATCTCATCCTAAAGAGTTGACAACTTGCAACAACACTCAGCCTACATGTATCAATTGTAAAGGCCCACATGAATCTACCAATAAATCACAATGCCCTGCATACAAGAAAAGAGCACTAACACTCCAAATACCAACAGAGAAGGCCAGTCCATACCCCTTTGCTGCTATGGAAGCAAATGCTGCCCACCCATACCATATAAAGCCCATAATGAAACCAATCAAAACTCCCAAGATAAACACTCCCAATACATCAAGTACCCCTTATAAAACACCATCCTCTAAGCCCCCTACCTCACATCCCTATCAGAAAGAATCACCAAGTCAACAAGCCTCCTTGTCCAATGAGATGAGGTCAACCTGGCCGCCCCTTCCAAGAAGAAACAAACCAGAAACACTACCAGGAATTAATCCCTTAACTGACAAACAGGATGCACAACTAAACATGCAATCCCCAAATATATGCTTATTCATTCTAAACTGTAATGCAGTTCAGGCCATGAATATACATCAACTACAGAAAACAAAAATCATTGCAGAATGGGCAAAAATCTACATCCCTGATCATACGCTCATTCAAGCAACAAAAGATCTTGCTTTACTATTAACAAAGCTGAACATTGATACACGGTCATATGGAAAATAAATCGACAACACAACACATATCAATACTCCAGTGGAATGTAAGATCACTCACAGAAAAGAAGTTAAATGAAGTGATATCTTTTATGAATAATAATTCCATCAATATTGCTTGCCTCCAGGAAACTCATTTAACCCAAAATCAACAAATTAAGTCTCTGGGATATACTATTCTGAGAAAGGATAGATCATCAGAGAGAAAAGGAGGTGGAGCAAATTTAATAGTTAAAAATAATATACAATTCTGTGGCATCAACTTTCCTGATTTTGTAAATGATGTTGATACAATTGGTATCAGTGTTTGGCTGAATAATACAAAAACTTACATAATAAGCTTTTATAACCCTAATGGCCAAACTACAGATGCCATGGATTTCTTCAGTTATATAAATAATTCTAATTTGTTGAAAAATATCATTGTTTGTGGAGACTTTAATGCCCATAGCCTTTTGTGGGGGAATAAGCCAGCAAATAAAGCTGGTAAGTTCATTGAGCGTATGACTTCAAATAATACTGAATTAGCTGTTGCTACCCCTCCAAACCTGAATACATATTTCAACCCCAAAAGTGGCAGTTTCTCTACAATTGACCTACAAATTGTGTCTTTAAATATTTTGAATAAAATTTATATAAATAAAATTGACAGTCCATGTACTGACCACTTTGCCATAGTTTGCTCCCTAAACGAACCTGCTGAAACCCTATCACTTACCTCCAAATATATCAACACTAAAGCAAATTGGCCTACATTCCAAAATAAGCTAAATTATGAGATTACAAGTTTCACCAACAATTCAGGCATTTCAAACGCAACAGTTGATACACAAGCTGAAGTTCTGGCATCTTTACTAATAAATACAGCTAATCATTCTATCCCCAGGACAACACCCAGGAAAACCTTCCCTAAAAATATTCCCAAAGCATGGTGGACAAATGAGTGCCAAAATAAATGGAGAACAAAAACGGTAGCTAGGCGAACATTCTTAAAAAAACCATCACCTACATATTTAAAAAAAATTACAAGCAGAATCTAATCTAAAAGGGACCGTAATAAATACTTAATATAATAAATTTGCAAATAATCTCTCCAGAGAAACACATGAGCCAATTATACATAAAGTCATAAGCCACATCTGTGGGAAAAAGACTTCCCCCAACCCACTCCTGTATGAGCTTATACATAATAATACACATTATGACAATGATAATGAAAAAGCAAAGCTATTTGCCACTCTTTTTGTTAATAAGCTAACATCAAATAATTGTAGCAAAATGTCCCCAATTCCTATGAACCCAAATTACCAACCTGGCCCAGGATCCGAGTATATAACCAGCCCATTTTCAATCCAGGAAATGAATAATGCAATACATCATATTTGGACCAAGACTAGCGGCAGCTATGACAATATACACCCTACATGGATAAAGAATCTCACCCCTTCATACAAACAGGAACTTCTAAATTGTTATAATCATGTTTGGGCTTCATCTATGTTCCCAATATCTGGATATGTTCGTCCCTCCTACCAATCCTAAAGAAAAATAAACCCAAAAATAACCCTGAGTCTTATAGGCCCATATTGATTACTCCTGTGACGGGGAAAATAACGAAGAAAATGATATATTATCGACTCCTCTGGTTTGTTGAAAAAAATAATATGATCCCTCACACTCAAAATGGTTTCAGGAAACACCACTCCTCAACAGATGCTTTCATATTGTTAACAAATGCAATGAAAGAATCATTCTTAAAAAATAATGTCCTAGTTGCAGCTTTCCTAGATTTTGAAGGGGCATATGACAATGTGAACCTCTAAGTCCTTTTAAATAAACTTGCAAACCTTAGACTACCCCCAAAGCTAGTATCTTTTATAAAATCTTTCATAGAATTGCGAAGTTTCATTGTTTGTGTAGGTTCAGCCTCTTCACCCCAAAAGACAATAACCAAAGGCCTTCCTCAGGGAGCAGTCCTCAGCTGCCTCCTCTTTGCCCTATATCTCTGGGACAGGAGCCTCCCCCACACGAATATACAATATGCTGATGATCTGGTACTATGGTCATCTGGCAACATCATTGAGATTGCACAGTCAAAGCTGCAAAAGTCACTCTTTCAATTTGAAAAATTTTATCAACATTCAGATCTCTCCGTCATCCCTACCAATTCAAAATTTGACAAATGACAACGAAAGCAAATCATTGTCAACATAAGATTGACTCTAAATGGAACGGCTATTCTACAAGATGATCGAATCAGTTCTCTAGGGCTCAAGCCTGACCAAAAACTTTATTTCACCCCCCTCATTCAACATTCAAACCTAAATAGCTATAGAAAAACTAGTATACTAAAAAGACTTCTTTCCACACCCTGGGGCTGTAAGGAGAAAACCTTACTCCAGTTTTATAAATCACATATAAGACCCCATATTGACTATGGGTTCATCGTCTATAGTGCATGTGCAAAGACCCAGATGCATAAAATTGAAACAATACAAAACGATATAAACGTCTCAGATTTGGTCTTAGGAAACCCACAAGCACCAAGTTTCTGCTTATGGAGAGTGGATTAACAACAATAAGGGAGAGACTTAGCTTTCTATTGATAAAACATCTTACAAAAATTGAATCAAATAGCTCACACACCCTACATAATTGGTTAAGAAATCCAGCCATGTATAGAGGCATTGCAGATGAGTATGCCAATATTCAGAAGAAGTTCCCTGTACACGCACAGTCTATTGCACCTACTTTCCCCCAATCCCCTCCATGGAATTGGTCAATCCCCAAAATAAATACTGATTTCTCAAACTGAACCAAAAAATTAAACCCCATCGCTTTTGCCCAGAAAAAATTTGCTGAACTTAGTACAATTACTTATAAAAACCACTTCCAAATATATATTGAGTGGTCCAAAATGAATCAGAATGTAGCAAGTGGTGCCTTTCTTTCTGACCTGAAAATTGCAATGAGTGAGAGATTGTATAATAAAGTATCTATAATGTCTGCAGAGTTAAATACCATAATCATGGCATTAGAACACCTTATGGAAAACAAAACCTTGATTGCTAATTCAAATAATATTATAATTTATTCTGACTCTTTATCAAGCATTGAGTTACTGTCTTCAGCTCCTCAGCATAAGCTGGATATTGAGACTTATCATTGTCTTAGTATTATAGTTAATCTTGCTTCAAGTGGCATAAGAACTTATCTTCAGTATATTCCTAGCCACTCTGGTATAAGTGGTAATCATCAGGTTGATGAAATAGCAAAAAATGCTATAAATATTGACCAGCCAAGTGGGAAACAAATTCCCATTAGAGATATTTACTGATGGAGACTATCAGATATTATGTTTAATAAGAAAAATCCTACTCTTTCTCCCTTTCCCAATAAGTATTTTTCTAAAATTTATCATAGAATTCGTTCTGGAACAAATGGACTAAATTTTCTTCCATTCTCGTATCAGTTTCCTAATTCAAGTGGTTCAGTTCCCCGGTCCCCTCTTTGAAGGTATTGCATTATGAATAATGAAACAATTGACCACTACCTATTTGAATGTAATATGCTGACGTCTGCACAGTAAAGCTTGCATTATAAACTGTTAAAGTGCTTCAAACACCACAAAATCTCACTATCAGCCAAGAGCCTAGCCGATTATTCATGCACACAGAGCACAGAAATCGATATCTATCATCTTATATTTGAACTCATAGAGTCGAAAGTCTACAGAAAGATATCTGAGAATATCGAATAAATAAGAGACAACCAAGCCAGTAGCTCTGTAGCCCACAGAGTGAAGCAAAAGGAAAAGGGCTAAATAGTATCAACTGAAAAGCCCGCCTGCTGTGAAATAGAAGAAGAAAGTAAAACTAAGCTTAGTTTTACTACTGATGACGGTCACTGTATATGTGGCGAAATATCTGGTATTTTTGTGAATTGCTATACACTGTCTATTAAAAAGGATTTTATCCCTATTTTGAACTTTTATTTTATGTGCATACAAAATTTCAAAATGTGAGAAAAATATAAATATTTACTTTGAATTCCCTTTATCCTAATTGCAGCAGACATTTCCTGCAGCATGCTGATACAGAGATAAATGCCCCACAAGGAGCACTGGCACTACATAAAATGCAACTAATTTCAGTCATAATCATTAGTATATTTGTCTCAATTCTTTTTTTTTATAGCTGGTTAAAATAAATATATAGAATAGCAAAATAACAAAAAGTGACCATGGTATTATAAACAGTTCTACATGGTACTATAAGCAATTCTATATTTATGGGCTAGTATATGGATCAAAAACATAAAGAATAGGACACTATCAGCTCTTGTTAAGCATTTCAATTACAAATAAGAGAATTTGGAGCATTATTGGAGTTTCAATCAAACATTGGAAGTAAAAATTAAAATAATCAAATGATTCATGGAGCAGACCCCCCCTCCTAATCCCTACTAGCTTCCATGATCAAACTACAACCCATTTTACATATCTAGTTATAGTACAAATATTATTATAAAAAGCACCAAGTCTTATTTTCTTTTTCATTCAAAAAATTAGATTCATTGTGTGGCATTCTACCAGATTATTAGTTAATTTAAACTCAGGCATCTAGAACAAAAAGCATAATAAGCAACTGCTAGAATGAGAATAAAAGCATAATAGGCAACTGCAAGCATATACAAGCACTAGAAGCATAAGCACAGCAATCATGCATGATGTTAAATCCTCCTTCTTCTATAATAGAAGATTAAGGTCTCTTACAGCCAGTGGAGGATAAACTGTTGGTACTGTTACTAACATCTGTAGCATTCCCCTTAATTCCCCCTTAATTCTTGTGCTTAATTCCCTGTATGTGCCTATACCATGCTTGCGCTTACTTAATGCTTGTGCTGTGCTTAGATGTTGCTTTTCTTTGTAGGTAGACTGGGTCAATAAACCTTTATACTAGAAAAGTATTGCATGGTGTCAGAAGTAGGATCTCATGGATGTACTACAGCCATCAATCAACTGGGAAGCCAGCTTCCTAGCAGAAGAATGGAACCGTTTCCAAGAGCATGGCCAACTGATGTTTGCAGGCCCACTGGCAGGCAAAACAGAGAAAGCTCTCTGTGCTTACCTACTTATCTGGGCTGGAGTGAAAGGACGAGAAATATTCAACACCTTCACTGTTGCAGACGAGGAACAGAACAAAATTGAACGGTACCTTGAGAAATTTAAGGTGTATGCATCACCACAGAAGAACACAGTTTTTGCACGGTATCTGTTCCAAAAACGAGACCAAAACGAGGCAGAAAGTGTAGAGAAATATATTACAGAGCTCAAGACATTAGTGAAACCATGGTCTTACTTGGACCCAAACGAAATGGTCCATGATCGCATAGTGTGCGGAATACTAAACCAAAACGTACGTGAGAAGCTCCTGGCTGAAGGTGATGCACTTACACTTGAAACAGCAACCATTATATCCAGAACTCAAGAAGTGACCCAGGCACAGCTTAAGACATTCCATGGAACTAAGTCTATTCCCATAAAGCAAGAGATCGATGCCATCTCACGCTACCCAAACCAGAACAGCAGCAGGAAAAAACAGGAAGCAAGTGGATCAAAGAGCAAACCATGCTACTTCTGTGGTGGAACATACCCCCCCTCCCATGTCTGCCCAGCAAAGGGCAAGTCATGCTCCATCTGCAAAAAGCTCAACCATTTTGCATGAGTTTGTCAAAGTAAGACAGTAAACGTAGTGGAAGAAGACACTGCTGAAGCGGACTCTGGTGATGAAACTGTATTCCTGTACTCCATTGAACAAAGACAAAGCAGTGATACCTTTGATCATCAACAATCAGTTCCCTGTCCAGTTCAAAATCGACACAGGGGCCCAGGTCAATATATTTCCAAGGAAGTACTTTGACTTCATCACCCCAAAGCCTACCATGAAACCCACAAGCCAGCGCCTCACCAGCTACTGTGGAGCAAGGATCCCTGTAACTGGAGTTTGCGAATTATAATGCAGCTACAAAGATAACCTCAGCAGCAGGCAACAGTTCTTTGTAGTAGAAACTTCAGCTGCCCCCATCATAGGCTACCATTCAAGCCTTGATTTGGACCTGATTAAGCTCGTACTGAACGTAAACTCAACATTATCAAGAGTACCATTCCTGAAGTAAAAGCACAAAGAAGTGTTTAAAGGAATCAGGAAACTCGAAGGAGAATGCAACATATACCTGAAAGACAATACCACCCCAACTGTCTATGCAGGATAAACTCAAGCAAGAACTCAGCCGCCTAGAAGACCTAGGGATTATCGAGAAGGTCATTACCCCAACAGAGTGGGTCAATTCGATGGTTATGGTTGAGAAGAAGGACAGGTCCATAAGACTGTGCATAGACCCCGTGGACCTAAACAAGTCCATCAAACGGCCCCACTATCCCATTCCCACTCTAGATGAGGTCACCTCCAAGCTATACGGAGCAAAAATATTCACAAAACTTGACGCCCGTTCAGGTTACTGGTCAATTCCACTCTCCGAAGATTCGTCTTAACTCATGACATTCAGCACAATATATGGAAGATATTGTTTCAAGAAAATACCCTTCGGAATCATGTCAGTGCAAGATGAGTTTCAGATGAGGATGGAAGATACCTTTGAAGGCCTAGAGGGTTTCTTCATCATCATTGATGACATGATCGTTTACGGTGCCACGCAAGAAGAGCACAATGAACGCCTAGCAGCGATACTCAAACGTGTCCTAGCTAAGAGTATCCGTTTCAACGAAGATAAGTGCGAGTTTTCAGCCTCCAGTGTCAGCTACTTTGGACACATAATCAGCTCCACAGGGATACAGCCAGATCCCGAAAAGATTCGCACCATTAACCACATTCCAAACCCATCATGCCGAGAAGAACTGCTAACCCTCCTTGGGATGATCAACAATCACGCCAAATACATACCAAGCCTATCCACAAAAAACAAACCACTCCGTGACCTGACCAAAGTGAACCCATTCACCTGGTCAGAGGAACACACCCAAACACTCGAGGACCTGAAACGCTCTATAGTCTTGAACACCCCATTCTTGAACCATCACAGCAAGAACGTCAAACTCATTGTCAACCCCTCCAGCCACGGGCTCGGCGCCCACCTTGTTTCAGAAGGGTAGGTCACAGCGTATGCATCGAGATCACTCAGAAAGACAGAGCAGAAGTATTCGCAACTCGAAAAAGAGTTATACATCATTGTGTATGGCTGTAAACACTTCCACCATTATCTGTACGGTCGCCACGTTGACATCACAACTGACCACCGCCCCCTCGAAACCCTTGTAGCAAATCCTATTCACAAAGCCCCACCACGAGTGCAACAATTAATGCTTCAGCTCCAGCCTTACGATTTGAGTCTGAGGTTCCAACCAGGATCCGAAATCCCAGTCGCTGACGCTCTGTCACGCCTCCATCTTAGCAATACAGATCCAAAACTGGAAGAAGATCTGGATATCTATGTACACCACATAGTATGGAACCTTCCAGCCAGTGACCAGAAGCTTGAGCAGATACAGACGGAAACAATGCAGAATGAAACCTTGAGCACCATAGTCAAAACAATTCAAGAGGGCTGGCTGAGTACTAGAAAAGAGTGCCCAACCAACATCCTAACCTACTGGAATGTCCAACACGAGCTGTCTTTCAAAAAAGGCATTCTTCTCAAGGGAGACAGATTGATCATTCCCAAGAACCTGCAGCTTGCCACACCCCAGCAGCTACTTGCAGCCCACCTTGGAACCAAGAAAACCAAACAGCAAGCAAGGATGTTAGTGTACTTGCCAGGCCTCAGCGCAGACATCAAACAGTACATAGCAAAATGCCAAACATGCTCCAAGCACACACTGAACAACTTGAAGGAGCCGATGATCAACCACAGCATAGAAACGCTCCCTTGGCAAAAGATTGCTACAGATCTGTTCGAATTGAATGGCTCCAGTTTCCTAGCAACTGTTGTTTATCACAGCTGTTTCTTCAAAGTCAAAAGACTTACAACGACATCATCCAACGCAGTCATGACGCAACTTAAGGCCCACTTTGCCCGGCATGCAATACCATCACAGCTAATGTCTGACAATGGCCCTCAGTTCACTTCCAGGGAATTCTTCAATTTTGCCAAAGCCTGGGGTATTTCACTGAGCACATCTAGCCCCGGGTATCCCAAATCCAATGGACTCGCTGAGAAAGCTGTGCAGATTATAAAAAACATCATGACCAAGGCAATGGAAAACAGAGAAGACCCCTTTCTGGGTCAATTAGAATACTGGAATACACCAATCGATGGGTTTGCATCTCGATGCAATCTTGTTTGCAATCGATGGGTCTTCCAACTAAGATCCATCCTACCATGCACCACACATCACCTAAAGAAGAAGGTCATCCAAACCAAACAGTTCACTCAGCAAAGAACTGAAATGCAGAAACATCAGAAAATTTATCACGACAAATCAGCCAAGGCTTTAAATCAGCTCAACCCCAGCAATGCAATCCACATTCAGAAAATGTCCAGCAGACTGTGGAAACAGGCCATTATAGCTTCTCATGCAAAACAGCCACAATCATACTGGGTGCAGACAAACAAAGGTACAATTCTGCAGAGGAACTGCAAGCACCTATCAGCCCACCCACATCAAAGTCCAAAAGAAACAAGTTTGGTTTGCAAAGGACTTGACAATGCCATAGTGCCAGGCGCAACTGCCAAGCCACCACCCTCGCTGTTACAGGCCGACCAGTCCATGTCCCTGTTGCCAATCCAAGATTGGAATCAAATCCAAAGCCCCTGCCAGAGCGCTACCGCAGTGCTGCCCCTAGAATCAAGCGCGACACCAACAACAGCATGCACAAGATATGGCCGACTTGTAAGAGAACCCCTGAAACTGAACCTGTAAAGAGTGATTTTAAAAGTAGACCAGCAAATAGAGACAGTATGAGAGGAAGAAGAAGTGAACTAGTTAGTGAATATGTAAGAGCGCTACCGCAGCGCCACCCCTAGAATCAAGCACAACACCAACAACAGCATGCACAAGATATGGCCGAATTGTAAGAAAACCCCTGAAACTGAACCTGTAAAGAGTGATTTTAAAATAAGACCTGTAAATAGAGACAGTATGAGAGGAAGAAGAAGTGAACTAGTTAGTGAATATGTAAGAAGCAAGCCTAGCGCCTTCTTACACATACCTTTCTGAAGGTACTTATTACAGTGTGTGATTTCAAAAGTAGACCTGTAAATAGAGACAGTATGAGAGGAAGAAGAAGTGAACTAGTTAGTAAATATGTAAGAAGCAAGCCTAATGCCTTCTTACACATACCTTTCCAAAGGTACTT
The DNA here is from genome assembly GCF_049724085.1 of Artemia sp. Qi Xiang Cuo. Classification (NCBI taxonomy): domain Eukaryota; kingdom Metazoa; phylum Arthropoda; class Branchiopoda; order Anostraca; family Artemiidae; genus Artemia; species Artemia sp. Qi Xiang Cuo. The sequence goes on from NC_142809.1 coordinate 2,344,733, forward strand.
ATTACAGAGTGCAAGCCCGCTAACAGTGGATGAGCGGGAGCAAGTCTGGAGTGTTGGTGTAAGAGGAAATGCAGGCAGCTTAAATGACAAAAGAAGGAAGATGTAGCATTCTGCTTAATTCCCCAAAGTTCATGCATTTCAAACACAACAGTTGACACACATGCTGAAGCCTTGACATCTTTACTAATAAATACAGCTAATCATGCTATCCCCAAGACAACACCTAAGAAAACATTCCCTAAACAAATTCCTAAAGCATGGTGAACAAATGAGTGCCTAAATAAATGGAGGATAAAAAGGCAGCTAGGACAGAATTCATAAAAAAACCATCACCTACTACATATTTAAAAAAATTACAAGCAGAATCTAATCTAAAAAGGACTATAATAGATGCTAAATATAAATACTTGAATAATTTTGCAAATAATCTCTCCAGAGAAACGCATGAGCCAATTATACATAAAGTCATAAGCCAAATCTGTGGGAAAAAGACTTCCCCCAACCCACTCCTGTATGAGCTTTTACATAATAATACCCATTATGACAATGATAATGGAAAAGCTAACCTATTTGCAACTCTTTTTGTTAATAAGCTAACATTAAATAATCAAAGCAAACTGTCCACAATTCCCATGAACCCAAGTTACCAACCACGCCCAGGATCCGAGTACATAACCAATCCATTTTCAATCCAGGAATTGAATAATACAATACATCATATTAGGACCAAGACTAGCAGCAGCTATGACAATATACACCCTACATTGATAAAGAATCTCACACCTTCATACAAACAGGAACTTCTAAATTGTTATAATTACACTTGGGGATCTTCTATGTTCCCCAATATATGAAAATGTTTGTCCCTCCTACCAATCCTAAAGAAAAATAACCCTGAGTCTTATAGGCCCATAATGATTACTCCTGTGATGGGGAAAATAATGGAGAAAATGATATATTATCAACTCCTCTTGTTTGTTGAAAACAATAATATAATCCCTCACACTCATACTGGCTTCAGGAAACACCACTCCTCAACAGATGCTTTCATTTTGCTAACAAATGCAATATATGAATTTTTCTCAAAAAACAGAATTCTAGTGGCAGCTTTCCTAGATTTTGAAGGGGCATATGACAATGGGAACTACCAAATCCTTTTAAATAAACTTGCAAACCTTGGTGAACCCCCTAAGCAAGTATCTTTTATTAAATCCTTCATTGAAGTGCGAAGTTTCATTGTTTGTGTTGGTTCAGCCTCTTCGCCCCAAAAGACAATATCCAAAGGCCTACCTCAGGGAGCAGTCCTCAGTTGCCTCCTATTTGCCCTATATCTCTGGGACATGAACCTACCCCACACAAATCTACAATATGCTGATGATCTGGTGCTATAGTCATCTGGCAACACCTTTCAGATAGCACAGTCAAATCTGCAAAAGTCACTTTTCCAGTTTGAAAACTTCTCTCAACATTCAGATTTACCCATTGCACCCACCAAGTCAAAAATAATCCAATTTCACCGGAAGCAAAACCATGTTAATGCAAAACTAACTCTAAATAAAAAAAACTATTCCAGAAGATAATAATATTAATTACCTAGGTCTCATGCTTGACCAAAAACTTAATTTCCACCTCCACATTTCAAAGACAATAAAAAAATGCTATAGAAAAGCAAATATACTAAAAAGACTTCTTTCCACACCCTGGGATTGTAAGGAGAAAAACTTACTCCAGTTTTATAAATCACATATAAGACCCCATATTGACTATGGGCTCATCTTATATGGTGTATGTACAATGACCCCGATGCAAAAAATTGAAACAACACAAAATGATATAATATGTCTCATATTTGGCCTTAGGAAACCCACAAGCATCAAGTTTCTGCTTATGGAGAGTGGATTAACAACAATAAGGGAGAGACGTAGCTTTCTCTTGATAAAACATCTTACAAAAATTGAATCAAATAGCTCACACACATTACATAATTGGTTAAGAAATCCAGCCATGTATAGAGGTATTGCAGATGAGTATGCCAATATTCAAAAGAAGTTCCCTGTACCATCAAAGTCTATTGCACCTACTTTCCCCCAATCCCCTCCATGGAATTGGTCATTTCCCATAATAAATACTGATTTTTCAAAATGGAATAAAGATTTAACCCCCATTGCTTTTGTCCAGAAAAAATTTGCAGAACTTAATACAATTACCTATAAAAATCACTTCCAAATATTTATTGATGGGTCAAAAATGAATGAGAAGGTTGCAAGTGGTGTTTTCCTTCCTCACCTGAAAATTGCAATGGGCGAGAGATTATTTAATAATTTATCTATAATGTCTGCTGAGTTAAATGCCATAATCATGGCATTAGAACACCTCAAGCAAAACCAACCTTTGATTGAAAATTCGAATAATATTATCATCTATTCCGACTCTTTATCAAGCCTTGAGTTGCTGGCCTCAGCTCCTCAATATAAGTTGGACATTGACACTTATCATTGTCTCAGTATTATTGATAATCTTGCTTCAAGTGGCATAAAAACTTACTTTCAGTACATTCCTATCAGATATTAGGCTATCAGATGGAGGCTATCAGATATTAATTTTAATAAGATTAATCCTTTCCCCCTTTCCCAATAAGTATCTTTCTAAAATTTATCATAGAATTCGTTCTGGAACAAATGGACTAAATTTCCTTGCATTCTCATATAAGTTTTCTAATTCAAGCGGTTCAATTCCCCTGTCCCCTCTTTGCAGGCATTGTAATATGCATATTGAAACAATTGACCATTGCCTATTTGAATGTAATATGCTTACGTCTGCACAACATACCTTGCTTTGTAAACTGTTAAAATACTTCAAACACCACAAAATCCCACTATCAGCCAAGAGCCTAGCCAACTATACCTGCACACAGAGCATAGAAATTGACATCTATCATCTTATATTTGAACTCCTAGAGTCGAAAGATCTGCTGAAAGATATCTGAATATATCTAATAAATATGAGGCAATCAAGCCAGTAGCTCTGTAGCCCACAGAGTGAAGCAAAAGGAAAAGGGCTAAATAGTTTTACTGAAAAGCCGCCTGCTGTTAAATAGAAGAAGAAGAAGAGCGCTACCAAAGCGCCACCCCTAGAATCAAGCACAACACCAACAACAGCATGCACAAGATATGGCCGAATTGTAAGAAAACCCCTGAAACTGAACCTGTAAAGAGTGATTTTAAAATAAGACCTGTAAATAGAGACAGTATGAGAGGAAGAAGAAGTGAACTAGTTAGTGAATATGTAAGAAGCAAGCCTAGCGCCTTCTTACACATACCTTTCTGAAGGTACTTATTACAGTGTGTGATTTCAAAAGTAGACCTGTGAATAGAGACAGTATGAGAGGAAGAAGAAGTGAACTAGTTAGTAAATATGTAAGAAGCAAGCCTAATGCCTTCTTACACATACCTTTCCAAAGGTACTTATTACAGAGTGCAAGCCCGCTAACAGTGGATGAGCGGGAGTGAGTGTGGAGTGTTGGTGTAAGAGGAAATGCAGGCAGCTTAAATGACAAAAGAAGGAAGATGTAGCATTCTGCTTAATTCCCACTTAATGCTTGTGCTTAATTCCCTGTTTTTGCCTATACCCTGCTTGTGCTTACTTAATGCTTGTGCTGTGCTTAGATGTTGCTTTTATTTGTAGGTAGCCTGGGTCAATAAACCTTTGTACTAGAAAAGTATTACAACATCCATGAGAGAAGGCGCTAGGCTTGCTTCTCCTGGACCTCTACAACATAGACAAGAACACTAAGGGCTATGCACGTGGTAAAGCTAGCAAACATGTCCTGGAGAAGGCACTTGGCTCACTCCTCACCAGGCAATATGTACACTATATACATACTTCCACTTCTCTTCTTTTGAGAGTTGGGTAATGTCACAAGTTTAGTCTGGTTGATGACTTAATTTGCCTTCCATATCTGGTTTTGGTCACTACTACTCTGCTGGTACACTATCTTTGATTGTGTTCAGGCTATTGGTGGTATGGGGCAGGGTTATTCTGTTGGGTGAGTTGATGTTGGATGATGCAGTAGGCAGTGTCTCATCTGTACAAGTTAAGTCAGATATTGGATTGCTCACTGGTGGAGTGGCAATATCCTGCCCACTGCACTATCTTTTTTGTACAGGGGGCGCTGGCAAGGTATTTGATATGTGCTTCCATATAGGATTCCTTTTTAGGATGGTTCTGGTTGCAATATGGAATGATCTGGGGCAAGCTGCTGGTGTTATGGTGTTGGCAGTGCTCCACTGACTATCTGTTTGTTTCTGGTAAGCCACAGTGTCACCTGAATGGAGTGTGGGCTGAGACTTGGCATGTTTATCATGCTGCAATTTCTGTCTTGATTGTGCCTCTTTCCTCTTCAAAAGGCATTTGTTGGTAGGAACAACCTGTTTCTGCAGGTGTTTTTCTGTGCGGGGTAAGGTGGAGCATAATTGGCAGCTCATCAGTAGCTGTGCCAGAGCAGCATAACTGTCTACAGGTGTATTGCTATATTCTAGGAGACCCAGGTATGGGTCATCTCCACCTTCAGTTGCCTTGGTGAAGATATTCTTGCATGTGTTAACAGCCTTTTCTACCAACCCATTGGACTGAGGGTAGATAGGGCTGGATGCCTTGTGTTTTATACCCCAGTCCTGTACAAATTGTTTAAACTCTGAGGATGTGTATTGAGTTCCATTGTCTGACATGATAGTATGAGGAATGCCATGTTGGGCAAAATGTGTCTTGAGTTTGCTGATGACTTCCTTGGATGTTAAGTTCCTCAGCCTGTCAACTTAAAAAAAACGGCTATGGTAGTTGACTGTTATGAAATATTTTGCTTCATTCCAATCAAAATGTCTAAGGCTACCTGCTGCCATGGAATCTGTGAGTTTATAAGAGGCTCTTGCTGATTGTTGTGGCTATGTTTCTGGCAGGCTGGATAGTTTGTGATTAGTGCTTCAATGTCACTGTTCATCTTTGGCTAGTAAACAAGCATCCTGGCATGTTGTTTCATTTTTTCCAAGATATTGCCATCTTGCAATTATGTCATCTTTTCTTGACAGAAGCATTCCATCTTTGCCTCTCACTCCAGTTGAGTATGACTGCCCTGGATTATGCTGATGATGTTGCTCTTCTTGACAGAGCCTGGAAAATGCTTGTGAAAGTCTCCAAAGTTGCTGCCCCAGTGGGGCTCAAGATTAATATTGACAAGACTAAAGATATGTCTAATGCCCCAGATATGAACTCTACCCTATAACCCTTAACCATATGCAGATTGAAGTTGTCAATAAATTCAAGTATCTCAGATCATACATTAACAGCAGATGTAGCAAAGAAATACAATGCTGCATTGCATCAGCTTCTGCTGTCTTTGCATAGCTGTGGAAGCCACTATGGAAAAAGAAGGAAATCCAGCAGAAAACAAAAATTCTTATTTATGATGCCCTTGTCTGATCAGTCTTACTGTACTGCAATGAGACATGGCCCTTAAAAGTCACCAAGGCACATGCCCTCAACACTTTAGAACACAGATGCCTGAGGAGCATATTGGGGTTACAACTCAGCAACTGAATTTCAAATACAATCTCCATCAACAATGTGACCAGAAGTATGACATCACACCTATCATTTGATGTTGGCACCTGTCCTGGTTCAACCATGTTTGCTGAAAACCAGCCAAGACTTTAACAAATCAAAGCATATGCTGCAAGCCAGCACCTGACTAGAGGAACCAACATGGAGGACAAGCCAAAACTTGGTTTAACACAGTCAAATCTGACCTCAAGCCAATTGGCAGTTTCTGGAGACATGATTGCAGATGGGACCCTTCATGGCTTGAAATTATTGCCCCATTAACCCAAGACCATAACCAGTGGAATTCAAAAGTCTGCCAGATCTTGTTGCCAGGGAGAGCTACATAGCTTTTGTCCTGATCCAACTATATGTAAGTAAGTACCAAGGTGTGAGACATGGAGCAGTTTGAGGATGTGGGGTTGCATCTTCAGGGGAATAACAATTCTGTTGCCCAATTCAGGCCAATTCAGGGTTAGGTTAGGTATAGCCTATATAGGGGGGGGGGGGTTGAAATTCATTTCCGATAGAAATAATTATTATATTCGTAATCAGCATAAAAAAAGGCATTGAATGTTGTATTCACTTTATTCCTAACTCAATAATATGATTTCGTAGATATTGACCAAAAGGTAGGTCTATTGACAAAGCTAGTGTGTTCACCTTGTCTCTTGGTCAGCAATGAAATTATCTAAATATTTACGAAATGAACAATATCTTTCCCTTTTTTTCTTATTTTTATTGTATGTAAACTTCATAGGTTAGCCTATGGTAAATTTAGGCCTAGCCTACCAAGAGCAGTCAATGCCCAAAAGTGGTGATTCCTCCTAGGCCTACAAATTAAACAAATGATACACTTACTTATAACTTGTCAACACAGTTTTGTTGACAACAGTAATAAAAAAGGACATCAGACCATAAAATAAAGCAGCCAAAATTTTCTTGCATTCTGGACTACATGTCTTAGGAAATATGACAGTCCTTATAGATCTTTGCATTCTTAGTCCTTTTGCTTCACAAAGCCCTAAGTGTTGCTTAAAAGCGCTTTCACTATAATAGCGTTTTAATATTTTACTTTCCCAGGGTTTGGCTTTGAGTCATGCGTCTCTGGTTTAAATTAAGCTTTGCTACTTCAACGTTGTCAAATGCTACAATTTTTCACAATAAATCTTTTCTAGACAACAAAGGACCTGTTTCGGGTATTTCGAATAATCTTCGGTAAATCTTTTGTCAATTCAAAACCTTGAAGGACAAAGTTCTATAAAAATTTAAAAACATTAAAATAAAAAATGAAACTGGTAAATTTCCTCATTTAAGAAATAGCCGTGCGTGGCCACGTTTGCATTTTAAAGTTTTTTTTTGCATTTTCATTATTTTTTTCAAGTTTAAAATATTTTGATAAATCTTTGTTAATACTTGAATGTTCCATTTTTAACTATTCACCAAACTACTGTGCTTCTGTGAAACAAAAGTAACAACATATTAATGGTTAGCAATTTTGTCTAGCAATCTAGCGGAAACTTTTTGATAACGGTTTTGGTAACGTTCGGGACGACAGAAAATGTTCCAAAGAAAAGAAAAAACTATATGATATTTTACATAAGATCGTAATCTGTAAAATTAAATCACTGCTAACTAAAACCAAAAAAATTATAGAATACTTGTGTACTTTTTTCCTTTAAAAGTACTACAAGTATACAATATGCCAAGGTATTCGTAGATGCTGACATATTTTGAAGTTTTATGTCAACTAATTTTATTTCCCCCCCCCCCTCGCTCTGGGGAGCTGTTTTCAAGCTCCTGCTTTATGAAAAATACGTGTGGCACCTTAACTCTAAATTCATTAATTTGAGAAAGCATAAATTCACAAAGTTTTTCCGTCATGAAAATGACTAAGTCTATGCGGAAAAAATAGCTTGTACATTAGTTGGGGAAATGCAAATTGATTGTATGCTGCATAATTTCTTGTTTTGATTTATTTCCTTTAGTGAGTTTGGCTCCTTGAAGGCGTATGTTAGGTCAGGCTCCAAACTCCATAAATTTCATCTTGAGATGTATCAATTCTTTCAATATTATGATAATCCATCTTTAACTTGAACTGCCTAAAAATTTGGTTTAGCTTCCTTTTCTGTTGTAGTTCTTTGTTGTTATTCAATGTTTGCGTTGAAAAACAGTTACTCCTTGTATTTTCTATTAGTTAAGTTAAAAAAAAACTGGCAAGTTAGGAAGTTACCATTCTAAAAGTTTTTTATACTTCGGCTCAAATTAAGCTGCAACTCATTTTTAACCAGTAAAGCCAAAATAATGCATCAGTATTTTTATAATTACTGAAACAGAACAGCCACAAGGAATATATACCCATGTATTTTTTGTTTTTTTCGGCCGTTCCATGCCGAACAGAGGGCAGTAGAACCCTAGGAAAGGATTCATTTGATAGTGCATTGCCAATTCTGGTAGTCTTTTTAAGAGCTCAAACTAACGGAAAGATGACCTATAACGACATCAGTGCCCCATCTATCGTGAACTTCCCCAAAAACTCTGTCTGTTATCGTCCCAGAATTTCAACATGAAAGCCATTTCCACAAAAACGGCTGAGGAGTCCAAAAATCTGCCTTCTCAGGGGCTTGATCGGTGAAGACCCAAAATATAAACAAAGGCTTCCTAGGAGGGCAAAACTTTAATAGAATAAAAGTGCACATAGTATACTTTGTTAAAATCAGTGCCATGCAAGGTCTTTCCCAGTTGTGTTTTTGTGACCAAGTGGAGCCGTTGGACCTATCTTGCCTTGTTACCAAACCCCTAATTTTGGGCTCATAACACAAAACTTATGCACCAACTTCTTGAAAGAGACAATTGTCACCTTAGCCTTTTGAGAGCTTTTAGGACTGGTGATGCTACCCTTGTTTGTTGAATTATATGCTCCTTACAAGTTTTGCTTCATTGTTTTTTGTTGTTGTATATTCACTTTGTTAGCTTTCTTCCTTCATAGTAATATCAGCTCATTTAGTCTATTTTCTGTCCGTTTTAAGCTTAAATTTGCTCTTTAATTTTCATTTAAAAACTTCACTTTAAGAGTATACTTCACTGATAATAATTAATTTTATTCATTGATTTTGCTATTTTAGGGATAAAATTACAAAAGATAATTGTATTGACAAGAGACGTGGATTTCAGCATCGACTGGAGTAGATCACCATCTTGCTTTTGAAAAGCAGCCCATAACCGGAAAAGCTGTTTGCACCTGATGAAATGGTGGCACAGACCCTCGTCAGTATAAATGTGAAAAAAGGGCAAGATTGCTCAATTTCTTTTATTTTCATTTTGTTTCCAGAAACTTCTTCTTAATGTGGGTAAACTTTTTCTTTTACTTGCAACCTTATCGCTCATTTTTCTTGGGTAACATTAGCTTCAAATAATGTTTGGAGCGGAACTTACGAACATTAAATGTTCGTATATAAGGGGGGCTTCCCCCTCTTCAATCCCTCGCACTTCAAGCTAAAGTGTTTTAGTATTCTAAAAGAGCTACTTTAACAATTCCCTCATGGAGTCAACAATTCCCTCTACCGCAAAAAATTACCTCATGGAGAATTTCTTCCGCGGGAAATTCTCCCCTCTCCCCCACAGGAAAGTCCTTCTGACAATTCCAGCCCTACTGAAAATTTCCTTGGAACATCTCCAAATATAAAACTGAGTCACCAAAGAGAAAGCAAGACAAATAAAAAGAATTTCATATAGGAGTTCTGCCAAATTCCCCACTGTAAAATTTCCTCTGGAAAGTTCACCCCAAAAACTTCCCCCACAAGAAAATTCTCCCCGTAGAAAATCACCCCTCCAGATCCCCCCGCCTCTCGAAAGGGTGTGTATACATATCAGTAAAAAATACTATATTTAAAGACACATTTCATAACTAACAACCCTTTCCCCAGAAGCTTTGGGGGTTCACGTCATCCCCACAGGCATAGCTAAGGGACCTTTCAACTATACTGCAAAGAAAAGCTATCACAAAATTTTGATCGGATGATATGATAGAAAAAAGGGGCGTAGGAGGGGTGTTAGTTGCCCTCAAATCTTTTTGGCCACTTAAAAGGGTACTAGAACTTTAAATTTGCGTTCAAATGAACCCTCTCCAGATCTTCCAGGACCTTTGGTTCGATACAATCACCCCTGACATGAAAACAACAAATAAACACACATCTATGATCTTTATTCTGACAAAAAAAAAGGTACAAATACAAAATTCCACTTTTTTGCAGATGGGAGCATTAAACCGCTAGGCTAGAGCTCCCTGATACGCTGAATTTGATGGCGAGAGTTTTATTACAATTCCTTGACTTTTGGGGATATGTCCCCCCTTTTCTGAAAATCACGCAAATTTTCTCAGGCTCGTAGCTTTTGATGGCTAACATTAAACTTGATGAATGTTATATATTTAGAATCAGGATAAAAAGCTTATTCTTTTGATGTGTCTATTATTATCAAAATTCAGGATTTTACAGTTTCGGCTACTACTGGGCTGAGTTGCTCCTTACTTACAGTTTGTTACCACCAACTGTTTCAAACCATGATTTTAAAAACAAACTCACAGGAATTTAAAAAAGTGCCTGAAACACCTCATCGGATTGAAATGATAATTAAAAACCTGAAATTGCCCTTGTCGAAAAACATATACAAGAAAATTACAAAAATGAAAGCCCCTCCCCTTGAACAAGAAAGAAAATCGATTTTTTGCACGGGTATTACTGATGGGTTCTGTCCTCTCTTTTCTGCTTCCTCTTCTTCGCCTCTAGCGGGGCACCACAACATCATAGAGAGCTGTTCAAGGGCTCATTTTAAAGCTAATTATTAGATTTAATCGCTCTTTATCAATAAGGTCTGACCACACATGGTAACACGCCATATGAAACTCAAAAATGCACTTTGTTTACCATTTCTGGAATGAAAAAGCTGGCGAAAACGGAAAGGGTACAATCGTAATCTCTATGGTTATAAATCTTAGAGCTGAGATTTAACCCCCCCCCCTTTTGTATATTCTCCTTCCCAGTCCTTTTAATATTTTTAATAAATCGTCTACTTACTAACAGAACTAGAAGGCTACTGCAACATCATAGAGCGCAGTTAAAGATCTCATTTAAAAGATAGTTTTTATCTCTACGCATTTTTTTTATAAGTTTGTCTGGATATCGCCATCAAAGAGTGCCATATATCACCAAAAATGGTCCTTCTTGATGCCATATCCGGAAAACTACTACTGCTACTACTAACAACTCACCGCAGTACCAAGCCGCCTGAGGCAAACACAGCTACGTACAATCCATCCCAATCTATTCAAAGCCTCCCTTTTTACGCCCGCCCATGAAGTTCCCATTCCCTTTAAATCTCTCTTTATGACTTCCTCCCACCCCAGACGGGGACGACCTGTTTCCCGCTTAGCCCTAGATAGTTGGCCAAAAAGAGCAATCTTCAGCTATATGTCTTCCTTCATCCACACAACCTGCCCTAGCCACCTAAATCTTTCTTCATTATTGCCCAAGAGAGTGGTATTAAACCACATTTTTCGTACACCCTATTATTTGAAATACAGTCAGTCAGCCGTTTACCCAGAACAATCCTTAAGCAATTTCTCTGGAAAACATCTAGCAAATCTTCATCCGCTTTTCGGAGCGCCCATGCTTCAGAGCCATATTTGACCACTGTCATCACTGTAGATTCTAATATTCTAATCTTGGTTTGCAGACTTAACATCCAATTTTTCCAAACTTTTTTTAACTGTGAAAAAGCACACTGAGCCTTAGCTATTCTACTTTTGATATCTTCACTGCTCCAACCATCTTTACTAATAATACTTCGAAGGTAAAAGAAGCTGTCCACCTGATCAATCTTTTCATTACCCAACTTCACCTTTTCATCTTCACTTATTCCTAGCCTTAGTGACTTAGTATTTTTAACATTAATTTTCAAACCTATTCTAGCACCCTGAACTCGCAATACCTCTGAAAATTCCTTCATTTTGCTCACACTTTCATCTAGGATGCTCAAATCATCAGCATAATCTAAGTCCAGGAGAGTTTTTCCTCCCCATTTGATTCCGTGGTCTCCCATTGCCTTTTCTGTGCTCCTTAAGACTAAGTCCATCAAAATAATCCGCATAAATGGGAGGAGAGCACACCCCTGCTTAATTTATAATTCTATACAGAACCGGGTGTTTATCTTATTTCTTTAACCAAAGCAGTTTTTTTCTCGTGGATGACATTTATCATTGTAAGTCGTTGGTCTGGTATACCATATAAGGATGTAACCTTCACTAAAGCTCTTCTATCAACAAAATCGGACCCTTGCTCATAATCTATAAAACTGAGGACCAAAGATGTTTGAAAACTCAGGCACTTCTCAATTATTAACCTAAGAGTGCAAATTAGGTCGACACATCCTCTACCTTTTCTAAACCCGCACTGTTCTTCTCTTAGAACTTTGTCTAGAGCATCTCTCAGTCTAAAAACTATCATATTACTAAGTAATTTGCTACCTACAGAGACCACACTAATCCCTCGATAATTAACACACTCACTTTTATCACCTTTCTTTTAAAGTAGCTTAATTAAAGTTTTCCTAAAATCGTTAGGTACTTCCCCTTTTTCAAAAATCATATTCATAATCTTCAAAAACTTATTTCTACCTCAGAGCCACCACATTTAAGAGACTGATTTACCACCCTATCAGCATCTGGAGCCTTATTATTTTTAGTCCTTTTAGTACTGTCGCTAATTCCTCCTCACAAAACAAATCTTTCTTCACATCCAAGGTATCACACACTTTTTCATTTTCCTCTATATCTCTTCCTTCAACTCTATCTCGGTTAAGCAACTTCTCATAAAGTATCGACCCATCTCTTTTTAGTTTTTCCCTTATCGCTAATTGCGGCCCCATTCCTATCTTTAGCTGGGCCAAGTCCGCATTGACTACTCCCTCTCAATTTGTTAAAATGCCAGTACAATATTTTACTATTATGCCGTCTAGCTGCATCTTCCAGATGCTCGGCAATTTTATCCATGGCCTCTACTTCACACCTCCTTAGTTCATATTTTAATGCTTCCTCCACTTTCTTACATTCCTTTTGTTTTCATATGATGTATCACTAAGGTAATTCTTGTACAAGTCCTTTCTCCTTTCTATTAAACATAAAGCTTTTTCACTAATATTCTCAGCTGTAGTTCTAGCTTTCTTCCCTAATACACCTTCTGCAACTTCACAAATTATTGTTCTAAAATTATTCCAACCATCTTCCACATTATAAAATTTTAAACTCGCAAGTTTAGTATTCAACTGTTCCTGGAAAGCTTCTCTCAAATCCCCATTCTAGAGTCTACCAGCATCATAACTTCCCGGAAGGTAGTTACACTTCCGATATTTCAGCTTTAACTTAACCCTTGGCACTTCTAGATGGTGATCTACTTTTAACATCAATAACAGCACTCCAATATACCCTAGTTTCTTTTATTGATCCTGCCAGTCTTCGGTTTACTATAACACAATCGATAAGATTTGCTGTCTTACCATCACGTGAATACCACGTTAACTTATGAGCCATTTTATGACCCAAACACCGTATTGGTTATAATTAGATTGTTATACCTACAAAATTGCAAAAGTCTGTATCCATTACTGTTTTCTTTTCCTTCACCAAATTTACCTAGGCTAGAGTACCATCTATCCCTATTTCTACCAACCTGAGCGTTAAAATCTCCCAGTAAAAACATCATATTTCTATCTGGAACCCTGTCTATTTGCTCTTGTAACTGTAACTAGAATTCATCTGAGTCCCTAGTATCTCCGTCAGTCGGTTCTACAGGGGCATATACTACTATAACTGATGCCCTGAGCTTTTCAGTCATAAAATGAGCAATTAGTATTCTATTATTAATACCTTCCCAGCCTAAACAAGACTTAGCAGCTTCCTTATTCATCATGAGCCCTACTCCCTGTCTATGTACCCCATCCTTCCTACCTGAGTAAACAAATTCGATATCACCTAATTTCATGCTTCCTACCCCTGAGATATGAGTTTCTGAAATTCCTAATAAATTCAGTTCGAATCGTCTGAATTCATCAGTCAAAATGTCGACACGATAGTCATTTTTTAATGTCGTAACATTCCAAGTTCAATTTTCATGTTCTTTAAATGATTGAAATTATTTTCTCCTCAGGAAAAGCAATGATCCCGGGTACCAGTGCAGGACGGGGATCACATATCTTCTCAAGTCTACACCGAAGTGCTTAAGCCGGCTTAGAACCGGACAGCAAGAAGTCCCTGGGACCTCCATGAATGGGGGCTTTGTGCAATCCTGGGCTCATCTTGGTCACAACATGGTTTTCAGCACTTGGCGATGCTCTTCTGTCAACAAGATTCGAAATCCTGCACAGACAGTCTCAAGCCTATTACCTCCGACTCATTATATATTCATGCCTACAAATATTATGCTACTACGGGGAGGCAGCCCATAATAGACAAACTAGCTAGCAAGAGTTTTTTCAGCCCGAAGACGCCCGCCAAAACAGACCAAGACCAGAAGAATTATCCATTAATCAGAAGTCCTTGTGAGTGTTGTGTCGTTTACTAGGCTATAATTTCCTCTATGAGCGTCGTTCCTCGAGTAGAAAAAGAGATGATCGCAAGGTCCCCAGTCTTGTAGGTACCCTGAAAGGGCCGAGGCAGCGCTTCGCAGAGACCGTTGTCCATAGACCTGGATCTTACGCCCTGCCGCAGTTGTCCTCCTATAGAGGATCCTCCCGCGATGGTGTTCTGCATCATCATGCAATTTAACCCATTACTGGGAGAAGATTTGTAACTCCTGGGACTTGTGGAGAAACCATTGGGCCCTTTTGAGTGTACATTTGAGGGGCCTTCTTCCTCCTCCGCCTGTATTTATGACCCCGGGCGAGGGTGCCCTAGTTTCTATTATGGATCCCCAGGGACAAGGTCCCCCCTTGGTCCGTGCCTCCTGTGGAGGTACCCTACATATCTATAGAGTGTTCCCCTATCGCCACCTGGGGACACGCTGAATTGCCTGGGGGAGGCCAAATAATATCTAGCCTAATTTATTGATTCACTTCAACATTAGCTTGTAAAACTAATGTAAGATTAATGTCAAGCCTGATATATTGGTTAACTTCAACATTAGCTTGCAAAACTAATTTAAAACTAATATCTAGCCTAATTTATTGATTTACTTTAGCATTAGCTTGTAAAACTAATGTAAAATTAATGTCTAGCCTAATATATATATATATATATATATATATATATATATATATATATATATATATATATATATATATATATATATATGAAGGAAGAAGATGATGCTTTAATCGAGCAAGTTAGGGTAGAAGAAGCATGGAAAAGTTTAAAAGAGATGAAGGGATGTTCAGCACCTGGTCCTGACGGTATTCCAGCAGTTCTATGGAAGTATAGTAGAAGCGTAACATTGTATATTATTTCTTTGATATTTACAGCAGTTCTTCGATCTGAAATTTGGCCTAGTGAGAATAGGAAACTACAAAGTAGTTTCATACGAAAGGGAATAGGAAACTACATGAAAATTATAGATGTATACATTTAGGTATCACACTACGAAAGCTAATGGCGAAGGTATTAGATAACAGACTTAGAAGTTGGCTCCAGAAAACTGAAAGGCTAGCCGCGGAGCAGTCAGGATTCAGAGAGGGACATAGTACGATTGATCAGATTTTTACATTAAAGTGTTTAGTTGATAAGTTTATAAATAAGAAAGGAGGTTGTTGTAGCTTTTTTGGATTTAAAAGAGGCATTTGATAATGTAAAGAGGGAACTGTTAATGAAGGATTGTATAAATATTGACCTGCCATGCCCACTTGTAAGGATTTTAATAAATATGTATGAAGCTACAAAGTTTGTTATTAGGGTTGCAGGAAAATTTTCAGATGTAATTTGTTCTAGAAAGGGGGTTAAACAAGGTTGCCCCCTGTCTCCGCGGTTATTTTCGTTGTTTATTAATGATTTGCCGGATTTTCTTAGCAAGCAAGGAGCCCCAATGGTGTCATTAGATGTCTGTGAACTATGCATGCTGATGTTCGCACATGACCTCGCACTAGTGGCGAAGTCTAGAGAGGATTTACAGTTCTTGTTGGATTATATAGATAGGAAACAACTAAGCTTGAATGTAAAGAAGTCGGTAGTTATAGTTTTTAGATAAGGGGGTAAGATTACAAGTAGGGATAGAGTAGAATCGGAGGGAATAGATTTAGAATGTAGGGATGAGTTCACGTATTTAGGATGTAAGTATTCGTCAAATGGTAAGTTTGGAAAGCAGCTGAAGCTAAGTCTTGCTGAAGGAGAGTCCTTCGCTTATGCTGTGACTGGCAAACATACAGAACCTGAAGATACATAAGCAGATATTTCAGGTAAAGATTGAATCGGCTTTGCATTATGGATCTGAAGTTTGGGGAGACGTAGCTGGTGAGACGATGGAGAAGATTCAGCTTCAGTATTTAAGAGAGTTTTAGGTCTACATTTTTCAACCAATAGTTTAGTATTGAGAGGAGATCTAGGTTTATTTTCTTTAAGAAGTGATAGGCTAGTAGAGATAATAAGACTATGGGAGAAAATCCTGAGTATGCCCAGAGTAAGGATAACAATAGCAGTATATGTAGAAGCTCTGAGGATCCCAAAGAGTCATACGTGGCTTTTTAAACTAAAGAAGATATGGGAGGATTGTGAATTTTCAGAATTATGGAATGGTGGGCTAGGGATTGGATTGAAGGAAGGAGAAGTTGCAAGTAGGGTCAGAGAGAGGTTAAGGGACCATGAGATCCAGATGTGGCATGCATAAATGAATGAGACCCGGTCATTTGATTTATATGCAAAGGCTAAGGAGTAGTGGGGAGAAGAATAATATTTTAAGGCGGAGCTTCAACAGAGGCAGCTAAAGTTTATTATTTGTGTTAGGTCAGATGGGTTGCAATTAGGTTAGAGAAAGAGGTATTTGGGAGGGGTTAGGCAAGCTTCTGGTCCTTACTTCTGTTCCATGTGCGGGAAAGAGGACGATTTGGTTCACTTTGTGGGGAAGTGTAGTGAATTAATAGATTTAAGGAAAGAATTGTTTGGGGTTGAGGCTTGGGAGAGAGATGAAACATTAAATTTTTTAGCAATGAAAGATATGGGAGGTATAAAGAGATTCGGAAGGTTCCTGACGATGGGTATAGAGCATAGAGAAAGGTTTTTTGAAGGTTAGGGGTGAGGGTGATATTTCACTAGCCTAGATTATAGTTTTCTGCCAATTTATGTTTGTATGAAAGTGTCCTTGTTTTCGTGACCACGGCCCTTTGGGCTTTTGTGTCAATAAATTATATTCTATAACTAACTAATCTTGCAGACCAAGAAGGGGATTACGACTGGTTAAAAGATGTTTAGATAGATAGATAAGTAATAATTATGATAACAATTAACTAAAGAAAAATAGACGGAAGTCATAATACTCAAAGTGCAATCTCAATATTAAATTTAGATTCAGTAAATACAATCCAACCACCAAAAATAGCTTGGTTGCATCTTGTTATGATTTTGGTTTTTGGTTGACTTGTAATAGACTATAGACTATAAAAATTGTTAACCCAGTTAATCTTATATCGTAGATAAAATTCTAGAATCACCAGGAATATAACAACTTCATATTGCAAACCCAGAAGAAGATTACCACGGGTAAGCATATAACAGATAACTAATTCAGATCACAATCGACTAAAGATAAATTTGATAATTGACAGCCCTCTCATCCCCTCTTTTTTCTACCCCTCAGCCCTCCAAGGCATGCAATCAAAGTTTCAAGATATAAATTTTTTCCGAAACAGTCAAAAGATTCAATAACTAGGCCTCGAATATTACATAAGCCCCAAGAGGCCTTGGGGCTAGGGCTGTAAATTATGCAAGTTTCCCATTATTTACATAGAAGGTTTGCTGAAACTTTCAATATCCCAAAAAAGGCTATGGTCATAAAATTAAAACTTCCTGGTCATAACAGAAGGTAGAAATTCAAATAAATGTACCCTGAGAAATCAACATCAAATGGCCCTCTGTATGATATAACCAGCTAGATATAAAAAAAGGATGCAAGTGAACAGAAACATCATTAGACAACTCAGCTTTCAAATTAGATGGATAGGAGAAACGTTTCTCGCATGTAGGACACTTAAACGGCTTTTCTCCAGAATGACTTCTTTCGTGTCTTTTCAAATTAGCAAGCCTGGAATATCTGGAATAGAACGTCTAAGCAGCATGGAAAGGATACCGTCAAAATCTCCACTGTCAAAAATCATAACCCCGAGTTTGAAACTCCTGCCTCTGGTATACTCTTTCTTCCACCACCTAGTAAGTTCCATAACCACATAATCCATAACCCCCATAAGTTCCATAAATCGTGGACTGACTAGCAGAAGTAGCAGGCTACTGCAAAATCGCCAAGAGATGTTTAAAAGCTCGTTTTAAAGTTCTTGATCATACGTATGTGCACTTTGTAAATTCGACCTGTTAATACCATCATGAAGTGCCATATGGTATTTTGTGGTGCAATTTCTGGAGTAGAAATGCTGGGAGGTATGAAAAGTGCACCGTCGAAGTTTACATGATCGAAAACCAACAACCATAGGTTTACAATAACTTGCAGTTTTACCCCTCTCAGCGCCCTTAGCAACCGAGTAAAGAGCAAACCACAGCACATAGTAACCGGAAGTTCAAAAATTTGTTTTAAAAAAAAACCGTTTAATGAGAAAAAATGCCGCTTGAAGCAGATTCAGAAATGAAATCGTTTCAAATATTCTTCATAGTAACAGTTTACTACGAAAAAAAATAATATAGGAATTGCAAGAAAGAGTCTGAAGCCCCTCAAAACTACTTTTACCTTGGGGGCTACGATTATCTTTTCTTCTTTGTCTCTGGTTCAACGAACAACAGACTCATTTAGGGTAAAAACTTGAATTGAATTGCTAGCGCTGAACATTGTAGCTCGTAATTTTCAAATCTTGACTTTTTCGCTCACTTCTGTTTTTCTTTCTTTTCACTATTTTGCTAAACATTTGATTTCACCTAAAATGTTCAGGTCCAAGAAGAAAAACAACGATAGTATACTTCTTCAGCTTCCTAAAATATCTATTTATTTCATACAGGAGAGCGTTTCATGAACAAGGGTATTGTATTACAATTCCAGATTTATAGAAGGAAAAGTTTAAGAGAGATGTGAAATAAAACCTATATATGTACAGGTTTCAAGCTTCTCCAGTTTCATCACCTTTCAAAACAAAATTTGGGTAAGGTTTATTGAGCATATTTTTAAATCCTAAAAGGGACAAAAATAATAAAAAACAAAATTTTTTGGATGGAAGTAGAGAGCAAAGATGAAACTTAAAACGAACAAAAAATCATTGCTTCACAGTCTATGCCACATTTATCTGCGAAATTGCTTGAAATAAACTGACTCGTAACATTTTTCTACTTTTGTAGAATTTTGAAAAATTAGCGCTCTACTGAAAACTGTGATCTTATTTAAGATTTTTGGCAAAATGAAAATTCCTTACTAAAATTTACTGATTTCATGACCAGTGGAAGACTATTGAGAGAGTTATGAATTAGTCTTGTATCTTCTGCAGGGTACTTAATGAATTTTCTGCTCCTAATCGTGTTTTGTTGCGTCGATTTTGTGTCTTCAGTAAAGCGGTAGTTTTACAGAAATCTATAAATTTGAGGATATATTACGAGTCAGCTCATTTGAACCAATATTATAGGTACAAATTGTATAAACTGTGAAGCAATATTGGTGGAAGCCTGGAATTGGCACTGTTGAAAGGAAACGTGTTAAGAAAACAATTCTTCTTTCATATTATACAAAATAACTCTAGTTAAACACATTTTTAACGCAATACCACTATACATTATCCTAACCCCCCCCCTCCTAATGTGCGACTATATAGCCCAAGCCCAAATTATATATTTCCCGTACTTTATCCGCTTCTTGATTTCGTCAGCGTTGATTCAATTTACGGGTAGATAGGTTGAAACAAGAGCGACGCATGGCAAAATGTAAGGGAAATATGCAATTTGGACTAAATATTTGCACATTGTAGAGTGGGGAGAAGTAGTAGATGTACAATTCGTTTAAAACCTAAATGCAAACTTACGACAGAAGGCATATATATGTGTGTAAGTTTTCAACGAATTGGGGTTACCAGGGTCATTAGCAAAGAGGTATCATTTCTAATCTGCTCTGGTTCAAGTTTTTTCTGACACAATTAACTGAATTTCTATATCATGATATACAAGTTTTTTTTTAGGTTAGATCCGTGTCGGAAAAACCGGTGTATCTTTTTAGTTTTCTTTACAATTCATATTAGTAAGAGAATTGAATTCAAAGAGAATAGTTTTTATTTGCAAGGATACTAGTAGAGGAAAAAAATGAGTGATGCATTTACATTATTGGAGATTAATGATGGAGCTAGCAACAGTGATGTAATTACTTCTTTAGTTTACGAGATTTGCGAATTTTTTGCGAAGAGGTATTAGCGTAAAGGTATTGCGATGGTTAGGAATGCCTCACGGGTAATTAAAGAATGGGGTGCTTACATCAGATACTTAATAGATTTGACGCTTACAAGAGACATTGCTAGAGTCAAATATATTTGGTGTTGGTGATATTATGACCCTCCAAGTCCCTTGGGGAAAGGGCTGCACAGTGTATCGGCATCGGATGTATCATTTTTGGGCGTATTGCTATCGCAGTTATCTATACAGACTTTTATTAGCTCGTATAAAATATATTACTCATATCTACGTTTTTCTTATAAATTCAACCATCAGCAACTTCAAAACGGCACTAAAACGGCACTTTTGGTGCAATGTCTCAAGTGGAAAAGCTGGGGCTAGTGGACTACCAGCACTTTTAGATTGACGTTTAATGGCTCATTCGAAAGCTAATGCTCGTATCTACGTGATGTTTATAATTTCTACCATCACTTAAAACAATACTTTTGATGTCACTTCTTAATTAGATTAAATAAAAAAAACAAGTTTTTTTTTAAATTAAAGCAAGTAACGACGGTAAAATTTAAACCGAACAGAAATTATTCCGTATATGAAAGGGGCTGTCCCCTCCTCTACGCCTCGCTCTTTACGCTAAAGTTTTTTTTTGTTTAAAAAAAAAGAGTCGTGAGAAAGTAAAAATTTTGCGTAAAAATCGAGGGGTTGAGGAGGGGGCAGCCCCGTTCATATAAACAATAGAGTTGTATGGATATTGGTAAACGTGGTATTTTACTTTTAAAAATTTCAAGATTCGAAGCTAGCGTCAGCAGGAGCTTAGGTTAGTAGTGCTGAAAATTGGGATATAAGGAGCGATTGCACTATATTTTTGGAAAAATACCTTGTTTTGGCAATTATTCTTTAAAAAAATAACCAGTTCAATAATAAAATCTAGCTCCAGCAGTAGCTTAGGTGAGTAGTGCAGACAAATGAGATTTTAGTAGCAATTGCCCCCCTATTTTTTAAAAAAAAAATAAATGTTGAAAATATACTTTAAAAAAATAAAAAGTTCTCAAAAAGAAGCTCTAGTCCGCTTTTACTTATGAGAGTATTGGGGGGCCTTTATATATAATTAGCAATTGACCAAAAGTTTATATAAAATTCCTTTGTTGGGGAATGAAACTTTTAAAAATACAAAGTTCAATATTCTAAACTAGCTCCAGCAGGAGCTTAGGTTAGTAGTGGTGGCAATTGAGATATAAGTAGCAATTGCCCCCTATCTTTGAAAAAATACCTTTTTGTGGCATTTATACTTTTAAAAAATACAAAGTTCAATATTCGAATCTAGCTTCAGCAGGAGCTTAGGATAGTAGTGGTGATAAATGAGATATAAGGAGCAATTGCCCTCTATTTTTGAAAAAATACACGTTTCTGGCATTTATACTTTTACAAAATAAAAAGTTCAATATTAGAAACTAGCTACAGTAGGAGCGTAGGATAGTAGAGGTGACACTTGAGATATAAGGAGCAATTGCCCCCTATTATTGAAAAAAAAACCCTTTGGTGGCATTTATACTTTTAAAAATAAATTTCAATATTCGAATCTAGCTACAGCAGGAGCTTAGGATAGTAGTGGTGACAATTGAGATATAAGGATCAATTGCACCCTAATATTGAATAAAAAACAATATGCTGGAATTTTACTTTAAAAAAAATAAATAGTAGATAATACTAAGATCGCGTAAGCATGCTGTTAGGATAGTAGCGGGTTACAATGATAACTTAGTATAACTTGCCCCATAATTTTTAAAAAAATCCTGTTTTTGTGATTTATAATTTATAAAAAAAACACAGAACATTATTCTAATCTAGCTTCAGCAGGAGCTTAGGATAGTTGTGGTGACAATTGAGATATAAGGAGAAATTGCACCCTATTTTTGAAAAAATAATATTTTGGATCATTTTAACTTTAAAAAAATACAAATTTCAATATTCGAATCGAGATTCAGCAGGAACTTAGGATAGTAGTGTTGAAAATTGAAAAATAAGAAGAACTTGCCCACTATTTTTGAAAAAATACCATTTTTTGGGATTTATACTTTTAAAAAATTAAATGTTAAATATTCGAACATATCTTCAGCAGGAGCTTAGGATAGTAGCGGGGACAATTGAGATATAAGGAGCAATTGCCCCCTATCTATTAAAAAAATACCTTTGTGTAGCATTTATACTTTTAAAAAATAAAAAGTTCAATATTCGAAGCTATCTTCAGCAGGAGCTTAGGATTGTAGTGGTGACAATTGATATATAAGGAGCAATTGCCCCCCTATTTTTGAAAAAATACCTTTTTGTGGCATTTATTCTTTAAAAAAATAAAAAGATCAATATTCGAAGATAGCGACAGCAGGATCTTAGGATAGTAGTTGTGAAAAGTGAGATATAATGAGCAACTGCCCCCCTATTCTTGAAAAAAAAAATACATGTTCGTTGGATGTTTAATTTAAATAATATAATTATTCGATGCTAGATCCATAAGTATATTCTTTTTGTAGGGTGGAAAAGTGAGATATTATCAGAAAGTGTCACATATTTTTGAAAAATAACTTTTTGTTTCATTTATAAATTTAAGAATTACAAAGATCATTATTTGAATCTATCTTAAGCATGAGCTTAGTATAGTAGTTTTGACAATTTAGATATAAGTATGAATTACCCCATTTTTTTTAAAAAATAAATTAGTATTGCATTTATACTTTTTAAAAATACAAAGTTCAATATTTGAAGATATCGACAGCAGGAGCATAGTATAGTAGTTGTGACAAATAAGATATAAGGAGCAATTGCCCCCTATTTTTGAAAAAAATAAATATATGAGGGGGGTCGCCCATTCGTCAATACATCACTCTCGAGGTTTAAGGTTGTCTATTACTTTCAAAAGAGCTATTTATTCGAATTAAGCAACCTTTTTGATTCAGGGTCATTTTTAAAGTCTTGGAACAAAATTTTAACCTAGCTTGAGTGGTAAAGTGTATGAAGAGGGAGCCCCCCTAATATAAGTACTAGTTCTGGTTCATTTTTAGTTTTAGTGGTTCTCCTTACTTTCAGTTGAACATTGTTTTTGAATATTTATAATACACTATAACATAGAGCGCCACAAACATAAGAATCAACTTTATTGGGAAATTTTATATTTAAAATTGGTTTTTTTTTTTAATTAATAAATTGTTCTTATTTTTTTTTTTTTAAGGTGTAATTGTATTCATGAAATAACTCTCCCCCTTAGAAGCGACCAAGATGGAACGAGACTATAACGATGCAAGCTACAAAAATAAACGGTGAAAAAAACCATTTAAACATTGACAACGATTCGAGTGAAACAAGAAAACAGTTAAGAACACTTGCAAAAACACAGAAAAAGGACAAACAGAGACCTCTGTATAATGGTAGAGATGTGAGACACTTTAGTAGATGAAACCATGAAATGACATACCCGGTGATATCCTTATACCCCGTGTTATTGTTTTGCTAAGCATTCCAAAACACGAAAATTCTTAAACTAACAAAGATTTTATTTATTTTTTTTTATATTTTTCTGTACAGTTTGATTTATAAATGAAATGATATTAAATTTTTAAAAATTTAAAAACGTTTAATATACGAATAGAATTTAAATTTAAGAAATTTTAACAAAATTATATTTTAAACAGATGATAAATCATCCATCAGACGATGAATAGAAAATATACTTTCAGATTCAGCATGCCAGGAAACACACTTTCATATCCAGTATGTCAGAGAACCCTAAATGTTCACACCCTTAAAAGGTAATTTAACCATAAATGGCTATTGGTTAGTGAACTGTAATCTGTTTGAGCATTATAAACGCTTGTGGAGTACTACATTACGTTATATAAATAAACTGGGAATCTCGGATAGAGTAGTAACACCACTTAAGAATACTGCTCGGGAGCAGAGACATGTCCAAGAGGAAGTCAGTGTAATTTGCAGCTTTTTTGGACTTGAAGCACTTTTCGTACAGGGCCGTGTACCTACAGATAAAGTTTTAATTCAAAAGTATGACCCTAGGATTCCACTTTTCAATCTAGAAGAGTTTAAGTGTCCCAAATTTGAGGGGGGTTATCACCGTCCTGAAGACGAGGTTAGGTTCTTCGCACAGTGGACACCTAAGAACATACCTGATCGTGATAAATCCATAAGACATGTTAAAAACTATTCTATATCATGGGACCATCGTTTGTGGATGTTTAAGAGTGAACTCTAAGTACTATTTTTATGTAAACATTTGTTGATTTTGTTTTTTTCTTTCTCAAAAAAAAAAAAATATTTTTTAAAAAATAGAAAATTTTAAACTTTATTTTTTATATACTTTTTGTAAAAAAATTTAAAATTCAAAAAATTATTAAAGTTCTAAAAATTGCGCTCTTTGATTGGTCAGAGACATGTTACGACTTCCCCATCGTTAGTCTATGACCAGTTCTTGACACTACCCAGTAGGGTTTATGTATTAAATAATTATTTTTTACGCATTTTAACTATAAAAACATAATTAATTTCTTAAAAAAAAAAGCGAAGTCGGAGTATTTTAATAGAGTGTTTTTAAATAATATTTCGATTTCATCATTGTATGACGACAAAGAGACGTTGTTTAAATTTTAAACAATTACAGGTGGTAGCACTCTTAGAACTGATTGCATGCATTGTCATGACAGTAAGGAATTAAATTTCTTTGGAATGCCGAAAAAATTCAACTCTTATGTTGGTGGTTATGCGAGATTGAGATCTCCAGAGATGATTGCACTCAAAGAGAATGCCAACATAAAAATAATCATTGATGATAGAGGACAACTCCTTGTTACTGTTTTAGCTAACACATTACCTACTGATACATCCAATCGTCACCTTTCGGCTATTAGCATTCAACGGAAGATCAATAAAAGAAAGGCCTACTCTTCTACTAATATCGTAGACCATATATTGTCTACGTGTCGAAACTGTTACCTGTTTAAAAATAATGTGATAATAGACAGTGAAATTGCCATAAAAATAAAAAGGACATTGTCAGAAAATATCACGATGGAATATAAAGATGAATCGATGAAAAACAAAGCACCAGCAAACGTTACTGTCATTGATAAAACAGTCATTGATCCAAATAATGCTAAAGACGAAACGGATATTCAGCCTGTTGAGGAGACACCATTAAAAATTGTGAATGACTCAAAATGGAATAATGATTATTCTACTGTTTAAGAACTAAGAGAATACAATAGCTATAATATGAAGTGAGAACATGGTGAACTATTTTTTTGAACATGTTCAAAATGTCAAAAGATAATCATTGATATTAATAGTGTATCATAATAAATTTTTTGTATTAATACTCCACATAGCATTATTTCATTAAAAATATATTATACATTAAATTGTTATGTGTTCATTATTTTTAGAGTAAGCTAGCATATCAAACGTTTCAAATGTCTAATAAAACGTCGGAGATGTAAGATAAGGAACTTGTATACATCTATTGTCAGACACATGGGAACAAATTCTTTCTTGAATTTGCCTCCTGGATAAATAAAAAAAGACATTTCATTCAAGAAATTATGACGAAACTCTAAGTAAGCAACAAACTCTTTCTTGAAGTTACATCATGGATACACAATGCAGAAATTTCATTTAAGAAATTCGAGATAGCTGAGATATGTAAAGTCGAGATAGCTTTATTTCATTTTTTTTAAGGTTCATTTAGACGTGGTTCCGTGCGCGCACGTAACCTCGTCTAAATGAACCTTAAAAAAATGAAATAAAGTTATGTCGACATTACGCATCTCTACCGATTGATCCCTAAAAAACCAGACTGGTTGATAAAGTGGAGTTTTCGTACTTCTCACTGTTTTGAAATATGTATGAAGCAGTGGGGAATCCCCGCTCGTTTGGAAAGGTGCCGAGGAAAGGCATACAAATAGCATGTAGTTTCAAAACGTGTTTAATCACGTTTCTTGAATGAAGTATCTGTACTCTATATTCAAAAGGTGAAATCAATAAAGAGCTTGTTACTTACTTACAAATATTTTTTATAATTTCTTGAATGAAATTTCCTGTTTTTGTTTATCCATTATTTTAATCCAATAAATAAATTGTTAATGACCAAGAATTTTATAATAAATTCTATAAATATTTTTATACATCAAGTTTCTACTGGAAATTTGATTGTGATAAAGAGAAAAAAAAAAGAGAATTTAGTGCGTTATTTCATAAAATTCTTTAATTTATATTATAAGTATTATATCACATATTTGAAATAACAGAATAGTTGTTTAATTAAGTAAAAATTGTGTAAGAATATCCTTAATGAAATGTACGTAGTTTGTATTCAAGAAATAACTTCAAGAAAGAAATTGTTACCTACTGAGAATTGTTTCATAATTTCTTTAATCAAATTTCCACATAGTGTATCTAAGTCATGAAATTCTTGAATGAACTTTCCGTAATTTGTATCTATGACTTTAATTGAAGAAATAAATTGTTACTTACTGAGTATTTTTTCCTAATTTCTTGAATTAAATTTCTAAAGCGTGTACCTAATTGAAAATTGTTTTTGATAAAGAGAAAAAAAAGTTACTTAAATGAGGTTTTTTCATAATTTCTTGAATGAAGTATCTGTACTGTATATCCAAGAGGTGAAAACTAAAAGAGTTTGTTACTTACTTACCAATATTTTAATAATCTCTTGAATGAAATTTCCGTATTGTGTATCCAAGAGTTGACTTCAAGAAAGAAATTGTTTTTTTTTCATAATTTACTAAATTAAATTTCAGTATTTTGTATCCAATAGTTGACTTCAAGAAAGAAATTTTTACTTAATGAGAATTTTTTTTCATAATTTCTTTAATTAAATTTCTACACCGTGTATCTAAGTCTTAAAAACAATAAAGATTTTTTTACTTACTTGAAATTTTGTTATAATGTCTCAAACAAAATGTCTTATTGTTTATCCATAAGGTGAATTCAAGAAAGAATTTGCTACTTACTTACAGTTTTTTCATAATTTCTTTAATGAACTGTCTTTTATATTGAGCCATGAGGTGAATTCAAGAAAGAATTTGCTACTTACTTAAAATTTTTTATAATTTCTTAAATGAAATTTTTGCATTGTGTATCCATGAGGTAACATGTGTGTGTTACCTATTTACAATTCCTTCATAATTTCTTGAATGAAATTTCAGTATTGTGTATCCAATAGGTGAAAACAATAAAGACTTTATTACTTACTTTCAATTTTATTATGATTTCTTGAATTAAATATATGTATTGTGTCCAGGAAGTGAATTCAAGAAAGCTATTGCTACTCACTTAGAATTTCTTCATAATTTAATGAAATACATGAAACTAATCTAAAGAATAAAGATTGGTTAAGCTTAAAGATATTTATTGCTTAAACATATTAACATATTTTTGAATGAATTTGCTACTTATCTACAATTTTTGATCATTTCATAAATGAAATGTCTGCATTGTTTATCCCTGATGCGCCTTCAGGATAGAGTTTGTAGCTTACTTAGAGTTTCGTCATAATTTCTTGAATAAAATGTCTTTTTTTTTATTTATCAAGGAGGCGAATTCAAGAAAGAATTTGTTCCCATGTGTCTGACAATAGATGTATGCAAATTACTTTTCTTACATCTCCGACGTTTTATTAGACATTCTAAACGTTTGATCTGCTAGCTTACTCTAAAAATAATAAACACATAAAAATGTAATGTATAATATATTTTTGATTAAATAATGTAATGTATAGTATTAATACAAAAAATATATTATGATACACTATTAATATAAATGATTAACTTAGGACATTTTGAATCTGTTCAAAAACATAGTTCACCCTGTTTTCACTTGATATTATAAGTATTGTTTTTTCTTAGTTCTTTATCAGTAGAATAATAATTATTCTATTTAGAGTCATACACATTTTTTACTGGTGTTTCATCAACACGCTCAATATCGGTTTCATCTTTATTATTATTTGGAGCTATGACTGTTTTATCAATGACAGTAACATTTGCTAGTGCTTTGTTTTTCATCGATTCATCTTTATATTCCATCGTAATATTTTCTGACAATACCCTTTTTATTTTTCTGGCAATTTCACTGTCTATTATCACATTATTTTTACACAGGTAACAGTTTAGACACGTAGACAAGATATGGTTTACGATACTAGCAGAAGAATAGGCTTTTCTTTTATTGATCTTCCGTTGAATGCTATTACCCGAGAGGTGACGATTGGATGTATCAGTAGGTAATGTGTTTCCTTCAGCAGTAACAAGGAGTTGTCCTCTATCATCAATGATTATTTTTATGTTGGCATTCTCTTTGAGTGCAATCATCTCTGGAGATCTCAATCTCGCATAACCACCAACATAAGAGTGGAATTTTTTCGGTATTCCAAAGAATTTTAATTCCTTACTGTCATGACAATGCATGCATACATTTCCAAT
This sequence comes from Artemia sp. Qi Xiang Cuo, assembly GCF_049724085.1. Lineage (NCBI taxonomy): Eukaryota > Metazoa > Arthropoda > Branchiopoda > Anostraca > Artemiidae > Artemia > Artemia sp. Qi Xiang Cuo. The sequence continues at coordinate 2,373,383 of NC_142809.1, forward strand.
AGTGCTACCACCGATACTTGATTTAAACTTTAAATTCTTCTCTTTGTCAGCATTCAATGCTACAATAACCTTGTTATGTAAACACAGTTTATTAAAATGCTGACCCTTCCCTCTTTTTTTTTAAAGATATTACTTATGTGTTTATCATTCAACTGCGTAAAAAATACTGATTTAATACATGCACTATATTAGGTAGTGTCAATAACCGCTCTTATAAGACCGGTGTGGAAGTCGTATCGTGTATATTACAAGACAAAGAGCGAAATTTTAATAAAGTATCGATATTTGTTCAAAATATATATTGGTACAAAAATAATAAAATTATAACATATTAAAATTCACTAATTTTTAAAAAATATTTTTTTTTGTTTGAGAAAGAAAAAAAAAAAGTACAAAAATTGGAAAATAACTTTATAAATGTTTTGTAACTCTTAAAAATACAACCACGCGGGGCCCAGGATAAATAATAGTTTTTTATAATTGCTTTAGGATTTATCAAGATCATGTTTGTTCTTTGGTATCCACTGTGCGAAGAACCTAACCTCGTCTTCAGGACGGTGATAACCCCCTCAAATTTGGGACACTTAAACTCTTCTAGATTGAAAATTGGAATCCTAGGGTCATACTTTTGAATTAAAACTTTATCTGTAGGTACATTGCCCTTTACGAAGAGTGCTTCAACTCCAAAAAAGCTGCAAATTCCACTGACTTCCTCCTGGACATTTCTCTGCTCCCGAGCAGTATTTTTAAGTGGTGTAACTGCTATATCCGAGAATCACAGTCTGTTTATATAACTTTATGCAGTGCTCCACAAGAGTTTATCATACTCAAACAGCTTACAGGTCATTAACAAATAATCATTTAGGGTTAACTTACCTTCTGGGTGAGTGAACTTTTAGGGCTCTCCGAAATGCTGAAAATGATAGTTTGTTCCCTGGCATGCTGGATCTGAAAGTCTATTTTCTACTCATGATTTTATTGATGATTTATCATCTCTTGAAAATATAATATTGTTAAAATTTCTAAAAGTGAGATTCGATTCGTATATTAACCTTTTTTAACTTTTTAAAAATTTAATAGCCATTCATTTATAAAAACAAATTTACATAAAAATATAAAAAAATAATATTAAATCTCTTTGGTCATTTAAGAATTTTCTTGTTTTGTAATGATTAGTATAACTATATAACGGGGTATAACGATATCACAGGATATTTCAGTGAATGATTTAAACTACTAAAGCGTCTCGGATCTCTACCATTATACAGAAAGCTATGCTTGTCCTTTATCAGTGTTTTTACAAGTGTCCTTAACTGTTTACTTGTTTCACTCGAATCGTTGTCAATGTGTAAAGGGATATTTTCACCGTGTATTTTGGTAGCTTGCATCGATGTGGTATCGTTCCATCTCGGTCACTTTTCAGGGGGAGAGTAATTGCATGAATCCAATTCCTCCTTAAAAAAAAAAAAAGAAGAAAAATTTAGTAAGGAAATAATAACCCCTCTTTTACAGATAAATTGTCCCTCTAAAGTTGATTCTGATGTTTGTAGCGCTATATGTTATAGTGTATTAGAAATATTCAAAAAAAAATGTTCAACTGAAAGTAGGGAGAAACGCTAACACCTAAAATGAACCCGAACTAGTAAGTAGATTATGGGGGTCCCCTCCTCCTCAACACCTTACCTTTCAAGCTAGATTAAAATTTTTTTCAAGTTAAAACAACATGACCCCTGAATCCAAAAAATCTCTTAATTAAAATAAATACCTATTTTGAAAGCAATAAACAAACTTTAGCCTGAAGAGTGATGTATTTACTAATAGGCAACACTCCTCATATAGGTATTTTTTTTTCAATAATAGGGGGCAATTGCTCCTTTTATCTCAATTGTCACCACTACCATACTTTTATCCTGCTTAATATATTTTGGAATATTGAACTTATTATTTTTAAAAATTATAAAAGCCACTCAATTTTTTTTTTAAAAAAATAGTGGGAACTTTCTCCTCATATCTCAATTTTCATCAATACTATCATAAGCTTCTGCTGAAGATAGCGTCAAATAAAGAACTTTGTATTTTTTATAATTATAAGCGCAACATTTACTTATTTGTAAAAAATAGGGTACAATTTCTCCGACTATCTAACGTTTATCCAATAATAAAATACTCTAATTCTTGATATATAGTAGGAGTTTGAAATTATCAATATTAAAACAGAAAAGAACATTTGTTTATTCATTAATAGGGGGGCAAGTACTCATTATAATTAATTTTTCCTACATACAATTCTCAGCGCCTTCTGTAGCTACCTTCTAATATTTATCTTTGCATTTTTTAATGTTTTATAAGAGACAAAAAGTTTATTTTTATAAATAAGAGTGGTCACAAGCTACTTATATATAAATTGTCACAACATGAATTATACTCTCCTGATGAATCTATGTTCGCACCCTGAACATTGTATTTTTTTAAATTTTAAATGACACCAAAAGGTATTTTTTCAAAAATAGTGGATAATTAATACTTATTTATCAATTGTCAACAATACTATCATAAGATCATGCTGTCGCTAGATTCGAATATTGAACTTTGTATTTTTTTAAAAAATATAAATAACACAAAAAGGTATTTTTTCAAAAATAGTGGGCAATTGCTCCTTATATCTCAATTGCCACCACTACTATCCTAAGCTCCTGCTGAAGCTAGCTTCGAATATTGAACTTTGTATTTTTTATAAGTATATATGACAAAACAATTTTTTTTTTCAAAAATATTGGGCAATTGCTCATTATATCTCAATTGTCACCACTACTATCATAAGCTTCTGCTGAAGATAGTTTCAAATATTGAAGTTTTTATTTTAATAAATTATGAATTACACAAACAGTTATTTTTTCAATAGTAGGGGGTAATTGATACTTATTTCTCAATTGTCCCCAATACTAAAACAATAACCTTCTTAAGCTATACTATTATATTGAACTTTGTATTTTTTTATAATGAAAATAGAACCAAAATGGTATTTTTTCAAAAATAGTGGGCACTAGATACATAAATCACAAATGTCCCCACTACGATCCTAAGCTCCTGCTGCAGCTAGATTCGAATATTGAACTTTGTATTTTTTAATAGTATAAATGCAACAAAAAGTTATTTTTCAAAAATTTGGGGTATATTGCTACTTATATCTAAAGTTTCCCCTCTAGGAACATAAGCTTATTTTGGACATTGCTTCGTGTATAGAACTTTGTATTTTTTTAAAAGTTAAAATGAAACACAAAGGTATTTTTTCTTAATTAGGGGGCTATAGATAATTATATAAAAATTTTACCAACTACTCAACTAATCACATGCTTGAGAGATCTTCGAATAATGTACTTTGTATTTTTTTAAAAGAAAAAATGCAACAATAAGGTATTTTTCAATAATAGGGGGGCAAGTGTTCCTTAGATCTAAATTGTCCTCACTACTCAACTCATCTCCTGTTTGAGATCTCTTCGAATATTGAACTTTGTATTTTTTTAAAAGAATAAATCCAACAATAAGGTATTTTTCAATAATAGGGGACAAGTGCTCATTCTATCCATATTGTCCTCACAAATCACATCATCACCTGTAGGACATAGCTTAGAATCATGTACTTTGTATTTTTTAAAAGAATCAAAGCAAACCAATGGTATTTTTCTTACATGGTGGGAAATTGCTCATTATATCTCAATTGTCATCACTACTATCCTAAGCTCCTGCTGAAGCTAGTTTCGAATATTGAACTTTGTATTTTTTAAAAGTATAAATGCCACAAAAAGGTATTTTTCAAAAATAGGGGGCAATTGCTCCTTATATCTAAATTGTCTCCACTACTATCCTAAGCTCCTGCTGAAGATATCTTCGAATATTTAAATTTTTTTTTTTTAAAAGTATAAATGAAACAAATAGGTATTTTTTCAAAAATAGGGGGCAATTGATCCTTATATCTAAATTTTACCCACTACTAACCTAAGCTCCTTCTGGAGATAGTTTCGAATATTGAACTTTGTATTTTTTAAAAGTAAAAAAGACAAAAAAATGTATTTTTTTAAAAATAGGGGGCAATTGCTCCTTATATCTCAATTGTCACCACTACTATCCTAAGCTCCTTCTGAAGCTAGCTTCGAATATTGAACATTGTATTTTTGAAAAGTATAAATGCCACAAAAATCTATTTTTCCAAAAATAAGGGGCAATCGTTCCTTATATCTCAATTGTCAGCACTACTAACCTAAGCTCTTGCTGAAGCTAGCTTCGAATATCGAACTTTCTAAAAGTAAAATACAACTTTTACCAATATCCATAAAACTCTATTTTGTATATGAATGGGGCTGTCCCCGCCTCAACACCTCACGTTTTACGCAAAAGTTTGAAATTCACACGTCTCGTTTTTTTAAATAAATAAAAAAAAGGCTGGAACATCTTGAGGGAGGGAGGAGAGGCTAGCCCCGGTTATATGTGGAATAATTTAGGTTCGGTCTAAGTTTTACCGTCGTTCCTTGCGTTAATTTAAAATAAAAATTGTTTTTTTTATTTAATATAATTAATAATTGACAAAAAAATTATTTTTTTAATTGATGGTATAAATTATAAAAATCAAGTATATAATATCATTAGCTTTTGAATGAGCCATTAAACGTCAATCTAATAGTGCTGGTAGTCCACTAGCCCCAGCTTTTCCACTTGAGACATTGTACCAAAAGTGCCGTTTTTAGTGCCGTTTTGAAGTTGCTGATGGTTGAATTTATAGAAAGAACGTAGATATGAGTAATATCTTTTATACGAGCTACTAAAAATCTGTATAGATACCTGTGATACCAATACGCCCAAAAATAATACGTCCGATACCGATACACTGTGCAGCCCTTTCCCCAGGGGACTTGGAGGGTCATAATATCACCAACACCAAATATATTTGACTCTAGCAATGTCTCTTGTAAGCGTCAAATCTATTAAGTATCTGATGTAAACACCCCATTCTTTAATTACCCGTGAGGCATTCTTAACCATCGCAATACCTTTAC